>NW_012103499.1:929071-947804 GCF_000951045.1 Mandrillus leucophaeus
GGTTTCGAACTCCTGACCTCAAGTAATCTGCCCACCTTGGCGTCCCAAAGCGCTGGGATTACAGGCGTGAGCCACCGCACCCGGCATGAACATACAATTTGTATCTTCATTATATCTAAATCATGTTATAACGCACCAGAAATCTCCCTCTAGCTGTATAACACTGAAAGGACCTGGACTCTGAGTACTGCCACTCAACCAATTTTAGGAGTCCATCTAACTGTAACCATCATCCATACTGGTCCAACCCTGGTTGTCCAGAAAGATATAAGAATATTCTAACAAATTCCATGCTGAACTGAATGCAAATCTATGGCATTACTAACCTAGAAACCCTGTTACAAAAGGAAATGAGGTTTATCTTGGCCAGTAGCTTTGTGCCTCAGTTTCATCATCTGTAAAATGAATGGGTCAGACCAGATGATCTTCATGGATCCTTGCATGGCTCTAGAATTCTCCAGTTACTTGGCATGACAAGTTCTCTTTCCTACATCCAAAAGCACAGCTCTTGCCTCTGTCACCCAGCAATGCCAAAGACTTTGGGCCTAGCCTTCAGGTGGTTGTAGTGGCTAATCTGACAATTTCAGAAGGAAGCTGAGAAAACGTAATCTATGGCTGGAGTTCTTAACCAGAGGCCCATGGTGAGTGAGCTGCAGTAGGTCCCAAAACCCCCTAAAATTGCATGCAAAAATATTTCTGTTGGGTTATGTGCAATTTTTTTTTTCTTTTTCTTTTCTTTTTTTTTTTTTTTTTTTGAGACAGAATCTCACTCTGTCGGCTAGGCTGGAGTGCAGTGGCACGATCTCGGTTCACTGCAACCTCCGCCTCCTGGGCTCAAGCAATTCTCCTGCCTCAGCCTCCCAAGTAGCTGGGATTACAGGTGTGTGCTACCACGCCTGGCTAATTTTTGTATTTTTAGTAGAGACGGGGTTTCACCATGTTGGCCAGGCTGGTCTCAAACTCCTGACCTCAGGTAATCTACCCGCCTTGGCCTCCCAAAGTGCTGGGATTACATGCGTGAGCCACCTCACCCGGCCTTTTTTTTTTTTTTTTTTTTTGAGATAGAGTCTTGCTCTGTCACCCAGGCTAGAGTGCAGTGGTGTGATCTCAGCTCACTGCAACCTCCACCTCCTGGGTTCAAGTGATTCTCTTGCCTCAGTCTCCCGAGTAGCTGGGATTACACACAACCATGCCTGGCTAATTTTTGTATTTTTAGTAAAGATGAGGTTTCACCATGTTGGCCAGGATGGTCTTGATCTCCTGGCTTCATGATCCACCCGCCCTGGCCTTCCAAAGTGCTGGGATTACAGGCATGAGCCACCATGCCTGGTCGGGTTATGTGCAATTTTAGGGGAAGACAATCCATTACTTCTGTCAGCTTCCCAAATGGGAAAATGATCTGCTCCATGGGATCTCTGGGAGGGACCTCGTGGGGAGGTACAGTGCTCACATTTTTTTTATCTGCCTGTCCCTTCTTCCGTTCCTTGTTTGCCATGATCACCCCAGTGCGCAGGGTTTCAAACACAGGGTCATTGCGATTGGCAGCAGCTAATCAAATTGGAGGAGAAAGAAGACATTATTGGGGAGGCAGAGAAAGGCTTGGAGGAAAGGAAGCGAAAGGCAGGATCGAGTAGATGGATACCCATGTGTGTGCTGGGTGGCAGCGGGGGCGCTGTGGGGGAAGATTAGGGAAGGGTCAGTTGAGCAATACCTAGGACATCGATCTAGAAAGGACTCTAAAAACATCACTGGTGATGTAATGTGAGGGAGAAAAGTATTTATCAGAACTTCCAGGCAGAGCATTATATGACGTTTGAAAGACAACTTTGGTTGCTTGGGAGTTGAGACATGCTCAGAATCACTATTCTCCTTCTAAGGAGAATGGGCCCTTAACTTCTGGTTTTTGTTCTGCTGAATGGCATGTGTAAGCTGAGGTGCTGCCACCAATAGGTTCTTCTTTTTCACCCATGCTCTTCACAGAGTTCAGCCTCTGCTCCAAATAAATGTTGAGCAAATTTGTCAATGAATATACTTTTAAGGGTTGCCAAATTATGAACATGCCCAGGGTGCCTGCAGCCTTTGGGTCTTGCCCCAAGTCTGGTGTGACTCTGTCGTAAGGATGAGGACAATCTAGAATCCTTGTTCTTGCTTAGAAATGATTTTGCACATGAAGAGCACAGATTCTGAAGCTAGCAACTGAAGATTCCAGTCTTGGCGCTACCTCTTGCTAACTGTATGTAGTTGCAACTAAATCTTATCTCCCTCTGCTGTAAAATGGGGATATTGCCTCTGCATCCAAATGGATATAAAAATGTTAGGTTGAGGGAGAATTATGGGAAATAGAAAGTTTCTGTTTCAGAATTTGGCTTCCAAAGCTAGAGATGGCATGAAACCATCTCTAGGCTTGCCCATTCCCTCATGTTCCATAAAGGGCACTTACAGAGATCTTTGATACAAGCGTACTGCTGGTTGCTGTAGAGTGGGGAACTATAGGCCCGACGGAAACCAGGCGGCTGTAGGATGGGATGGGAGGAAGCATTAGAGGTAGCAAAGTAAGGTCCAGAAGCCCATCTCTCCCATGAGTGCTCACCCTTTCTGAGAAAAAGAGATGGGCTGAGAAAGAAAAAGCAGAGAAATGAATGGGATGGAGGAGGGACCAGCAAGGGGTAGCTGGTGACATGTCTCCTCCTTTCTTTTTTTTTTTGAGACGGAGTCTCGCTCTGTCGCCCAGGCTGGAGTGCAGTGGTGCAATCTCAGCTCACTGCAAGCTCCACCTCCCAGGTTCATGCCATTCTCCTGCCTCAGCCTCCCGAGTAGCTGGGGCTACAGGTGCCCGCCACCACGTCCGGCTAATTTTTTGTATTTTTTAGTAGAGACAGGGTTTCACTGTGTTAACCAGGATGGTCTCGATCTCCTGACCTCGTGATCCGCCTGCCTCGGCCTCCCAAAGTGCTGGGATTACAGGCGTGAGCCACTGTGCTGGGCCATGTCACCTCCTTTCTACACCTTGTTCCCCAGAGCCTACTCACGATCTTGCCGAAGCATCTCTGCATTTCCACATAGGACTGACAGTGTTCATGGATGTTGGTTTTGCAGTTCTTACAGCGAAGCCCAAACTTGTTGTTGACTTGGGAGAGGGGGAGAAAATTCAGATAAGATTCCAGATTGCCCTTTCCCTTTGTACCACTGCTGCTACTCTTAGGTTCCCTTTTCTGTCTGGGACCTTACTTGCTCAATCTCTAACAGCATTGCCTTACACCAACTCTAGCCACAGCCCATCTGCTACAAATACTCCTCTCGTATGCCCTCTCCCCAACCTCTGCCTTCAACATCATACTCTCTTCACTCCCCTTTATGACTCACGAACAATCATCCGGGCACAGACATCACAGAACTTTGGCTTCTTGAAGAAATGATCTTTGAATTTGTGGGGCTTATCGTTGACCAGCTTAGGAGGTTCTGGGAGTGGCTCCTCCTCCTCCTCTTCTTCTTCTTCCTCTTCCTCATAAATGTAGTAGATGGGCCCACCCCCAGCTCCCACTGCCTCCCCATTGGCCTGGGGCTCTGGGGGAAGTTCCATTTCCTTTGTCCCTGTAGAACCCTTCCTGAGTAACTGCTTCAGCCGCTGTAGCTGAGGGAGGGAGTGAAGAAAACCCAACGTTAAAAGGACTTGTCACCCTCTCTAGAGTAGGGGGGCGTTAGAGCAAACTAGACAGTTTTCTAGTTTTGGGCAAGGAATGTACCCCAGGATTAGGCAGGTATTGGTATTGGGGACTGCAGGTGCTGGCCAGCAAAACATGAGTCACACACAAATGAGATCAATTTAAGCACTCTTCTTCAGCTGTAAAGGTTTCCTGGCCCCCCACACCCAGTGGTCACAGGCCCAGACTCACCCCACTTTGCCGAGTCTCTGCTGGGAAGGAGGGCTTAGGGGACTCCAGCACCTCCTTTTCTGTCATCCTGCAAGAGGTTGGACCCCACTATGAAATCTAATCCCTTTCACTCTTCTCCCCCTTATTTCTGTCCCTTGCAGTAGGGCGGTACTCAAAGGGAAGGTTTTTGGAGAAACGTGATTAGAGATTTTGTTGTTGTTGAGATGGGGTTTCATTCTGTCACCCAGGTTGGAGTGCAGTGGCATGATCATGGCTCACTGCAGCCTTGACCTCCCAGCCTGAAGCAATCCCCCTACCTCAGCTTCCTGAGTAGCTGGAACACAAGGTGCACACTACCTGGCTACCTTTTTATTTTTTGTAGAGACATGGTCTTGCTTTGTTGCCTAGGCTTACCCGAACTAGCTCAAGCAATCCTCCCATTTCAACCCCCAAAGTGTTGAGATTCCAGGCGTGAGCCACTGCACTGGGCCAAATACAGATCATTTGGCAGGTTTTATTAACAGATTTCATGGAAGTCTACAAAAAAGCCCAACATGACCAGGCGCGGTGGTGCATGCCTGCAATCCCAGCACTTTGGGAGGCTGAGGCGGGCAGATCACTAGAGATCAGGAGTTCAAGACTAGCCCGGCCAACATGGTGAAACCCCATCTCTACTAAATATACAAAAATTAGCCGGGCGTGATGGCGGACACCAGTAATTCCATCTACTCAGGAAGCTAAGGAAGGAGAATCGCTTGAACCCAGGAGGTTGCAGTGAGCCAGAATTGTGCCACTGCCCTCCAGCCTGGGTGACAGAGCAAGACTCCATCTCAAATAAATAAATAAATAAATAAATAAATAAATAAATAAATCCCAACAGACTAAAGAGCTCCCCAATTAGTTTCTCAAACTGATACTCATCCTTCCATCCTGAGGGGAGACCCCATAGTTTACAGCCCTTACAGTGTTCAAGGCTGCATGGTTTATGTTATTTTCCTATAGGTACTTTGTTTCTCTTGGGAATCTGTGGGCAACAGAGATGTGATGCATACCTTCCCAGATCTCCTCTCTTCAAGAGGTTTAATGTGTGTCCTCGTGTGCGCACAAGGAAGGATGGACTGCAGACATTTGTCCTCCCCTACTTCTTTCTTGAGCCCTGGGGGCCCTGTGCCTAGTTCTGTCCCAGCCTGCCTCAGGGCTCAGCTATTTTAAGTTTTCAGGGTAATATGAGCCTTTCCTTCCCTTACTACTTCATTCCCTTTACCCCACCCCCACCCCTCCTCCAATCCTAACTCATCCTAGAGTAGAATAATAATTTTACTCCTAAAACCCAAACGACTCACAGACAAGGAAAGAAATGAAGCTGAATAGATTATAGATTAGGGCAGCTGGCGTGAGCAGTCGTGGAAATCGAGAGGATGAAGAGGTAACTTACGTTTGGGATTCCCTAAATCAGTCCACAGTCTGTAGAGGGAGCTGGGAGCCCCGAGGCCTTGATGGTGGTGCTGGGGAAAAACTGGTCCTCTTCCTTGGGGGCTAAGCCCCCCCAGTACCCTGTGTTCACACCAGCTACCCAGTCGCTATTTGTAGACCTCCTAGCCTCCTGCCTTGGTGTCAGGGCTGAAATGACAGGGCTGGAGGAAAGTGAACAGCTGAGAAACACAGCTGACACAGAGAAATTGGACACTGAGAGGTCTGGGGCAGGGCCGGACCCTAACTCCTCCCATCCCTCCAGAGCTGCTGTTCCTTGATTCTTCATCTAAGGTGAACAGGTGAATAATGGCCAAATTCAGGAAGGGACAGTTTCTGTTCATGCTCATATAACATTTAAAGGGAGTTTATTTTTATTTTTCATTTATTTTTTGAGACAGGGTTAAAAAAAAAAGACTAATTCGAACTCACAGAGCTCTCCTATCAGCCATACTAGATGGCTTTTTTTTTTTTTTTGAGACAAGAGTCTTGCTCTTGTCACCCAGGCTGGAGTGCAATGAAGTGATCCGGACTCACTGCAACCTCCCAGGTTCAAGCGATTCTCCCGCCTCAGCCTCCTAAGCAGCTGGGATTACAGGCGCCCACCACCATGCCCAGGTAATGTTTGTATTTTTAGTAGAGACGGGGTTTCACCATGTTGGCCAGGTTGGTCTCAAACCCCTGACCTCAGGTGATCCGCCTGCCTCAGCCTTCCAAAGTGCTAGGATTACAGGCGTGAGTCACCGTGCATGGTTAGATTGCTTTTTATCTGTGGGTGGTTGGAGAAGTACTTTGCTATCCTGTAAGAAAGTGAAGAATATGTAGTATTGCTTCATTCCCTCCATCAGCTCCCAGAGACATCTCCCCACCCTCCTTCTTGCAAAATTTTGTCCTCAGGGTGAACGGAATTACCAGGGCTATTAAAAAGGGCCAGTTAACACTAGACAGAAGGATATAGCTGCCACATAAGGAATCTTTTTTTCTAAGTAATGTCCCCTCCCTCATGAGAACTGCAAACTCTTAAAGGTAGGGTGGCCAACCTCACACTTCCTAAACCCTTTTGATTCCCTGATTCCATCTCCCACCTTTGATGCCCCAGTATATAACTGATGGATCAAAGAGACAGATGCCATTCTGATCTCACAGGGGTTTACCCTTCTCCTACTCTTTGGGCTGTGACATAGATGAAAGAGGAGATACTCCCATCTCAGGGGAGAGCAATTTAGAGGTGGCAATGCAGTGCTGCTTTATTCCTTATATCTGTAAGAAATAAAGGACTGTGTTGGAGACTGAGTCAGGCAAGCTCCTGTAGGACCGTGGTTAGGGATACAGCTACTTGGACCCAAGAGATTTCCAGGGCAACATGCTTTGTCATTCTCACCCACTACTTTTTTTTTTTTTTTTCTATTTAAGGGGGAAGTTTGAAAAGGGGGTGCAGGATGGTTCTGACTCTGCAGGTTCTTTAATGGCCCTGCTCTGACAGACTGCAGAACAACACGGCTTGCTTTGAGATGCTCTAAAGGAAAAGCTGCACCTTGCAGGCAAGATGACTTCTGCTCTTCCCCTTTTTTCAGCCACATAGGACAGGGACTGCTGAGCATGTTTGGATAATATAGCATCTTGGCACTGCGAATTCAGTTGCTGTAGCTTTTATTGTAATAAACATCTGCTTCTGTCCCTGACAGGTAAAACCCAATCCTCCAGCTTTAGGATTAAAGAAAGGCGGCCAGGCGCAGTGGCTCACGCCTGTAATCCCAGCACTTTGAGAGGCCGAGGTGGGTGGATCACAAGGTCAGGAGTTTGAGACCAGCCTGGCCAACATGGTGAAACCCTGTCTCAACTAAATATACAAAAATTAGCTGGGCACAGTGGTGCATGCCTGTAGTCCCAGTTACTTGGGAGGCTGAGGCAGAAGAATTGCTTGAACCTGGGAGGTGAAGGTTGCAGTGAGCCGAGATCATGCCACTGCACTCCAGCATGGGCGACAGGGCGAGACTCTGTCTCAAAAAAAACAAAAACAAAAACAAAAACAACCCTAAAGGGTTTTCAGAAGATGAGTTGGGCTGGGAGCAGTGGCTCATGCCTGTAATCACAGCACTTTGGGAGGCCAAAGCGGGGCATCACTTGCGCCCAGGAGTTCAAGACCAGCCTGGGCAACATGGTGAAACCCTGTCTCTACCAAAAATACCAAAATAATAATAATAATAATAATGATAATGATAATAATAATAAGGCATGGTGGATCGCACCTGTAATCCCAGCTACTCAGGAGACCGAGGCACAAGAATCGCTTGAATACGGGAGGCCGCTGCAGTCAGCTGAGATCTGCCACTGCACTCCAGCCTGGGTGACAGAGCAAGACCCTATCTCAAAGCTCAACTACAAGGGCCCTAAATGAGTACCACAGTACCACAGAATTAATAGTCTGGAAGGAAACTTAGAGGTCACCTAGTAAGTCCAAGTCTCTTATTTTACTGATATGGACACAGATCCAGAGCTGAGAAGTGATATGCTCGATGAATCGCAGTGGCAGGTTTTGGGAGAGCCCAAAACCATGGTCCCATTAGAGATCTAGTCATCTATCAGAACCGTGTACAGGGAAGAGGATGAGACAGAGGGAATTGTGTTAAAAATAGTGTGCGTATGCTAGAGAAAGCCATCCCAACCCACGACAAACACCTCCAACAGCTGTAGGACTATACCTACCCAGGGCCTCCAACCCTTTACCCATTCTAGGGTGGCAACAGAGAAACAGTGACTGATGTCCAGTGACAGATTTTTTTTTTTATATTTAAAAACAAAACCAACCTCCCCCCAAATAACCCCCAAACAAACAAAAAACCAGATTAAATAAAATTTACAGTGAATATACCCAGCAAACATCTGTATGTGCAATTAAATACTGTGTCTGTTACTGCGGCACGAACCTCAAACAAACAATATACAAGTGTTCCGGTGGGGGCCAGGGGAGTCCCAAGTTTTAACTCTGTGGGGTCTAGGAAGACAACATGGGGAAGTGAGAGAATGGGGAACTCAATTTTGTTTATCTTAATTCTGTCCATATAAATATATTCATAAAGACCAAAAAAGGAAAGGAAGCTTGGGATGTTAAGGTAATAGGAGGGGAGTGTGGGACTTTCCCAATTCTACCTGACCAAAATTATGAGAGAAATTAATTTTATGATGGGAGAAGAGATTTAAAAAATGATAGAAGAGGATGGGGGCCGGGCACAGTGGCTCACACCTGTAATCCCAGCACTTTGGGAGGCCAAGGCGGGCAGATCACCTGAGGTCAGGAGTTTGAGACCAGCCTGGTCAATATGGTGAAACTCCGTCTCTACTAAAAATACAAAAATTAGCCAGGCATGGTGGCGCATGTCTGTAGTGCCAGCTACTTGGGAGGCTGAGGCAGAAGAATCACTTGAACCCAGAAGCTGGAGGTTGCAGTGAGCCAAGATCGTGCCACTGCACTCCAGCTTGGGCGACAAGAGTGAAACTCCGTCTCAAAAAAAAAAAAAAAAAAAAAAGAAGAGGATAGGATGGGAAGAAGAGTGATGCAAGGGTGGGGGTCAACCAGGGAAAAAGAGGGGACCCATGGCAGGGGAGCAAGAAGGAGTCCAATGCCAGTGTGGGTATCTGTTTCCATCTTCATCACTGTCTTAGGCTCCAGTTTAACATAAGTCTCCTTACTTGCCTCTGTCCATGGTCTGTCAGGATCCTTCAACCCCCTCCACCCTGCCCTTGCTCCTTCTGTGACAGTCCCTTTCCCCTCCTCCATTTATTGGGAGCTGGCTCGCTCCAGGATCCTCAGGTCATAGTTCTTTTTGGCCATTCGAAGTTTGAAGCGACTCACGGAGTTGTTGAGACGAAGGGAGGCATTTTGGGCAGCCAGGGGGCTGGGGAACACAGCCACAATGGTGTACAAGGCAGCGAGGTCCGAGTGGCGGCCATTCTCAGCAGTCCCACTGTTGTCCCCCCCACCCCCTCCAGGTAGCCCCTGAGCATCCTTGAGCCACTGGATCTTGGCGCCGGACATGGCGAGCTGCGTGAAGAGTTTGTCCGCCTCGGTACGGGTGATGCCCTCAGGGAGATCTGTCACCTCCAGCACCCGCCCCAGGACTGGAAGGGGAGGAGAGAGGATATGGTTGTGAGACAAATAGGACAGGAAAGACTGGACAGTAGCCCGGCAGAGAAGTGTCCAGCTGACCAAATCTGTATACAATGTTTTCAAAAGTCTGGCCTTTCTCTCTTAGCCCTTTCTTCCCCTTCCCACCATCCCAGCTCTGATCAGGGCAACTAGGAGAAAAACAAATGAACCTTTTTCTCCTAGCCCAGAGATGTAGGCAAGAAGGGACTAGGAATCAGAATCCCGGGTTTCTGAGCTGAGAACCTATACCTCAGTTCTCTGATAAGGTGCTATTGCTATGAAGAAAATGTGGCTTTTGCTAATGTTCTTTAACAATAATGTATCAATCTGAAATATGTTCCATAGTTCCCTTCCCACTCAGAGGTTGGCTCAAATAGATTCTTCCTTCTTATCATCTCAGGAAGTCAGTTTCCCTTCCTTTCCTTGTTTAGGAAATTGCTCCAAATCCCAAGACAGATCTTGTTCACCTAGTGGGAGGCTTGCAGGATGAGCGTTCCTCCCCCATATTCTCTACCAATCTTCTCCTAAACTGGGTCTAGGACTACCAAAGGTAGATGTTGTAGATTAGGGACAGGACACTAATTAGAAAACTCTTTGTTAATAAGAGGCAACTCCCATAATTGTGTTACTCCCACTTTTTACCATGATCTTCCTCACAATCTGAGATGGCTTGGTAAGGAGGACTGAGATACTTCACTTCTCCAATTTCTGCTTGCTTTTGAGCACAAAGGGTCCCACTTCCACTCCCCATCCTAAGCTGGCTTTTCCCACTCATGCTGGACTGGTAATTAAGGGCTGGAAGGGTGGGCACCTTCTCTTGGGGATTCAGCATCCTGTGACTCACCGACATCTGCTGTCCCCAGGTCAGTGGAGGCAGATTTGAGTGCTTGTCTCTTGCCCCGGTTTCCATGCTTCAATCCACTCTGTCCCTTCAACATTTGAAAGACGACTCTCATCCCATGTAAACAACATTGACTTGCATCACAATGTCTGCCTGAGAGATTGTGGAGTAGCACCAACCCAGAGGACTCCACCCCACCAGGCAGTCAGGTTGGCCATGGAGCAGCGACTCAGAAACAAAGAGCCCCTCCCTCTTGGCATGGGGGTCGGGTGGGAGACATGAGTACAGGAGGTAGGGCAAGGCTCCTGCTTTGTTCATTCTGTGTTATTTCCCTTGTACACCCAGCTGGTTGAAGCTCAGAGACAGGCATCCAAATAAGAAGAGGGGTCTGACGGTCCTACAGTTGCTGGTGGACACCCTTACCTGGTGCACCGTGTAAGTTGACTGGCCATGGAGCAAGGGAGGGCAGATGGACAGATTGTACTGTAATGGCTGGCCCAAAAGGGAGTAGCGCCCATCACCTAGGGAGTAAGAGCAATTGGTTTTCTGGGAGCTTAAGCTTCATAGTATGACTTTTATAAGACTTAAAGGGGCTTTGGAGATAGACAGCAATAATGTATGCTATTCCTAATTTTCTATGATGGAAATGCCCATGTGACTGGTATAAGAGATGTTTTTCTTCCTAAATCCTTTGGCTGTCAACTGTATCTCACAGACAAATGGGACTAGTAGGTCCCATCATCCTTGAAGAAAGGCTCTATCCATTGTAGACAACAGTCCTATGAAAATGACCAGGGAAGAAACTTACAAACCGTTATGCATGTCTTTTATCTCTCTCTCTCTTTTCTTTTTTTTGAGACAGAGTTTCACTCGTCACCCAGGCTGGAGTGCAATGGCATGATCTTGGCTCACTGCAACCTCTGCCTCCTAGGAAGCGATTCTCCTGCTTCAGCCTCCCGAGTAGCTGGGATTACAAGCATGTGCCACCACCCCTGGCTAATTTTTTTTAAAACTTTTAGTAGAGACAGGGTTTCACCACGTTGGCCAGGCTGGTCTCGAACTCCTGACCTCAGGTGATCCACCTGTCCTGGCCTCCCAAAGTGCTGGGATTACAGGCGTGAGCCACCGCGCCCAGCTGTCTTATATCTCTTATATAGATTCTCCCAACCCCTAAACCCAGGGTTCAACCTTCCGACTCGTAAGAGACAATATAAGTACCGTAGACAAGAGCATAGACTTGGAGCCAGACTGCCTAGGTTGAAATAGTGACTCTGTTACTGGAAATACGATGTTGGGTATTTTTTTCCCTCATTAATGTTGCTGGGAAGGTTAAAAAAATATAAGACACGTAAAGCATTTATAGCGATGCCTGGTACATATTAAGTACCATTAAGTGTTACCTATTATTGATAAATATTACATTTCAGAGCACTTTAAAGTTTTTAAACTACATTCTCATTTTTATACTGCTTGTGACAGCTAGGGCAGAAAGCAGATAAAATTCCCATCTTACGTGTGATTAACTCCATTTTATAGACTAGGAACTGAGGTCTAGTTCTGAGTTGAGTTTAATTAACTTGTTGAACATAGTGAAGCTAGTTAGTGGTGAGACTGGAACTTCTGAAACCAAATCTAGTGTTTCCTTTTCTAAGACCATACTGTTTCTTATAAAGCCCCACATTCCCAGCCCTCAGACTTGGTATTGATGTTAGGTTAAACTCTTTGGTCATTAGAAAGTTCAGTGAACTTATTTTCCCCAGCTCTTTTCACCTACTTGGTTGTAAGTACTAAGTATGTAAAGAAGGCTAAAGAAAGTTAAGTATGGACAGCACTAGAGAGTGGCAAGTGTCCAAGGCCTATACAGGGATGTTAAGTTAGCTCCCAGAACTGGATCATCCACACTGGTCCCCTGCCTGTTGTTACTCTTTCAATCTCTGCAACTGGGAATGGGATGTGAAAGGTGAATTCCACAGCAGCCAGCACTAATCTAAGCCCCTACCCTGTGCTGGACCCCCAGGCCGGGGGAACTGTGTGAGGACAGGCAGGGGACTGAGTCCTGTGCAGACGCTGCTGAGGCTGGTGACAGGAGAGGGTGCTGGAGACTGGGTAGGAGATGTGACAGGGCTGCTGCTCATTTGTGTGTTGGCCTGTGGAAAAGAGGAGCACACGATAAACATCAAACGTTACCCTCTGGATATTCCTATGGCTTAGCTTAAAATTCACCTCTCTCAGG
Source organism: Mandrillus leucophaeus (assembly GCF_000951045.1). Taxonomy (NCBI): domain Eukaryota; kingdom Metazoa; phylum Chordata; class Mammalia; order Primates; family Cercopithecidae; genus Mandrillus; species Mandrillus leucophaeus. Next base: position 941,635 of record NW_012103499.1, read on the forward strand.
AAATCAGTTTCTCTTGCTGAACTCTGCCAAAGTCAGACTCTTCCTTCAAACTGCAACCTCAGACCTTAATTCATTTATGCTATTTTATTTTTATTCTATTTTTTTGAGATGGAGTCTTGCTCTATTACCCAGGCAGGCTGGAGTGCAGCGGTGCAATCTTGGCTCACTGCAACCTACACCTCCCGGGTTCAAGCGATTCTCCTGCCTCTCAGCCTTCTGAGTAGCTGGGATTACAGGTGCCCACCACCATGCCTGGCTAATTTTTTACTTTTTAGTAGAGACGGGGTATCACCATGTTGGTCTCAAACTCCTGACATCAAGTGATCCTCCCACCTCATCCTCCCAAAATGCTGGGATTACAGGTGTGAGCCACCGCGCCCGGCCCATTTATGTTATTTTAATATCCACTTCTGGCACATTGATTTAAGTATTCTCTGAGCATTTTCAAGTGTATATCCCATCTGCCACCTTAGATATTAGGTTCCTTAAAAGAAGATGCTCTCTATTTCTTGTGTTTCTCCCCAAAAAGTACCCAGGAAAAGATACGTAAAAGAGGTTGCTCAGTCAATAGCAAACATTGCGCCCTGGGAAGAATAAGGTCATCTCCTTGCCAAGGCTGAGTGCTGTACTCACCTGGGGGCTGCTGTCAGGACTGTACAGGTCTCCAGGCTTCTGCCCCCGCTGGTCCATGCTGTAGTATTTACAATGACTCCACTGGACCATGGATGGGTTCTGAGGGGGCTGGGGTCCATTAGGGACATTCAGCTGCATGACCACCACACCTGGTCCAGAAGGTGACACTCCTGAAGGGCGGGAAGAAAACGGTTACAAATTCAAACTGTATTTTTGCCTTCCAGCTAGCCCTGAGTGGGAAAGCAGCAAACAAATCCACCCATTGCCTCAGGGTCACTCAAGCTACATCTTGCCAGGAACCTGAGATGGCTGCTGATGTGGCTTCTGACTCCATCTTCTCAAACCAGTAGAATTTTGAGGGGAAGGGATATGAGCCCCAGATGCCAGTGTTCCCCTGGCCTTCACCTGATGAGGGGTACTTTGGTATGCTTGGCAGAAAACTACTCCATTCTGTCAATACTGGCTATAACCAAATGCCCAGGTCAGACTGCTCAAATGTCTAGGCATTGTACGGGTTCTGGTCTGGGTCATGGGCCAGGGCTGCAGACACGTGCAGGCTTTTCTGGTAATGGCTGTAGATAAGCCAGTGACCTCTGGTTGTTCTGGAGAAGATAAATGCACATAGTTTTACTATGCCAGACCCAGAAAGTATGTCTTGGCCAAGAATGGGGTAAGTTGGGAAACATTTCAAGCAGAGGGAACAGCATGGAAATGTATGTCATATTCAGGAAATGACAAATGATTCAAGGTGCTAAGACACAGGGGCCATGTAGGGGAAGCAGCAGGAGATGAGACATGTTTGTTTGTTTATTTATTTATTTATTTATTTATTTATTTTTTGAGACGGAGTCTCGCTCTGTAGCCCAGGCTGGAGTGCAGTGGCCAGATCTCAGCTCACTGCAAGCTCCGCCTCCCGGGTTTACGCCATTCTCCTGCCTCAGCCTCCCGAGTAGCTGGGACTACAGACACCCGCCACCTCGCCCGGCTACTTTTTTTTTTTTGTATTTTTTAGTAGAGACGGGGTTTCACCGTGTTAGCCAGGATGGTCTTGATCTCCTGACCTCGTGATCCACCCGTCTCAGCCTCCCAAAGTGCTGGGATTACAGGCTTGAACCACCGCGCCTGGCCCCGAGACACGTTTATTTAACAAACACTTATTGAACATTTGCTATGTGCTAGTTCCTATGTTGGGCACTGAGTGTACAAGAAATAAAGCTGTCCCTGTCCTGATAGAATGGACAGTCTATTAAGGAGTCAGACATTAAACAAATAGTTGGTGTCAGAGTTTGAAGCACATTCTGGTAAGATGTTTGAACTTTATCCTGTAGGTATTGGGAGACCTGTGCTTTGGAGAGCTAACACAAATGGCCGAATGTAGGATAGCTAGGGAGAGAGACTAGTAGCAAGAAAGACCATTTAGGAAGCTACTGAAGGTCGGGCACAATGGCTCATGGCTGTAATCCCAGCACTTTGGGAAGCCAAGGCAGGTGGACTGCTTGAGCCCAGGAGTTCAAGACTAGCCTGGGCAACATGGTGAAACCCTGTCTCTACAGAAAATACAAAAATTAGCTGGGCATGGTGGCATGCACCTGTAGTCTCAGCAACTCAGGAGGCTGAGGTGAGAGGATCATGTGAGCCTGGGAGGTCGAGGCTGCCGTGAGCCGTGATTATGCCATTGCACTCCAGACTGGGTGACACAATGAGACCCTGTCTCAAAAAAAAAAAAAAAAAAAAAAAAAAAAGCCTGCTGAAACAGAATGAAAAGATTTGAAATTAGGGCAATGCCAGCAGGAATGGAGTGAGAGTCAGACCTTTTGAAGGTTACACTGACAGGTTCAAGTGACTGACTAAATGCGACCTTGAGGTTTTGGCACTAGCAACCATGCAGAGACTCACCCTCCCACAGGGTGGGAGAAGGAAAGGCCTTAATAAGGAGGAACATTAAGACCCAAATCTTCATGGTGAAAAGCAAGATAAAGAGTCAGGGTCAAACAGTTTGATGGACAGTCCCTGCTGGGAGGGATGGGCTGGAGCTCTGCTTCCTGGCAAGGGACTGTCTAGAGTGAGGGTTTGTTCCTGACCTCCCAGGCTATATTCCTGTTGAGGCTGAGTTCACATGTGGGTGGTGGTGGAGAAATGGACATTGGGGGTTACTAGCTTGAAAACCTGCTGCAATGCTGCTGTTTTCATGGCTCGATGCTCCAGGGCTGCCACCGCTGTTGTCATCAAATTGCTTCCTGTGACAGGAAATGTTGCAGCCTCTGCCCTGGGCACCAGTCATGCTGGGAAGTGAGTTGATTGTTTTTCTCAGGTAGTATCAGTCAAAAGAAGGGAAAAGAAATGGTGGGAGGTCTGAGAGAGAAGCTCAGGAGACAAGATCTGTCATATCATATTCCCCAGCCAATTTGTACCCCTGATCCTCTAGGATTCATCCAATCAGAGAGCACAAACACTCAGTGCAACAGGCTCAGATATCCCCATCTCCTGCCAAGGTGGACAGAGTATTCATGGGCATAGATTGTAGTAGGGCCATAGGAAAACTGCACAATTGTGGAGTGTCATGCATTTAACAACTGCCCCCTTACTGTAGTTTTTCGGGGCATTTTATTTCCCCATCCTAAGACTCGCTCACATCCTGTACCAACAAAATTGCAATTGACCTTATTCAAATACCTCATTGCTACTTGAGGGTCTAATGTAAAAATAATTAAATCTATTGTTTTTCTAGAAGGTATTCAAATACCTCATTGCTACCAGAGGGTCCAATGTAAGAATAATTAAATCTATTGTTTTTCTAGAAAGTAGCTCATAATCTGAGCCTAATGCTCTGGGCCAGAAAAGGTGGAGAAGGGGGTGAATGTGTAGGAATAAGCATAAGCAGGGCAGTGGAAGCTCTTTCTAATACCAGCAGGTAGCCATAAGGAGCTATTAGGGAGGTCACAGAGAAAGGGAAACAAAACAAAGTCCTCATATTATTATCTCTGATCCCAACAAAAACAAAGCCTGGGTTTTTAGTTGCAGCCTGTCCTGAGCTCCTCCCCACACTGAGTCCTCCCCTGCTAGCCTGAAGCATTATTCCTTCACTTAGCTGAGGACACAGAGCACTACTCCACTGATGAGCTGATTTTTATGCTTCTCTTCCTTGAGCCCAAAGCAGGTGGCATCTGTTAGCAGCTGAACTGTCGCTACTTCTTAATAGACGTGGCAAAAAAAAAAAAAACCCACTGCCCAGTGACAGCACTTCCATATAATCAGGTTGGGGGAAGGAGCATGGGTTGGCAGCGGGTGGGAAGGGGGAGAGGGGGGTTGAATAAGGAAATCAATTTCAGCTTGAAAGCTCTGAAAGGAGAGGGGACGTGTGAATGGCTTTTTAAGTGGCATCATTAAACCTGGGCAGAAAGGTCGATTGGGCACAGCAAACCGCATAAATACAAACAGATGACATTTATATCTGGCAGAATTGTTTTTTGTTATTGTTTTTTTGTTTTTTTAAATCACTGAGGTAGAAGACTGATAGGCTTTCTTACCACCAGAAATCACATCTATGGAAAGGAATTGTTCAGAAAAATAAAATCCACAGGCATCTTTCCCAAATTAAAAGATAGAAACCAATAATATCTTGGTATTTTTCCTTTTTTTGGTGCAGGAGTAGGGTATCTTCACTAAATGGAAGACAAAAGAGCAGTCTCAGCTTTGGAAACCCCTCAGCTAAACAATGAGCCAGTAAATATGTGAGAGGCTATTTCTGTATGCATTTCACTCTGTCCATGCTGCTGTGTCACTGTGAGTTGGGAGTCTCTGTATAGGTATCACTGCCATTTCATGTCTGCGTGCATCTTCCCCAGACAAGCACCCCTGTAGAAACCTCAAGGGACCGGCAACTCATCATTTTAATGGGAGTTTTTCCTGGGGTTAGAGTTATGTCTCATACTATAGTGAAGGAATTAAAGTTTAGGCCTGGGGCAACTACAAAAATGTATTAATAAACCAGAACAGTTGTTCCAGGAACAGCCAATCCTAATCCCTGCCTTTATTTTTGGAAAAGTGACCATGTTGCTACATGAGAGAAGGGCGGGTAACTGTCCTCTGAAGGTGACAGACGGGCCCTTGTGGGTTATGCCTGCGGTCTATCTTTTCAGTATAGGGTAAACGAGGCAGAAGAAGCACTTGTTTCCCTTTTTCCACTTCCTCTTAGATTTCCACAAGCAGGGATTAAAGACCTGTAAAATCGATGATATGGTGAATACAGTCTTTTAGATGATATGGGTAGAACACAAGGTCCCACTATCTAGGAAAAGTACAAGGGTCAGTCAGAAGCCTAGGATCAACCAGGGTAACTAGGAACAAAGGAGATAAAACTGAGAAAATTCCAAAGAAACAAGGAAAACAGACGATAAAGAGGGATTCCCCATTTCTTTTGATGTGGGAAGCCTACGTTAATTATCTCTTTCTTCTAATCCTAGTCCAGATTTCTAGTGTTGCCAACTTCTAGAACTATGGTTTTAGTTTACTTAAATTAACCTAGTATGATGGCCAGAGTAGGTAATGAAAAATTATTTTCACTTGATTTGTTTATGGTTCAAAGACCTTGCATTTGAAGATGAATAGATGTAACCACAGTGACCCAATAGATATAAGGACATACCACAAAGGATACACAGAAAAATGCACATACAAGTATACCTACAAGTACGTGCAGGAGAAAAAATGCTCTGCGGTACCCAGCACCACCACAGGCTACAGTGCTTCTTGGAGCTGCTTTCTGCAATTTCCATACCCCATTGGAAATTTTAAGGCCAAGTGCCCCTGGCGGACACTAGGAGAAACAGCCAGAGAGACCAATAACATAATAAAAATTAAGGACTTTTGAATTAAAAACCTCAGCCTGTATGAAGGCAGAAGTCATTGCTCTTTTTTTTGTTTTGTTGTTTTGAGACAGTCTCGCTCTGTTGCCCAGGCTGGAGTGCAGTGGCGCAATCTCGGCTCACTGCAACCTCTGCCTCCTGGGTTCAAGCGATTCTTGTGCCTCAGTCTTCCAAGTAGCTGGGATTACAGACGTGCACCCCCATGCCCGGCTAATTTTTGTATTTTTAGTAGAGATGGGGTTTTGCCACGTTGGCCAGGCTGGCTGGTCTCGAACTCCTGGCCTCAAGTGACCCACCCTCGTTGGCCACCCAAAGTGATGGGATTACAGGCATGAAACACCGTGCCTGGCCTGGAAGTCATTGCTCCTTAAAGGTAAGAACTGATCATGTCTAATGAGTAAGATTAATTCTGGAATCTACGCCACAGCATCCAACATAGTGAGGGTACAAACAATCTTCAAGTGAAAATATTCCATTTCTAAATGGGGAAAATTGACAAAATATCTCCCTCTCACCAGAAGAGGGCACTCTGACATTCCCACGATAGAGTGGAAAGGAGATGGTTGGAGGCTAAATTCAGACTTCCTGCGGAGGCGGGCAGATCACAAGGTCAGATCAGGCCCATCCTGGCCAACATGGTGAAACCCCGTCTCTACTAAAAATTTAAAAATT
>NW_012103499.1:948159-958039 GCF_000951045.1 Mandrillus leucophaeus
GCTTGAACCTGGGAGGGGGAGGTTGCAGTGAGCCGAGATTGCGCCACTGCACTCCAGCCTGGGCAACAGAGCGAGACTCTGTCTCAAAAAATATATATATAAAAAGAAAAGAAAAGAAAAAACAAAGACTCCCTTCCTTCCAGATTTTTTTTTTTTTTGAGACAGGGTCTTGCTCTCCATGATGATAGGGTGACATCACCGTGATGCAGTGGCACCATCATAGCTCACTGCAGCCTCAAACACCTGGGCTCAAGTGATCTTCCTGCCTCAGTCTCTCAAGTAGCTGGGACAAACTAAAAGCACATGCCACCATGCCCAGCTAATTTTTAAAATTTTTGTAGAGATAGGGTCTTGCTTTGTTCCCCATGCTTGTCTTGAACTCCTGGCTTCAAGAAATTCTCCCGCCTTGGCCTCCCAAAGTGCTGGGATTACAGGTGTGTACCACTGCACACAGACCCCTGAAGTTTCTTTAACTGTAGTGCACTGCTATTTCAGAGTAGGGTAAAAGGGATACAAACAAGGGCAGCTGTACTTGTGTGTTAGGGGAATTCTTGGCAAAGGCAGTGAAAGGCTGCATGGCATAAACTTACTAACTTGGAATGGCTGGCCTCTTCAAAGAGGGCCTTTAGCTGTGTAACATGACGTCCATTCATTTTCCACTGGAGAGAAAGAAACTAAGTAAAAAAATGTGTTGAAAATGTGTTGAAGACTTAGTATAGGATGCGGAAAGTCAAAAGATCCAAATTCAAGTTAGAGGATTGTGACTTTAGGCAAGTCATTTAATTTCTTTGAGTTTTAAATTTCCTCCTCACAAAGTTATGGTGAGAATTAAAATGTTACAATGTATGTCAGCACACACTAAAAGCTGCTAAACAAATCTAAGCTGTAAGTTAAAAAGTATTTTATCTACTTCCCTCACACTTCCAAGAGAAAAGAAATGCTGTCAATATGAAGGATAAGTACAGAAGACACAGGTCTTCTGTGTCTTCATTTCATGACCCAAAGGCATGTGAGTATAGTGCTAGATTCAGATAAAAAAAAAAAAGGAAAAAAAAAAAGAAAAAGAAAACTAAGAATTCAAAGACATAGCTTTTCAGGGCTGAGGCAACAAATGTCATTTCTTTTTTATTTCCCCTAGAGACAGGGTCCCAACTCCCTATCTGGGTCCATTCAGGCTGGAGTGCAATGGCACGATCCCAGCTCCTTACAGCCTCGACCCCCCAGGCTCAAGCGATTGTTCCCCTCAGACTCCTGAATAGCTGTGACTACTGGGCGCATCACCATGCTTGGCTTGTTTTTTTTGTTTGTTTGTTTTTTGTTTTTTTTTTTGAGACAGAGTCTTGCTCTGTTGCCTAGGCTGGAGTGCAGTGGCACCATCTAGGCTCACTGCAACCTCTGCCTCCTGGGTTCAAGCAATTCTCCTGCCTCAGCCTCCCGAGTAGCTGGGATTACAGGCGCACGCCACCATGCCCAGCTAATTTTTGTATTTTTAGTAGAAGTGGGGTTTCACCATGTTTGCCAGGCTGGTCTTGAACTCCTGACCTCAGGTGATCTGCCCGTCAAAGTGTTGGGATTACAGACGTGAGCCTCCGCACTCGACCATAATTTTTTTTTTTTTTTGAGACTGAGTCTCGCTCTGTTGCCCAGGCTGGAGTGCAGTGGCATGAGCTGCAACCTGTGCCTCCCAGGTTCAAATGATTCTCCTGCCTCAGCCTCCCGAGTAGCCAGATGACAAGCGTGTGCCACCATGCCTGGCTAATTTTTGTATTTTTAGTAGAGATGGGGTGTTTAGCCATGCTGGCCAGGCTGGTCTCAAACTCCTGGGCTCAAGTGATCCACCCGCCTTGGCCTCCCAAAGTGCTGGGATAAGCCACCATGCCTGGCCTTTTAAAAAAGTTTTTTAGTAGAGTCAAAGTCTTGCTGTGTTGCCCAGGCTGGTCTTAAACTCCTCAGCTGAAGTGATCCTCTTGCCTTGGCCTCCCAAAGTGCTGGGATTACAGGTGTCATCTTGAGAGGTCAGCTTCAGTACCCTTGGAAAACACCAGCCAAGACTTTGTTTTTTCTTTGTGATGGAGTCACAGTGGGGACAGACCCAATACCTGAACTCTTTTTGCTCTTGCCAGCTCTAAAGCATAAGCCCTTCCGCAATGTTTGCTCTTGCCAGTGCCCAAGACCCGCAATTCTTTATCCTCTTACCTGAGTACTGCTGTGGCATCTGTGGTGGACTGCAGGGAGAGGGAGACTGAGGCATCTGGTACTGCTCAGAGCCAGGGGGTTGCAGAAACCCTACAGAAGGGCTGGGAAGACAGAGAAGAGAGGAGTGGTGAAGCAGCAGAGGGACGAACACAGCTCCTGGCAAACAGCTGCTGCTTCCTGGTCCTCCCCTATGGGAAGCAGAGGCAGCTTCAAGCCATTCCCAGACCAATTTGCCACGCAATTTCTAAAATCACTCATCAGTTCAAAGTTAATTATATGTATTTGTACTTGATCATCTTTCAATTAGGAAGCTGCTAATCAGTGCTACAGATGGAATGTTAGCAACACATGCTCTTCTCAACACTGTGGAAACACCAGACACACATACATGCACATATGCACACACACAGATTACAAGAAACACAATAGAAACACAGACAAAGAGAGTGTCACAGACACAGACATAGAGTGCTAGAGAGAGATGGGTAAAACAAACAAACAAACACAAAAACTAAGGATTGCTAATTATTTTTGAACTGAAAAAAAAAAAAAAGTCAGCCAGGCACAGTGGCTTACGCCTGTAAACCCAGCACTTTGGGAGGCCAAGGCAGGCAGATCATGAGGTCAGGAATTTGAGACCAACCTGGTCAACATGGTGAAACCCCGTCTCTACTAAAAATACAAAAATTAGCTGGGCGTGGTGGCGCGTACCTATAGTCCCAGCTACCCAGGAGGCTGAGGCAGGAGAATTACTTGAACCCAGGAGATGGAGGTTGCAGTGAGCTGAGATTGTCATTGCACTCCCAGCCTGGGTGACAAGAGCAAGACTCCATCTCCAAAAAAAAAAAAAAAAAGGAAAGTCAAAAACAAATATAGTCACATAAAGACAAATAGAAAACAAACTCAAAACAACCTGGAGACATATATAGAAAAAGACAAAGGTAAATGCACATACACTGGGAGACAGGCACATAGAAACACATGGAGGTGCCCAGACTCCAGTTCTTGTTCCACAGCTGCCTCTAACTAGCTACGTGAATTTAGGTAAATTTTTTAACAGCCCTAGCTGGAATTTCCTTTTAAAAATGAGAGAAAAAATGAAACAAGGGGTGTCGACTAGATAATTTCTAAGGTGCCTTCTACCACTAAAAATTCTATTCATGATGACCTATATTCAGGTATATATAGATACAGAAATAGATACATCATCAGTTTCATTGATAAACAGAAGTACATGGAAAAAGTTACACATCACAGTCCAAAAAATTTCTTCTCTTAATGATGAGCAGTCTCTATCCTCTAGTTCTGAGTCCCATTCTTTTGAAAAATAAAAATGGAGGAAATCATAAATTATAAGTCTCTGAGGCAGGAATTTTTTTCTGCTGATAACCTCTTATGCAAATGTCAAATCAGTAAGTGAAAAGGAGAATGAACTCCCTCATATTCTACCTGAATTAGGGAACCACTGGGATCTTTACCCCTGCCTTTCTTAGGCCAGTGGAAACAAAACCATGACGCAACCATTGCTGAAGGTCTATGGGAGATGTCCTGGCTCTCTGGGAGTCCTCACCTCGTACCGTTCTGCTGAGCAGGTGGGATCATGCTATAGTACACTGGTACCCCTGCTGCTGGGAGGCCTCCTTGCACAGACTGGCTCGCAGGAACCAGCATGGGTTGCTGGAAAGGCGGCTGGACCACATTTTGCGAGTCACTACCCACTGGAACCTGGGTGAGAAAGAGAAGAGAATGACTACTCACATTCGCATTGAGCTCATCCACAAACAGCCTAGTCGTCACTATATTGGGGCATTACAACTTCCTTCCCTACCTTACAGCCTCCTCCTGTTCTCCCCATCTGCCTAAAGAAAATGTTTCCAGAGCTGTCTCTATTTCTGCCTTCTCCAAATACCACCCTTGGGGCATGTGACATAAAGAAAGGAGCCTGATTTCCTTTAGCCACTACTTTCCTGGACATATACTCATTCCATGGCTGTATAAAGACCAAACAATTTAAATATTCTTCTCAAACTCCATGGGCTGTCATAGGAAAAAAACCTAAACATTCTAAGGGAAAGTAGACAATATTTTAGTATTGGAGTTTTTAGTATGGATGACCCTGGGAGGCTCTCCTTTTCCTCATGCCAAGGACTAGGGTGATCCTTCCCAATGCAGAATGCACCCACTTGGTAAGAAGGCAGTGGAGTGTACTGAACCACCAGGCCTTGCATCTGGCCCCCCATGCTGCTCCTCTGGCTGCTGAGCAGGCCCTGGTTCTGTGGCTGCTGGACCCCAATCATGCCTTGGTAAGCCGCCTGCTGCTGGTTAGGCATCATGGGCTGTAAACCTAGAGATGGGCAAGGCAGAAAATACATTAGTATGAATGTTTAGGAGGTCACGGTTTATCTGTAATTTCTCTTCTCCATTCTATTTTATCTTTTCTTTTTCTGGAGAGCCTAGGTCTGTTTGTAGGACCCTAATCATTCCTGCCCCTAGACCCACCTTCATTTTAATGGAGAAGGTACTTCTTTCTTTCCTGGTGTGCCCTTCCCTTATTCACTGCCTTCTTAAACCAGTGGTTTCTCTTACCAGGCTGCTGGGATGGCTGAGGCAGCTGTTGACCACGTTGGGGGCTATAGGCCACCGGGTGAGAGAGAGGTCGATATTGCTGGTTGGAGTTAGGATATTGTCCAGGGGGATAGTAAGAAACCTGGATCTATGGTGAGAGGAGACAGATGTGTGAGAAGTCCCTAAAATTCAGCCGCAACATCAGCATACTACTATAAATGCCTCAAGATTGATGGCCAGAAGTATGTAAACGGAGGTATTTTGGACCTGCAGTTGCAGTAAAACAAGGATTTATGTTATATAGAAAGAAGACTTTCTGGCTAGAACAACTCTCAAGCGCAAGGTAGGGAGAGGTATTCCCTCTGGTCTTTATTCCTCTAAACTAGAGGAATAAAGAAAGTATAATACGAGACAAAATGAATTAAGTGATTTAAGCTGGGAACTGGAGCTGCTCACCTGTTGAGGGGGCTGCATGTACCCCTGGGGTGGCAGAACTTGCTGAGTAGGTGGTGCATGGCTAGAGGTGGAATAGTTGGAAGTGGGGAGGGGCTGACCCGTGGAAGCCATGATGAAGCTAGTCTGCTGAGGGTGCTGGGAGATAAGTGGGGTCTGGAATAGAGCTGCAGATGGGTCAGCTGCTTCAGTAGAACCTTGGCGACTAAGGCTCATTTGTCCAAAGGGGTTGCTGAGGTCATCTGCCTGTTGAGAGAGTATAAGACACAAGGATTGGGGCTGTATCAAACCTCATGTCTTTGGCTTCAACACAGAGAGAGAGAAATAGCAATGCTTTTTACAACCTTCTTTAAAACAATGTGGGATAGTCCTACCTCTGTGCTGTGCTATGAAATGAATAGCTGTTGAAGCTCAACTCCAGAGCCAGTCTCTCTATCACATATGAGGTAACAACGGTGACCCTGATTATAGTTGTGTGCTTTTTTGTTTGTTTGTTTGTTTTTGAGACACAGTCTCATTTTGTTGCCCAGGCTGGAGTGCAGTGGCTCAATCCCAGCTCACTGCAATCTCTGCCTCCGAGGTTCAGGCAATTCTCGTGCCTCAGCCTCTTGAGTAGCTGGGGTTACAGGCTCCTGCCACCAAACCCGGCTAACTCTTGTTTTTTGTTTGTTTCTTTGTTTGTTTTTTGAGATGGAGTTTTGGTTCTTGTTGCCCAGCCTGTAGTGCAATGGTGCAGTCTTGGCTCACTGTAACCTCCGCCTCCCGGGTCCAAGCAATTCTCCTGCCTCAGTCTCCCAAGTAGTTGAGGCATGTGCCACCATGCCCAGCTAATTTTTTTGTATTTTTAGTAGAGATGAGATTTCACTATGTTGGTCAGGCTGGTCTCAAACTCCTGACCTCAGGTGATCCACCCACCTCAGCCTCCCAAAGTGTTTGGATTACAGGCGTGAGCCACTGCGCCAGCCTAATTCTTGTATTTTTAGTAGAGACGGGATTTCACCATGTTGGCCAGGCTGGTCTTGAACTCCTGAACTCAAGTGATCAGCCCGCCTCGGACTGCCAAAGTGCTGGGATTACAGGTGTGAGCCACCACACGTGGCCTATGATTGTTGTTAGGGTTAGTCCCCGGGAAATGGGAGCAATGACACAATTACTGTATATAGAAAAAACAGGACAAACTAGTGGGTTAACAAAAAAGATTAAAGAGTCTTCCCATTTCCTGTCTTTCTCATGCCCCCAACCATAAAAAGGCCCCTACATTGCCACAAATCCTGTTTTTATAATAAAGGACCCAGATAACACCTTGAGTGGATCATGGGTAGCTAGGTTCATGTGCCTTCACAGCTCTGCCTATGCAGCAGCAAGACTGGGGGCACCCACTCCTGCTGCTTATCTCCTTACTCCCTCTGGAGGTCATTTCCACCTTTGTTCTCTGACACTAGCCTAGAGTTCTCCTGTCCTTCAGAAACTACTTCCAATTCTCACCTCCAAAAGGAGGGCAGAGTGAGTGACTAAGCTGGAGGGTAAGACTGACTGGCCAGGCTGTAATTGCCTTCTCTCTCAGCTCTCTTTCCTAAGCAGCAAGGGTGATGGTGTTCCATCTCTCACTTGTATGGTGACAGGTTAGAGTTTGTTAGCTTCCTCTTCCCTTCTGCTCTCTGGACAGTAATTCTCTCTCTCTCTCTCACACACACACACACACACACACACACACACACACACACACAAAACCAGCAGAAACCAAAAGACAATGCTTTTCCGTAGTTTCATTCCATTTTCAGGGATCTGATCTTCAAGTCAGCTCTTTTGCCACTTATTGGGCAGGAAAAGATGACAAGTGAACTGGATTGCAGATTATTTTGAACTCCATATTCCAGGACAATCAAAATAGAAATAAGAGGTAAGAGGAGGGAGGGGATTCTAGTGAAAAAGCAGATGTTAAGACAGAGCAAAACAATTCAGGGCTCCTACAACTATGACGGAAGTTATCAACGATGAGGCAAATCAGATCTTCAAAGGATTTATAGAGTACAAACGATTTAAATAGCATGTGCTATGCAGTGGATGAGGATTTTTAAAATATAAACTGATAGCAAAATAGGGGAACAGTTTTAAGTTTTTGCCAGTGATACCAGAGAAGTCTGCAATTGCTTTTTTTTTTTTTTGAGACAGTCTTGTTCTGTTGCCCAGGCTGGAGTGCAGTGGTGCAATCTTGGCTCACTGCAACCTCAGCCTCTCAGGTTCAAGCGATTCTCCTGCCTCAGCTTGTCGAGTAGCTAGGACTACAGGTGTGTGCCACCACACCCAGCTAATTTTTGTATTTTTTGGTAGACATGGGGTTTCACCATGTTGGGCAGGCTGGTTTTGAACTCCTGACCTCAGGTGATCTGCCCGCCTTGGCCTCCCAAAGTGCTGGAATTACAGGCGTGAGCCATCACGCCCGGCCTGTGTTTTTACTTTTAAAGGAAATTATAGAGAACCATTCTGTATAGAAAAAACTGGGTTCCTCAGACATGCCCAGGGAGCAAATTAGATTTAGGATGTACATGGTAGAGATGAAGAGCCTAGGTTATACCAACATCCAATTTCATTCTCTGTCCTGAAACTCGGGGGAACACAGTGTCCCTCTGTCTTACATTTAAGCATCTTTTGATGTGCTGTGATGAGGCCATTAGCATGGAGTATAGTTCAGCCTGTGCTGGCCCCTCAAGAAGAAATAGCTTTCAATATACCCTCCAAAAGCACAACATACTTACAAGGCCATCACAGACTGACCCAGACATACCCACAGATACAGGCCACACATATACGAGACAGAAAGGGGGAATGGAGTTTATACCATGTTGTACTGCTGGGGCGGAGAGACTGGCAGAAGGACTTGGGGACAGGAGCTTGGAGAGAACTGAACAGGCTGCGGAGAGGGCTGCAGAGCCGGGACTGGCTGTGGACCAGCAGAGAGGCATGTGGAAAAGGGAAGAGAAAAGAGAGGCAGGGAGTGGGGCAGGGGGTGTGGGCAGAGATGGGGAGGGAAAGGGAAGGAACAATAAGGTTAATAATCATAGAAGAAATTTCACATGAGTAGCACGACTGCTGAGCAGGTAGGTGACCAAGCCCGGGACAGCCTGAAGATTTAACATCTCTTTGACAAACAGACAATCTCTCTTATCAGGGTAGACCTGCTGTACTCCCTTCCCCATTAGCCATTCAAAACTGTGCAGCTGTTGTGAGCAATCTGAGGACTCTCAGGGTCAGGGTCTGCTGTCTGATTCCAAATACAGCTTTTCCCAAAGCAGTTTTTCTGAACACACAATCCTGGGGAGCATGATCATAACCCTCCTTGACTGCCCACTTGAGAAGGGATTCCTGTCTGCACTGCTGCACTGCTTCTGCAGGAAGGGTCATCCAAGGTCTGGCTCAGCTGCTTCTGATTTCACACCACAGCTCTCCTAGAGGAAATACTCATTCACAAGGATCATCTCCCTCCCAAGGGCAGAGAAGGAAAAAACACCCAAGATCGTGCCTGCTTCTGGCTACTTCCTTCCACTCCATGATTGCTCCTCCAGGCTATGACAGCAATATGAAAAATCCACCTCCACCCCACAAGCAAACAGGAAAGATTTAGGAATAAAATATAAATAGCTTAGCTTTAGTTTTTGTCCCTTCAGTCCCCCTTCACTAGCCTCAAGCAGGAGGATTTGTTTACTAGGAACACAGAATGTTCTAAATCAACTAGTGGGTAGTTATTATTTTTTCCTTCCCTTCTTCCCCTCCAGGCATTTTGATCACCTCATCAGTTCTCTAGTCATAGTCCCTGGTGGTAGGAGAGATGAGAGAAGGAGAGAGGCAAGTAAGGGGAGAAAATAACATTTGTATATATTATTTTATTACATACATTGTCTCATTACAGCCTCACACAAGAATCCTATAGGGAGATATAACTTGTATTTGCAATTTAAAAAGGCTCAGATAAATTAAATCACTCATCTAGGCTTACACAGTTAACATGGCAGAGCTGAGATTGAAATCTAGTTCTGCCTGGCATAGTTCTTTCTACTCCACTCTAGTAGTGGGGAGGAGGTGAAGGAAGAAGTCAAGCAGAATTATCTAAGCACCTTCCACAGGCTCCTCGCTCCACATTTAGAGAGCATTAAGATGTGTGGGGCCACGGTATCGATATCCTCTCCTGCCACACATCTCCAGAGTTTCTCTCATAGAAGGGACTAACAGTTCAGGAGGCAGAGTACACAGAAGGGACTAGCAGTTCAGGAGGCAGAGTACAGGAACTAAAAGACTCCCCAAAGAGGAGAATACTCTGGAGGTCTCAGCAGAGGACCTGATACCTGAATTAAATAAAATGTAAGTAATTTTGGTTAGGTAAAATTATGGAGAATCCACTGTGTGACCTGGGAGAGTTGCTGCTGTAGCCTTGAAAATAAACTCTTAGCTCTACTGGCACACCTATTTTTCTGTCAGATAATGGCATTCCAAATATAACTGATAGACAAGATGCTCAGCATTAGCTGCTTATGCTGGTGGCTTTCATAGACATTTTCTATTATCCCAATTCTCTTCATTCTTTTGGAGAAGGGTCTTTCTTGGATCAGGGCATATATATTCTGGGGGGAAAAGGACAGTAAAGTGGCAAAAAAAAAAAAAAAAAAAAAAA
>NW_012103499.1:958694-960864 GCF_000951045.1 Mandrillus leucophaeus
TGGCGGGCACCTGTACTCCCAGCTACTTGGGAAGCTAAGGCAGGAGAATGGCGTCAACCCGGGAGGCGGAGCTTGCAGTGAGCCGAGATTGTGCCACTGCACTCCAGCCTGGGCAACAGAGCGAGACTCCGTCTCAAAACAAAAACAAAAACAAAAAAAAACTTAGGAATATACCGAACCAAGGAGCTGAAAGACCTCTACATGGAAAACTACAGAACACTGCTGAAAGAAATCATAGCTGATACAAACAAATGGAAACACATCTCATGCTCATGGATGGGTAGAATCAATATTGTAAAAATGACCATACTGCCAAAAGCAATCTACAAATTCAAGCAATCCCCATCAAAATACTACCATCATTCTTCACAGAATTAGAAAAAATTCTAAAATTCATATGGAACAAAAAAAGAGCCCCCATAACCAAAGCAAGACTAAACAAAAAGAACAAATCTGGAGGCATCACACTATCTGATTTCAAACTATACTATAAGGCCATAGTGGCCAAAACAGCATGGTACTGGTATAAAAATAGGCACACAGACCAATGGAACAGAATAGAGAACCCAGAAGTAAATCCAAATACTTACAGCCAACTGATCTTTGACAAACCAAACAAAAACATAAAGTGGGGAAAGGACACCCTTTTCAACAAATGGTGCTGGGATAATTGGCTAGCCACATGTAGGAGAATGAAAGTGGTTCCTCATCTCTCATCTTATACAAAAATCAACTCAAGATGGATTAAGGACTTAAATCTAAGACCTGAAACTAAAAATTCTAGAAGATGACATTGGAAAAACCCTTCTAGATGTTGGCTTAGGCAAGGATTTCATGACCAAGAACCCAAAACCAAATGCAATAAAAACACAGATAAATAGCTGGGACTTAATTAAACTAAAGAGCTTTTGCATGGAAAAACAAACAAACAAACAAACAAACAAACAAAAAACAGCAGAGCAAACAACAGACAACCCACAGAGTGGGAGAAAATCTTCACAATCTATACATCTGACAAAAGACTAATATCCAGAATCTACGACAAACTCAAATAAATCAGTAAGAAAAAAACAATCCCATCAAAAAGTGGGCTAAGGACATGAATAGACAATTCTCAAAAGAAGACATACAAATGGCCAACAAATATATGAAAAAATGCTCAACATCACTAATGATCAGGGAAATCCAAATCAAAACCACAATGTGATACCACCTTACTCCTGCAAGAATGGTCATAATCAAAAAATCAAAAAACAGTAGATGTTGGCATGGATGCAGAGTCAGGGAACACTTCTACACTGCTGGTGGGAATGTAAACTAGTACAGCCACTATGGAAAACAATGTGGAGATTCCTTAAAGAACTAAAAGTAGGGCCGGGTGCAGTGGCTCACGCCTGTAATCCCAGAACTTTGGGAGGCCGAGGCGGGCAGATCATGAGGTCAGGAGATCGAGACCATCCTGGCCAACACGGTGAAACCCCATCTCTACTAAAAATACAAAAAATTAGCCAGGTGTGATGGCGGGCGCCTGTCGTCCCAGCTACTTGGGAGGCTGAGGCACGAGAATGGCGTGAACCCGGAGCTTGCAGTGAGCTGAGATCGCGCCATTGCACTCCATCGCGCCACATGCACACTGCTCTGGGCAACAGAGCAAGACTCCATCTAAAAAAAAAAAGAACTAAAAGCAGAACTACCATTTGATCCAGGAATCCCACAACTGGATATCTACCCAGAGGAAAAGAAGTCATTACACAACAAAGATACTTGCACATGCATGTTTATAGCTGCACAATTCACAATTGCAAAATCATGGAACCAACCCAAATGCCCATCAATCAATGAGTGGATAAAGAAACTGTGGAATATACACACAATGGAATACTATTCAGCCATATAAAGGAATGAATTAACAGCATTTGCAGCGACCTGGATGAGACTGGAGACTATTATTCTAAGTGAAGTAACTCAGGAATGGAAAACCAAACATCACACGTTCTCACTGATATATGGGAGCTAAGCTACGAGGATGCAAAGGCATAAGAATGATAAAATGGGCCAGGCACAGTGGCTCATGACTGTAATCCTAGCACTTTGGGAGGCCGAGGTGGGCAGATCATGAGGTCAGGAGTTCGAGACCAGCCTAACCTACATGGTGAAACCCCCATTTCTA
>NW_012103499.1:961439-987939 GCF_000951045.1 Mandrillus leucophaeus
TTTTTAGGCAGAGTCTCGCTGTGTTGCCCAGGCTGGAGTACAGTGGTGCAATCTCAGTTGACTGCAACCTCTACCTCCCAGGGTCAAGTGATTCTCATGCTTCAGCCTCCCAAGAGGCTGGGATTACAGACGTGCACCACCACACCCAGCTAATTTCTGTATTTTTAGTAGAGACGGTGCTTCACCAGGTTGGCCAGGCTGGTCTCAAACTTCTGGTTTCAAGTAATCTGCCCTCCTCAGCCTCCCAAAGTGCTGGGATTACAGGCGTGAGCTACCGCACCCAGTCTCAAAGTTTTTCTTCTACAGGAAAAGCTTTAGAATAAGCACAGTGGTGTTTGTGTGTGCACATGATCACTTCTTTAATCCGTGCACAGTTATGTGCCATTAGAAACTGAACAATAATTATTCTCAGGCTCAGCAGCTTCGGTCTAGGAAACCCCCAGTGCTGAAGGCCAATCAGGGAAAAAGAAAGCAAAAGAAAGAAAGAAAATGGCAGTAGAAAGAAGAGTAAAAAAATAAAAAGGGTGAAAAAGTGGAGAAGAAGAAAAAAGGAGATACATACAGTGAGAAGGTGGGATAATTTTTAGCAGCTTCCATAAATGCTTATAGGGCATCAAAACTTGGATAAGATTCTTTCATTTGGAGTTAGTGATCACAATTAATCTCAAGAATGAATTTCGAAGAGAACACGAATCTCTGCACTAAGTAGTGTTCCCTTACCCCCAAGCTATAGCACCTAACCTGGCACCACACTCCCCACAGGAGATAAGCCAAGCCAACGATCGACCAACTGACCCTCACAATCCAGTAGCAGGAATAGAACCTGAGTAGAAGATTGGGGTTTAGGGCCAGTCACTTGGACATTCTGTATAAATTTCAGTCCCAAATGGTTCTTCTCTTATCTCTTTATTCCTCTCCCACTCTTGCTGTCTGTTTCTAGGTATGAGATGATAGGTGGAAGGTGGAGGCAGATGGGAGACTAAGAGGGAGAAAAGGGAGCAAGACTATTAAAATACACCTTTTAGGGGAAAAAACCCCAGAAAATATTAGGACTTTGGAAAAGCAAGTCATACACATAAAAAAACACAGTAGCAGACAGCAGAAGGAGAAGCACAGTTTACCTACTTACAGGTTTGAATTAAGACACAGACAGAGAAAAGAACACAAACACACTATGCTTCAGTAGGGAGCAAGGTAAACTGAAGCGAACGAGACTTACTGGGGTAGATGGTGGTAGAACAAGAAAGTTAGGACTATAGAAAGAACTGACTTAGACTAAGATAGAGGGCTGCAATGACTTGCATGCAAATTACATTTAGACACAAAGTAGGATTTCCTAGATCTTCACTGTTCTTTATTTCAGCTTCATTTCACAATATTTGAGATAGGGCAATACTGGGCCATTCTGGGGTCTTTGCACTCTAGTTTCTAGTTCATGGGGTATTAGTGTTTGGGACTTGCTTCTTACACCTAGGGAAGAAATATATCTAAGGCCAAGCTGGACTAATAAGCAGGGGGATAAGGGAGCCTGGGAGGTGAAATGACAATGTAAACTGCAGCAGAAAAGACCGCAGACATATAGGCTTCCCAGCTACAAGAGAATACTTCAGGATAAAGTATGGGGCTCTCCTCACAAAGAGCTCTATTCATGTGAGAAGAGAGTAAGTGAAGATCTCAGCACAGCTCTGCTCAGATTATTAAGGTGACTTTTTTTTGTTTGTTTTTTAAGACAGGGTCTTACTCTGTCACCCAGGCTAGAGAGCAGTGGCGCGATCTCAGCTCACCACAACCTCCGCCTCATGGGTTCAAGCGATTCTCCTGCCTCAGGCTCCCTAGTAACTGGGATTACAGGCGCCCGCCACCATACCTGGCTAATTTTTGTATTTTTAGTAGGGACTGGGTTTCACCATGTTGGTCAGGCTGGTCTTGAACTCCTGACCTCAGGCGATTCACCCGCCTCAGCCTCCCGAAGTGCTGGGATTGCAGGCTTGAGCCACCACGCCCGGCCTTAAGGTGACTTTTAAACATAGTCATGTTAATGACACTGGCCAGGCATGATGGCTCATGCCTGTAATCTCAGCACTTTAGGAGGATGAGGAGGGAGGATCACTTGAGCCCATGAGTTTGAGACCAGCCTAGGCAACATAAGCAGGATCCTGTCTCAAAATAATAGTAACAACAATACATTTTTTAAAAATTAAAAGAAAAAAATAAAACAGAATACTAAAGTTCTGGTTTAGAACAGGACCTGATTCTTAGATGACCTTCCTGGTCTCCACAGATGCAAAACTTCACTTAAACTCTAGTTGGTACCAACATTTACCAGTCCAGCAACAGAATGAGAAGGATACAGCCCTTTTGAGTCATGGAAAACAAAGACAACATTTGGAGTCTTTGTGTTTCATGACATATGTATGGCAGGGGTCTTGAGTGTTATTTATTTTTTCCCCAAACCCCAACACATAAATACGTGTTTAAGGGTCCACATAGTTGGCCAGATGATGGTGGAAGTTATAATCTTTTCAAGTTCCATATATAGATGTAATGGAAAAAAATGCCTTGTTAATTACACACGGACATAGAGGGAGATGGGGCATAGTAGAAATGTGGTATGAAATAAAAGATTCTACTGACAATGTTCAGGAGGCAGAGGAAGAAATATAAAGCAAAAAACCCCCAAGCTGACTCTACTAAGAGTTATTCGGCAAAATCTTTGCCCAAGGTTCTTCTTTCCCCACAACTAACAAATGAGAAATGGGGGAGAGAGTGGCATGTCTCCAAAAACTGATCCTTCCTGCCACCCACAGCACAAGAAACATGACGGTACATCTAAAGTTTGCTTGAATCAGAGTGGAGAGGACTCTGACACTGAGTGGTGACTCACCTGTGAGATCATGTGATTATTCAAGGGTGGCTGTTGCTGAGGCGTGGGCGGGAGAGCAGGAAGTTGCTGCTGCTGCTGCTGCTGCTGCTGCTGGGCAGTACAAGGGAGAAGGCCCCGGACAGACTGGGATGAGGTGACCTGGTTGCACACTTCTGGGGCACCTAGTGCCATACCTAAGGCAAAGAAGAAACCCACGAAAAGTTGTTAAGCACAAGCC
This sequence comes from Mandrillus leucophaeus, assembly GCF_000951045.1. Classification (NCBI taxonomy): domain Eukaryota; kingdom Metazoa; phylum Chordata; class Mammalia; order Primates; family Cercopithecidae; genus Mandrillus; species Mandrillus leucophaeus. Next base: position 964,541 of record NW_012103499.1, read on the forward strand.
ATGAACACATTATCCCTGGAAGGCTTAGAGGGCTCTACTTTTTCTTTGTCTTTCCTCTTTATTCCCTTTTGTCCCCTCCCCTACTGTCTTTTGAAGATTCACATATAAGCACAGATGCATTTCAGCTGCCTTGCTGATGCCAGTCCTCCCCTTTGCAGGCTTTTGCTCCCTAGGGACAGGAACCACCTTGACTGTCAATGTTTGGTTATGAAATTGAACAAAATGTGAGGCTGCTGAAGCACCTCCCCTGAAGTGCCTGGAATCTGTCCATCACACTTAGATAGCTGAAAACATGAATGCTTACTTTCTGGGAAAGCACAGATTTTTGGTCTCTTAAGAGATCTGTCTTTTTGCTAGAGAGATTTTGCTAGAGAGAGAGAGAGAGATCTGTTTTCTTGCTAGAGACAGAGAGAGATCTGTTTTCTCTTTGCTTTCTTCTCAATTTGCAACATCTCTTATAAAAGTTGCTGAGGGGCGGGTGTGGTGGCTCACACCTATAATCCCAGCACTTTGGGAGGCTGAGGCGGGTGGATCACCTGAGGTCAGGAGTTTGAGACCAGCCTGGCCAACACAGTGAAACTCCATCTCTACTAAAAATTATCTGAGCTTGGGGGTGGGCGCCTGTAATCCCAGCTACCTGGGAGGCTGAGACAGGAGAATCGCTTGAACCCAGGAGGTGGAGGTTGCAGTAAGCTGAGATCGCATCATGACACTCCAGCCTGGGCAACAAGAGTGAGACTCAGTCTCAAAAAAAAAAAAAAAAGTTGCTGAGAAAACTTCAAGCATACACATGGGCACATGCATACACATAACTTTATCCAACTATTTTCCACATTTCTAGGCTCTCAAGGCATGAACTCATTCAACACAACATACTTTTACTGAATATCTACTATGTGCCAGGCACTGTATAATGAACTAAAGACATAAAGATGAGTGAAACACAGTCCTTGCCCTTAACAGCAGAGGAACTTATTTCTTTCTTTGAGACAGAGTCTCACTCTGTCGCCCAGGCTGGAGTGCAGTAGCACAATCTTGGCTCACTGCAACCTCCACCTCCCAGGTTCAAGCGATTCTTCTGCCGCAGCCTCCCAAGTAGCTGGAATTACAGGCACCCACCACCACGCCCAGCTAATTTTGATGTTTTTGGTAGAGACGGGGTTTTGCCTTGTTGGCCAGGCTGGTTTCGAACCCCTGGCCTCAAGTGACCCGCCTGCCTCTGCCTCCCAGAGTGCTAAGATGACAGGTGTGAGCCACCATGCCTGGCCAACAGCACAGGCACTTCTGATGGGAGATAGACATCCGCACGACAATTATAATCTGGTAAGGATAAGGAATACATCAGTGATATTGACAAAGTTGTATGAAAGCAAAGATGAGGAAGCAAAAACTCCTGGGAGGGTCAGGAAAGGATTTAAAGAGAGGTCAGCAGGAAAGCTGGGGTTGAAGAATGACAGATGCTTGTAAGACCAAGAGGGAACAAAGCTAATGTCATATTCAAGAAATGGTTGGTGGGTGTGGTGGCTCATGCCTATAATCCCAGCACTTTGGGAGGCTGAGGTGGGTGGATCACCTGACATCAGGAGTTTGAGACCAGCTTGGCCAACATGGTGAAACCCCATCTCTACCAAAATTTTGTAAAAATACAAAAAATTAGCCGGGCATGGTGGCAGGTGCCTGTGATCCCAGCTACTTGAAAGGCTGAGGCAGGAGAGTCGCTTGAACCTGGGAGGCGGAGGTTGCAGTGAGCCAAGGTCATGCCATTGCACAACAAGAGCGAGACTCCATCTCAAAAAAAAAGAAAAAAAGAAAAAGAAAGAAATGGTTGGAAAGAAGGAAAGATCTGGATATTAGACAGCAATGGCAAACCGGAGTCAGAAAGTTATGTTATATTAAGTAGTTTGGATTTTACTATTCAGGTGATGATGCAGAAATGAACATTTTTAAGGAGCACTGATGTGTTTAGATCTGTTTTAGATTGGCAAACTGGCTCTAAAAAGGGCTAAGCAACCAGGCACAATGGCTCACATCTGTAATCCCAGCTACTTGGGAGTCTGAAGTGGGAGGATCATTTGGGCCCAGGAGTTCAAGGCTGCAGTAAGCTATGATGGTGCCACTGCAATCCAGCCTGGGTGATAGCAAGACCCCAACTCTTGAAAAAGTAAAAAAAAAAAAAAAATCAATAAAAAGAGCTGAGAATGGAGTAGAGATATCAGTTTGGGCACCAGTGTCATAGTTACATAAAAGAAAATAAAAGCCTGGATAAAGGCTGAGGCAGTGGGATTAGAAAGGAGGTAACAGAGAAGGGCAGCAGAGACCTAGGGGTCAGAGGCAAAATCTTCAGCACTACTGATGCCTTTTGATAATAACTACAGAACTTCTGGGATGAGATTCAAGCAATTCTTCAAAGAGAGAAGGATGATGAAATAAGAGGTCTAAATGCCCTTCTGCTAAGAGTGCAGCAGAAATAGATGGAGAGCTGATGGGTGGTTACAGAGCTTTCATGTGGAACATAGAAATGTCTGCTCCTTTCCAGTGACTGAGCTCCAGGGAAGCAGCCATAGCAGCATCCCTCTAAATTCTAGCCTATTGGCTAGTATCAATTAATTACAAACAACTAAACTCTAAGGATTCCCTCTGCTCTACAAAGCCTCTACAATCTCAAGAGTCACAGAATGAAAGTGGCTATCATTTTTATCTTAGTATATAACTTGAGACCTAGGCTGATATGGATGTTCCACCTTAGATGAAAATCAAAGAAAATAATCTAATCACAATCAATTCTTTTTTTTTTTTCTTTTTTTCAATCAGGCATAAGGTTTGAAAGAAAATGAGGAGGACTAAATCCAAGCAAGGACAATGGATCCAAAATTCAAATTTCCCTTTGCATGGCTGTATTAGATTTCCAGGAAACTATACTGGGACAAATGTTTTATTAAAAGTAAATAAGGGCTGGGCACGGTGACTCACGCCTGTAATCCCAGCACTTTGGAGGGCTGAGGCAGGTGAATCACCTCAGGCCAGGAGTTCGAGACCAGCCTGACCAACATGGTGAAACCTCACCTCTACTAAAAATTCAAAAATTAGTCAGGCGTGGTGGCACAAGCCTGTAATCCCAGCTATGCAAGAGGCTGAGGCAGGAGAATCTCTTGAACCCGGGAGGCGGAGGTTGCAGTGAGCTGAGATCACACTACTGCACTACAGCCTGGGCAACAGAGGAGACTGTCTCAAAAAAAAAAAAAAAGTTAAGTAACAGTGATGTTTCACAGGAGACAAGCAAGAAGGGATGGATATGACAGGAAGAAAAGAAGCTGTAATACCTGGCCTGGCGATCCTTCCTGCACTGCTGCCTTTACTGCTGCCGATACTGTCACCTCGGGTAAGGATAGAGATTCCACTGAAGCTGCTGGCTTTGGTGACAGGGGGTCGCATGCTCCGGACAGAGCCATCAGAGTCTGTGCTGCTCCAAGGGCGTGGCTCCAGGGATTTGAGTTCGCTGTCTGTGCTGCTCTGGCGGCTGCTTGAGGTACGGCTCAGCCCTTCACGGTTCCCCCTGCAGAGACCATAGTGGTCAGAGCTCCTCCCACCCACCATTTTAGCAGAAGGGCTAGGAGATAATTCATTTCTATTCTCTCAATAATAAAGAATGAATAAGAATTAAAGGGAGGATGGACACTGACTTATTGTTAGTTGGCTGGCCAACTAAGTGTTGATGAGAGCAGACAGAACAAGATCCAGTACAGTAACAAATAACACAGAGGCAAATCTGGAAGACAGTGTGCTGGCAACTAATTTAATACATCAGACCAGAGGTGGATGGGAAACCATATACATGATGCTGAGATTGGCTGTGGTCTCTTCCCCACCCTCTGAGGGTAATCCCACACATGCAAGAAATAATGGGGAACAGAGGGATACCAGTTTCTTCTGAAAGTTCTTAAAATAAAAGGACTCCTAGAAGTTGCTATTGCTAAAAGACAGGAGTAGCCAATGACATGGATAAAACCCACAACGGGTCTTCCACATAACACATGTCCACATGTCTAAGCCAGCAGAGGTGCTGCTTATGGCCACCCTTCCAGGAGTTGCAAGAAGAGTATAGTGAACTAAAGGGGCACTATGGAAAACTCAGTTTGATAGTCTAGGATTGATCCAACCTGTTTTGTGGAAATTCCATGTTACTGTCTGCGAACAATTGGTTTCAGGATCTCTAAGCGCTAAAGTCTTCAGCAAATACGCTCTTGGGACTCAGGAGGGCAAGGAGCAGGGGGGCTGACTGTGCCTAGTTGCCTTCATATTCATAATCCTATCTCCCTAAGCAAAACTATTAAGGAAAGGGATTCTCCCTCTCTTATTTGGCTCTGGAAACATCAGGGTTATCGTGATGTTACAATCACTGTCTGATTATTAACAGCTGTATGCCTCAAGATAGCCAGGTTGGCCTGAAAACCCTGTCTTGTTGAGCTCTCATTGCTTCTTAATCATTAAGCAACAAAGACCCAGCAATTTTTCTTTCATACCCCACATCCCCAACAACTAATGACCTAAGGAAACCAAATGATAACAATTACAGATTTTGGTAGGTATACCAAGGAATAATTAAGCAAAAAATCATTGTAGTTTGGGCTCCCTTCTTTTTACCACCATCCCCTCAAAAGCAAATAGAAAATCCCATTCCAATCCCACTGGCTCCAAAGGCACTAGGCTCAGAGTTATTTTAATACAGAAAGGCGTTTTTCTTAAGCGTGTTAATATTGAAGAAAACACCTTTCTTTATTAGAATACCTACGCTAAAGACACTGTAGAAAAAATGGGCAAAATACATGCGAGGGTCCTTCTTTTAGGTTTTAGTGAAGCCAATCACGATGAGCTAAGAATACACTGGCACAACGGGTTAGGAACATGCTAATTCTTCTCTGCAACCCCAAGAGTGAGTGTGTGTGTGTGTCTGTGTGTGTGTGTGTAAGCACTTAAATGCCTCTCTCTATATAGTTAGCGAATTAAAAAATATTTGTTTCTCCAAAGCTTTACCCCTTTCCTTGGAATGTCAAAAGTAGAATGGGAAACAAGAAAGAAGTGTAAGTTAGGTACTCTTCAGGAACAAAACCAGACCTGAAGTGAGAGACAATAGCTACATCTCAATGGACAAAGGCAAGTATACTAAGAGGACTCAATAAAAATGAGTGTTTGTGGGGTAAGGGAATACAGCAGTGGCAATAGATGAGGCTGCTCATTAGACATTAGAGCTTGAATTTTGCAAGACAAGTCCTAAAGGCCTTTTCCACTGAAAAGGAAATCCTGCCATTTATTTTCTCTTGCTACTAGAGGTAGACAGTGAACAAGGCAACTTTAAACCAAATACCTTGAAAAGTTAGGGCCAAAATGGCAGCACTTCTATACTAATCCAGTTTCCCCAAGACAGTGATGACCAAACGCTCAAAATGTAGACTGCCTGATGATCTTCTGACTAACCTGGGTTAGCACACTACTACCCTGAGACTTGGAGAATCTAAGTTGAGTCTTGGCAGGAAAAAGATCAATTTTCCCTCTCTACAAATAAAAATAATTAGGGAAAGCTACCCAGATTCAATTCTGAGCACTATATTGGATTGTGTGTATGTTGGAGAGATGGAGATAAAGGATAAAGAGCAGTCACATCTCATATTCGTATAACATCACAGCTGATTAGTTTTTACAAGCAGATTTAGTGCTGGTGAAAAGTTCAGCTTGTTGGGTCTGGGGAATGGGTAAAGATGCCTGTCGAAGAGGTGGCAATAAACATCAGTAAGGCCTCACTGTGGTTTATTTGTCAATGGAGCAGACTCTTCCAAAGAACTGGGGAGCTGCCATGTTATTGTCAATGTGGATGATGGAGTTTGGTTTACAGGTATTTGTTTCACAAACATAAACTGGGCCAGAAAGGTGTAAAGCAATTAGAGAAGATCAGCTTCTAAACATTAGCATTTTGGACTAGTATCCAAGTAGAGGAAGAAATTATTCTCTTAAGTGCCCATGATGCTGCATTTTAGATGACCTAGATCATCAATCAAAGCTCAGTTTGAAAACCAGTAGCTTAAAAGGTCTAGAGAGGCGTGGTGGCTCACGCCTGTAATTCCAGGACTTTGGGAGACCGAGGTGGGCGGATCACCTGAGGTCAGGAGTTTGAGACCAGCCTTAACATGGAGAAACCCCATCTCTACTAAAAATACAAAATTAGCCGGGCGTGGTGGTGCATGCCTGTAATCCTAGCTACTCAGGAGGCTGAGGCAGGAGAATTGCTTGAACCTGGGAGACGGAGGTTGCAGTGAGCCGAGATCACGCCCTTGCACTCCAGCCTGGGCAACAAGAACGAAACTCCGTCTCAAAAAAAAAAAGAGAAGAAAAAAAAGAAGTCTGGAGAGGAAAGGGCTGCACCTGCTCAGTAGATCTTTCAAACTATTATCTGCAGTTTGATGTAGTCTGATGGTCCACAGCACTAAAAAGAGCATCATTCTAATCAGTGAATCTGGATTAGGGCTCCAAATGTAACACTACTAAGAGAGGAAGGGGTGACATCTGTAGAGAGCTGGTGTGGTGTAGTGAAGAGGACACTAAACTACGAATCAGCTCCATTTTTGCTTCTATTAGCCATGTAAACTCGGGCTATTCACTTAATCTCTCTGCTTTTGTCTTCTTACATGTAAACCAGCTGACCAAATTAGGATGTTGAGAGAACTGAATCAGATAAAGTATACTCTGGTGACTGTAAAGCACTGTGCATTAATTCACACATAGGAGTTGGTTTAAAACTCCTATTTCTTATAGTTATCCTGGGATGATCTATGACCCCAAAGTGTAGACTGTGAAACAGGAATCTTGGTTTTTTTGTTTTTTGTTTTTAATGAAGGGGACTCGATCTATCTCTACTACCACCAACAATGCAAGGCCCTCTCTGCCTGGGGTTTTCAGATGAACTGCAGGGCAGGATAGCCTAAGAAAAAAAGACTTGAGAAAGATGGAAAATCCTCTACCTAAGAATGGGAAATCTCACTATCCCAATTTCCACATGGTTTGGCTAGCTTTAGAAAGGACAACAGAGAAAGGACAACTAGAGTACTAGGAGTGAGATCTCAAATCTGAGTTAGTCAGACAGTCCTTATCAAGTGTAGTAGTCAGTAAGAGAGAAACCCTTTGGAAAAGGGGTTAGACCTGAATTCTAGTGTTAAATACTCAGGTTCTCAGTATTTTCTAGTTTTTCTATTGGTAAATTGGGAAGAATATACCTAAAATGAGTTGGTAACAGACTAGACCCTATTCTATTTACACTGCCTTGTATTATCCTCTGGGGTAGGATTGAGAGACTGAAATGAAAGGGAGGGTAGTATACCTGCTTTGCGGGGAAATGGAGAACATTGGGAACTGGGGAAGTTAATACAACAGGTTGCACCAGCATTCAGAGTAAGTAATGATCATATGAAGGACACACTTTAAGTCCATTCTAAGGCAGACAGGTCCCTTTTTTTTTTTGAGACGGATTCTTGCTCTGTTGCTCAGGCTGGATGGAGTGCAGTGGCGTGATCTCGGCTCACTGCAACCTCTGCCTCCCAGGTTCAAGCAATTCTCTGCCTCAGCCTCCTGAGTAGCTGGGATTACAGGTGCCTACCACCACGCCTGGCTAATTTTTGTATTTTTAGTACAGACAGGGTTTCACCATCTTGGCCAAGCTGGTCTTGAACTCCTGACCTCGTGATCTACCCACTTCGGCCTCCCAATGTGCTGGGATTACCGGCCTGAGCCACCGTGCCTGGCCAGGTCCTTTCTGAGGTCATCTTTCTTACACATTACATTGCCTCAAGAGAAAACTACATACATAGAGGTGTCCGTATATGTGTCTCTCTCTCTTTCTCTCTCTATATATATATATGTGTTATTTTTTCTTAAAGATATCTTTAAGATATGCTGGGTCAGGAATAATGTCTACACATCTTTTCAACAGATTCAGAAAAGGTTAGCCAGAAGACGCCCATTCTTTTACCTTACTATAAATATGTTTGAATCTTTCAAAAATGCCCAATTCCAGCAAATTTCTGGGAGGAAGCTGTACCTATCCCAGACACACCTATTTGGTCCCCTTCACCACCTATTTAGGACTCAAAATGAAATCAGCAACAATACAAATAAAGTCATTGACCAGGAGCCATTTTTTTTTTAATGGGGAAAAATATCCAATGTTGCAAAAACCACAAATTTAATTATTCCACAAGCAGCCATGCATGGAGCAAACCCACTCTGCTGAAAAGATTACAGCAAAACAAAATAAAATTAAAAATAAAAAGGAGAGATATAGATCACACAGAGGTACCTAAAAATCTGCCTTCTCTTGTGAGAGCTAGAAGAAAAGGCTTCTTTGGAGAGTCTGTTGGTTAACATCAAAGAAAAGCATCATTACAGGATTATATTAACCTCACTGGCAAAGCTCAATGAGAAGCAGGGAACATGCTAAGTGGTACTAACCTGATGTCATTTAGATATCCGTTCTGGCCAGTCTAGGTGAGGGGGAGAAAACGGAAAATAACTTATAAGAAAACAGCATGGCATGACCGAAAAGGATGTCCATGATGCTATGAATACCCAAGGTCCTCAAACCAAAGCTCACCCCACCAACAGGGAGAGAGGGGCCAGGGACAGGATGACCCACACCCACATACCCAATCTGACTTCTCACCTTTAATGGGAAAGAGCATTTGGTGGTTTTAGCCTTCGGATAGGTGTTTTTAAAAAAAGAGGCTGACAAAGGCAGGAGTGTGAAAAGGAGGAAGAGGAAAGTATTAACCTAATTATTATTTCCTTTTTAGCTCTAAATTTATTGGTAACCTGGGAATAACAACTCATGTCCTCGGTCCTAAAGTGTGTGTTCAAAGGAAGGGAAAAGGGAGACAAGAGAAAGAAACTTTGTTTTTGGAAATCATCCTCAATGGCTTTTCCATTTCTGTTTCCTACATTGGCCAAAATGAAAGACATTCTGACCTGAGACCCAAGGAGGGTGGGATATTGTGGAAGAGGTACTTTTCAGGGCCTAGAAAAAATGAGAAAATTAAAAGCCTGAAACATTCCCTTTGGGGATCATTTCCTGACAAAGCCACTGAGCTGAGTGAAGTGAGCATTGTGGTGGATTCCCAAGCTTTAGGAAAAGGTACCAAGAGTGTCCAGCTGCTGAGCAGAGTGAGCTCCATGCAGAGCAGAGCCTATGCTGGGCAGCTTTTCCAATATATAGCTCAGGCTCCAGAGAAGGCTGCAGCAGCAGCATTTCCATCCAAACACCCTTCTTGCCACTTCCTTTCTTTATGGGCTGCCTCCTGCTCCCACACCCAACCCCACAACTCCACCCCTAATCAGCTTCCTTTAGCCAGGCTCCTCTCCACTTGGAATCTTTGGAGTATGATGGGCTTTGGCCATAGTTCCTTGTCTAGACTTTCTGAGATTCCTGATGCCTCTACCACTACAAGAGTTAGAAGTGCTGAAATCAAAGTGATAAATCTACAAGGATCTAACGAAGAATACATACATTAGTAGAGGCTTGAAGACTAGAAATCAGGATAAAAAAAAGAGAAGAGCTAACTTTGCCTTTGTTATAGTTGTAGGTAGATACAGTCCAGTGTTGTACATAATTAGCTCCAATACCCTAGTATAAATTGTCTGTGCTTTCAGAACATCTGTAGCTTTGCTAATGGCTATCATAGTGGGGCAGTCATTTTCCATGTGTAAGTGAAGCAGAGGAACACATCACAGATAGTCAGTTAGGTTACGATGTCACTGGTACTTCTTAATCTAAAGAGCCCAGAGCAGAGCAAGCTATTGAGAGGTGGTTTACATTAGGGGGTTAAGAGCGTAGACTCTGGAGCCAGGCTGAATTCAAATACTTAGCTCTTTTGCTAACTAGCAGTGTGAACTTAGGTGGTTGTTTAACCTTTGTGTGCCTTAGTTCCTCATTTATAAAATGAGGAAAATAATATAAACTACTTCATAGGCCTACTATGAGGACTGAGTTAATCTATATCAAGTACTAAGAACAATGCCTAAAAGATAGTAAGTGCTATATAAGTGCTTGCTGCTTTTTTTTCTTTTCTTTTTTTTTTTGAGACGGAGTTTTGCTCTTGTTGCCCAGGCTGGAGTGCAATGGCACAATCTTGGCTCACCGCAACCTCTGCCTCCCGGGTTCGAGCAATCTCCTACCTCAGCCCCCTGAGTAGCTGGGATTACAGGCATGTGCCACCATGCCTGGCTAATTTTGTATTTTTAGTAGAGACGGGGTTTCTCCATGATGGTCAGGTTGGTCTCGAACTCTCGAGCTCAGGTGATCCGTCTGCTTCGGCCTCCCAAAGTGCTGGGATTACAGGCGTGACCCACTGCACCCGACCAGTACTTGCTACTATTATCCACCAACCCGTTCTGCTGGCCACAGCCATGTACAAATTTCTCCTCTCATTCCATCTAGTTGGTTTGTAGGTAAAGGTAGAGAACCCTCTTTGGGCTATGATTGAATAATTTGGAAGATGGACTTTTCTGACTCAGAATGGAAGTCTACACAACAGTTGAGGTAAGAAGGTTCCTTCTCCTTGGACTTTGGGCCAGAAGGTTTGTTGTATATCAGTTCCCAGTGAGGATCTCTGAGACAATGGAGCAAGTACATAGAGTTGTTCAGTTTTTTAGTTGGAGACAGTATTTTTCTAAACTAATGATGATGATGAAAAGATATATATCTCTATATCTATATCTATCTATATATATTTATATTTCCCTCGTGAGAAGGGGAGAATGGGAGAATGGGAAGAGAGTAGTGTTCATCTAAGTATATTGATTAAAACTGACCATCTTTTGCCAGGCACAGTGGCTCATGCCTATGATCCCAGCACTTTAGGAGGCTGAGGTGAAAGGATCACTTGAGCACAGGAGTTTGAGACCAGTCTGGGCAACATAGTGAGACCCCGTCTCTACAAAAAATAAAAAAGTTAGCCAGGCGTGGTAATGCGTGCCTGTAATCCCAGCTACTCGGGAGGCTGAGGCAAGAGGATCGCTTGAGCCCAGGAGGTTGAAGCTGCAGTGAGCTGTGACTGTGCCACTGTACTGCAGCCTGGGTGACAAAGCAAAACCCTATCTAAAAAAAAAATAAATAAATAAAAATAAAAAACAAAGAAAACCCTGACCATCTTTTGACAATGAAGGGAGACTGGTTTTCCCTCTTTTGTTACTCATGTGATTGTGAGATGGTGCTCATATCTGGATACTACATTTTCTGGAGATTTGTTTCCCTCTTGTACACCCACAATGTTTCCTGAATTTCTGCTATTCTTCTCTTCAATCTGATAGGCAAAGGCAACCAGATACAGGGGTACCAAGTATATTTGATGTGGCCCACACATTTAAGAATAACGTTGCCTAAACTGATTCATGTTGGCTTTTAGCCCTAGGAGCTACTCCTGCTGTAGGAAGCAAGGTAAGAAATATAGGAAGAAAGAGACTTCCTTTTCAGGTAGAGACTGGAGGGAATAGTGGTACTCTCTGTGCATGCAGAATGTGGAGCTCATAGAGAATGGATGCCAGACCTGTGCTCTAACAATCACCAACATATCCTAAAAACGAGGCTGGTCAAACAAGATGAATGTACAGCCTGTGTGAACACTATGTCTTCCACTTAGAAGCAAAGATGCCTAAAATGGATAGAGGGAGTGAAAGAGGGTAAGCAGGAGGAGGGTTTTAGAGGCAAGATTCAGACCCTGCCAAAACCATTTCTATTTTCAGTCTAGGCAAATTTACCAAATTCAGCCACTCCAAGTTTTAGTTCTCTTTGTATACCATATGGCAGAATGTATTGAAACAATATAAGTGAAAATCTGCAGCTTCCCAATAAGCCACATTTAGTTTTAGAGATCAAATCTGGGGTTGGCTGATGTTGGTTAAAATAAAACAAACAAACAAACAAACCCAAAAACATTTGTGGAGGGTTCATTCCATTCACAGTTCCAACGTTTAAGAGCTAAAAGCTATGGGCTGACAACTCTCAGATGCTACACTTACCTCTCGGGCAAATATTCTCTCTCGGACCCTTTGATATTCCTCCTCTCTCTCTTCTATTGACTTGCTCCTCCTTCCATCCTGCAATGGAACTCTGATCTAGATCGATGAGCAGAATTAAGCTAGTTAAGTTCTCCTCGTACTGCAAGCTCACTGCACACCAGCAAGGAAGAGAAACCGGGAAAGTTTATAGTTGCCATCAAAAAAATGGAAAAAAAAAAAAAGAATAAAATTTCCAGTCCTGGAGAGGTTTCACTGGGTACATCTGACCATGCAGTTTGGGAGATCAGGTTTTCTGGATGGCTGGGGACTCTCCATCTCCCCACCCCTCCCACCCACCCAGTATCAAGAATAACAACTATTTATAAGGACTGGGTTGCTTCCCTCTAGTAATCAGGTAGCCTCCAGTCAGTAAGGATCGAGAAAATAGCCCTGGGAAAAGGGACAACACTGCTTTAGAGGGAAAGCAAAGGATAGACGGAAGCTGAAATGGGAGAAGAAACAGGTGTTTAGCAGAGCTGAACATAGAGGAGGAGGTTTATAGAACTAGCACCTGGCAATATTCCTCATTAATCACTAATGCCATGGCCTGAAGACCCAAATCACACACAGCTCAGCAAAGAGGGCCTTGGAAATGAAATCCCAAGGGCGAAGCTAAACTCAAAGTCTAAGCATTTTTTTCCTAATCTTAACTATATTAACTGGAGGTGGGGAAGGGGAGAGACAAATTACAGAAATAAAGAAGAAAGAGAACAGAGCAATAACAAAGAGAAAGAAAAGGAGAACAGATAGAAAGAGGGGCAGAGAAAGGAAGAGAAGTAAGGTACAGTGGAGGAAGGGGAGAGAGAGAGAGATCGACAAGGAAAAGAAGAAAATGGAGGATAGAGAAGAACCTTACATTCTCTAGAAAATGTAGTGAGGTAACCAGAAGGGATGGCTGGGCAAATCACCACCTCTGAGTAGCCTACCATCTAAATCCTCATCATGATCTTTCCTCTCCTGGCCTGCAACTGGTCAACACTGTCCAGGGTAGGGTGTAATAAGAGTATCCTTATCCGTACTGCTCTTGAAGGCAAGGAGTTCTAAGGGAGAAAACTCATCAAATGAATATCACCAGATTATAAAAGATTCTGACTTCCACTCCAGAGGCTTTGAAAGCTTCACAAGAAGCAACTAAGGAGATTGCTGCTCTAGGCTGGTCTTCTTGATCTTTACCAATCTCCAAAGGTAGCCATAACTTCAAGAATATCAACCTTGCCTAGATTTAGTTCTCATTAGCTTCAAGAACCTAAATCCTACCAAATGTCCTTTTATAAATTCAGTTCCAAGAAGACACAGGACCTCAAGGAGCTATATTGTCCTCAGCCCCTAGGTAAACCAATGGCAAAGTAGAAAGAACACAATGGCCTTTGAGGTCAGGCAGAATCTCAGCTCTGCCACCTCCCAGCAATATAACTTTACGCAAGTAACTTAACATCTCTTAGCCTCAGTTTTCTTATATGTAAAGTGGGGATAATAACCCCCATCCGTATTGGGTTGTGAAGAGGATTAAAAGAGATAATGCATACAATGTGTTTAGAACACAGCCTAGTTCAGGGAAAACACTCAATAAGATAGCAATTTTATGCTTATTATTAACGTCACAGACAGAAAGTACACAGAAACAACCCTATTGGATCAAGCCTGAAGCTGAGAGATGAAAAGTTCACAATAGGGACAGACTCCACTTTGCCCCAATGTGCCTCTAGGCCTGAATAATTCCTGATCCACAGAAAAAGGGTTTTGGAAAATGGAGAAGGGCATCAGGATGGAAAGGCTCTTTCTCGTTTTTAAAATTTTGTCTTTTTGTATGTTTCTTTGTTTTCAATCAGTCCCAGTGTGTTTGTCCACAGTAGATAATGGCACTTTTCTCAAAAGGACTCCCTCAAATACTCAAGTAGCAAGCAGGAAAGGTCCTGGTCTCAAGACCATATAATATCCCAAGAAAACTAATTTTGACACTAGAGGTAAGATATTATTATAGTTATTAATTAGCAAGATTCATGTAGGCTTTACTCAACCATGGTCTTCAAATCTAATCCCTTTTGGAGGCCAAGCAGAGGCAGGCTGGATCTAAACCTTCTTAGCTAACCCCCAAATAATCACTTACTATCTAAAGGATAGGCTTGAGGTCAAAGCAATAGCCAGGCCCATTTAAAGGGACGGGATAGGTTGTTCCCTTCTTATTCCCACAGCAGTGGATCACAAAGGGGATCTATCTGAGGTTCCCAGCATCAAATGTCAAATTAACTCACTCACCTTGGTGGAAGGAGTTGGAAAAAGATTAAGGAGTTTGCAGAAAGGGATCAGAAACACTTTTATAATTGGGTAAATTAGATCACAACTTTGCCAGTTCAAGGCTAGCCCTAAGCTAGGATAAGAGCTGAAGTGGGACAAAGTAGCTTTTTGTGGTTCCCAAAGAAATCCCTAACTATTAAAGAAAAAAAAAAAAAAAAAAGAATGAAACCAACAGCTGGATCAAGGCTGAGGCAGGGATCAACCTTGCTTTATTCCAAATGATGTGGTGTTAGAAGTCAGTGGCAGACCCAAGGAGTTCCAGGCCAAATGAGATCACCTAGCAAACCTCAGCACCATGTCTCTCTAGGGCTAAGAGGGTGGCATCCAGTTCAACAAATAAACAGTTCTCAACATTAAGCCAAAGCCAACTCAGTATAGCTCAATACATTTCTCCGTACTAAGATATTTTGAGTTTTCTCCATCCCACAAAAATTCTTCTCCCTTCCCAGTTTCTCTTACTGCAATCTCTCTGTATAGGCCCACCCCTTTCCATTCTTCACCTGGTTATCATCTCGGTCCATACTGGCATCATCTCTCTTGAGAATGAACCTCTGTTGAAATTCTGTATTCTTCTCATCCTTTATATGTTCTGAAAACCTCTGTTCAGGGCTGAGATTTGGAGAGAAATGTGAAAGGAAAGGAGGACAAAGACCCTTTTGTTAGGAAGCAGACCTATTAGGTACAGCTCTCCTAAATTACACAACTCATACTCAGGGAATTTCTGGAGTAAGGAATCCAAAAAGTCACATGCAGGTTTTAATGAAATCCTCAGGGTCTGTTCTTTATACATCTATAACTTCTCTTCCTCCATAGTTATATCTGTCCTATCAGTGAAGAGAGGCTAAGGCCAGACTTCCTGAAACACCAGTCCCTCTAGAATCTATCTCCAAGGCCTCAGAAAGAGTAGGAATTAATTATATAACCAACCCCAACCTCAAACCCCTTCCCGGCAAAATACTTAAAAATATATATATATTTTTTGAGATGGAGTCTCACTCTATCACCCAAGCTGGAGTGCATGGTGTGATCTCGGCTCACCACAACCTCTGCCGCCGGCGTTCAAGCGATTCTCCTGCCTCAGCCTCCCGAGTAGCTGGGATTACAGGCACCTGCCACTGCGCCCGGCTAATTTTTATATTTTTAGTAGAGAGGCTGGCTTCAAGACAGCTTGGCCAGGCTGGTCTTGAACTCCTGACCTCATGATCCACCCGCCTCGGCCTCCCAAAATGCTGGGATTACAGGTGTGAGCCACTGCGCCCGGCCATTTTAAAACTTTTTTTAAAAAAAAGTAATAGAGATAGGATCTTGCTATGTTGACCAGGCTGGTCTCGAACTCCTGGCTTCAAGCAGTCTTCCCATCTTGGCCTCCCAAAGTGCTGGGATTACAGGCGTGAGCCACCACGCCCAGCCATCTGCAAGAGACATCCTGATCCTACACCTTCCTCTTCCAACCCAGCAGGTTATCCCAAGGAAGTCTTCCCAAACCATGGTTTCCTCCCTTACATTCTTGTGTTACTAGTTTTGTTGATGATGACAGCTTTCCCAGTTTGATCAACATTGTGGTCCATCCCAAAATAGGCAGCTACCCGGTGTAATAGCATCCGGTGATATGAGGTCATCTGAGGGAACTTCTTGAACTGATTACTGAAGGGAAACACGGGGGAAAAAAGTGAAATAAGACAAACAACTGCAATAAACCAATTTTAATTTTTCTTACGAGTGTCTAAAGTGGAAAGTTTCTTAGGAGAAACAGACGTAAGAAATACGGATATTTACTAAATGGGAACCAAACAGGTTTCTCTCAGTTTCTTTATCTACAGTATTCTGCAGATTACTATGACCTACTTTCCTCATTAAGACTACTCATTGCTGGGTGCAGTGGCTCATGCCCATAATCCCAGCACTTCGGGAGGCCGAGGCGGGTGGATCAATTGAGTTCCGGAGTTCAAGACCAGCCTGGTCAACATGGCAAAACCTCGTCTCTACAAAAAATACAAAAATTAACTAGGCATGTGCCTATCATCCCAGCTACACAATGGCTGAGGTACAAGAATCACTTGAACCCAGGAGGCAGAATTGCAGTGAGTGAAGACTGTACCATGGCACTCCAGCCTAGGCGACAAAGAAAGATTGTCTCAAAAAAAAAAGACTACTTATTAAGCCCTAGGTCCCACCCACCTAGATGATGTTTGATAAAGAAAAAGGAAGACATTTAAGAATAGTAAAATCTGGGACAAGGGCGAGCTGCTGAAAAGATATAAATTATTTTTCAACTGAAATCTACATAATAACTTAAAAACTTCAGTATGTTTTCAAAAATCACACTTCAAGGGAAACATCTCCTAAAATTGTACCTAAATTTATTTCCAGTGCCCCCTCCCACATCTAAATATGTATTTCATGCAAGTAACTTACTTGTTGTCGTTAATAAATTCCAGAATCTCCTGTTCTAATTTTAGCAGCATCATTCTGTCCCTGTTTAAAAAAGATTAAAACAAAACAAAACAAAAAGCAGCCCTCCCATAGACATTGAAAGCAGGGATTGAAAACACAACTTGCTCATTATAGAAGTTGAAAAAGGTATATATCCAAACCCAGTAATGAACCATAACGCTGCTAAGCCTCACTTGCCTGTTTTATAATATTTTTAAAAAGAAAAACAACCCGAGTATACATTTTGCAGGTCCTTCAATCATATACTTTGTTATACCATATCAGAAATCTTACTGTTAGCAACATATTCATATAAACACACGTTATAAATCTAATCGTCATTCTATATTCCATCTTGTTATATACAGAATTTTAAAGGAATTATAATTTAGCTTATGTACAATCAACTGTTTTTTCTTTCTGTGCTTTTTATTTTAGCTCCTCTTACTATCACTCCCAATGTGTGCTTTTTAATCACTGTACTTCCAAGCCTTCATATTTCTCTGTTTCTGCATTCTTCTTTCACAGAATTTTCCCCAATTCTTCTGAAAACAGAAACCTCAATGTGAGAGTATTTTGAATCCCTCACAGAATATAAAACTATACCTGACAAATACTGGGGGGACAGGGAGATGAGCATCCTAGATTCTAAGAATGGAAAAATTCTGGAAAGCCATTTGGCCTCTTGGAATCTTGCTATCCTCTAACCCCTTTTCCTCTTATACCCATCATGTTATTACCTTGGGTTCTTTTTCAGTGTATTTACAAGAAATTCATGTAGGTCTATTCCAGTGGAGTCCGTATATTCCTGGCTGGAGTCTAGAACCACCACAACAAAAGAAATTTAAAATAAATGAAACTGCTTTGCATGCTATCTAATCCTAAGCAGAAGTCCACAACCTAACCAAGAGATACAAGAATAGGAAAGCAAAATCAAACTTCCAGGGTTTTAACATAAAATCCAGAATGACCTTGATGTGCTAGATCCCAAAATTCCACATCAAAATGACAGAAGAAACAATCTGGGCCATAGTATTACATCAATATTACACTGAAAAGCCATCTGTCATCAATAGGTATTTACTGAACGTCCTGATCAAAACAAAGCAGGTTTTATTAAGGAAAATAAATTCCAGGTAAGGGCAGTCAGGGCTGAATTTTCCAGAATCTCAGTAAATATGCCCAAACATTATTTTTTAATCCTGTTTGCCTTTTCTAATCAATGATCATTTTTATGGACTATGTCTTTTTGCTACCAGTACAAGAGTTTAAAGGCAAAGACAGTCGAATAATTAGAGACAAATCTGCATTATTAAAAAAAAAAAAACAGGCCAGGTGCAGTGGCTCACACTTGTAATCCCAGCACTTTGGGAGGTCAAGGTCGGTAGATCACCTGAGGTTAGGAGTTCGAGACCAGCCTGGCCATCATAGTGAAACTAAATATCTCTACAAAAATACAAAAGTTTGCTAGGTGTGGTGTCATGTGCCTGTAGTCCCAGCTACTCGGGAGGCTGAGGCAAGAAAATCGCTTGAACTTGGGAGGCAAAGGTTGCAGTGAGCCAAGATCATGCCACTGCACTCCAGCCTGGGCGACAGAGGGAGACTCTGTCTCAAAAAAATAACAATAAAAATAAATAAACAAATATCACCCTAGCCATCCCCAAACCAAAATATAAATGGCATCTGGAGGATTTGCTACCAATGATGATCAATGTCACCATTATTCCAGAGCACAAGTAAAATCAGAATTGACTACATTGTCCTCCCATGGATAATGCCAATGCATATGGAGTAGCTGTCTGTGGCATGCGAGCTCCTAAGGCAGGTTCAGTTACAGAAACAAAGAAAGTAACCTAGTTAGGCATCTCCTCAAGCAACCAAGTTAGCAGAACACTACAAATTGATGGGCCAGTAAGGCTAGCAGGTACCAGGCTTCAGGATAAAAGCAAAGGGCACAGCCCTAGAACAGATAAGAGATGGGAAAAACTCCTCACCTCTGGACAGCATCTTTCTTGGGATCTTTTCTTTGTTTTTGTCCTTGTCTTCCTTTTCAGAGACATCTTTTGTGGACTTTTCTTCCTCCTTGTCAGAAGGGCAACTGATGTGCAATTGAATTATATCCTTAAGAGGAAAAAGGATAATCAAAGGGGGAAAAGGATTTTAACTTTCTTGCAGCTCCCTTGGAATCTCAAACAAGGTAAATATTGGGGTGGCAGCTCTCTCTTACAGATTAGTGTTATTTTGCTAATTAAACTGTTTTAGTTTTGTTCTATCAAGAGGGTAGAGGCACAGCTTTTTCTGCCAGCAAGCACAGCCTACTTTATGGAGAGCTCAAATTACACAGGCTGTTCTTGGCATAGGTGTTGGATGGGAATGGTTCTAACCACCAGAGCGGGAGGGTACACATAAGAAAATAAGATCTAGCTCTGGGATCTTCTTGTCTGCATCATCCTAGGTGGTCAAGATATGAAGTCCTATACTTCATGCTGTCAGCTATGCTAGGGTTATTTTCTTTTTTCTTTTTTAGGGTTCCCCTCCTCCCTGGCACAGATCTGTCAGCACTGCCACTGCCACTGGAACCCGCAGCTGGGAGGAGAGACCATGCCCTGTTTTAGTACAACAGCTTTGTTCTGAAGTACCTTCTACCCTGATTTTCAAGTCTGATGTTGCTGTGATTGCTGTACTACATTTTACCAAAAAACTGCCAAGCGCAAAAGCCACACTTACTCCTGCAAATGACCTACCTGGGTTTCTAATGGCCCATCAGCAAATGGGGTGGAGGACTCCTCACACACTGCCAGGCTGCGCACCAACTTTAGCTTGGAATTAGACTGAAAAAAACAATTTTCAGTTTTGTTTTTTTATATATATCTTATATCTTTCTTCCCTTGGTGAATATTCAGAAAGCTTTTGGCTGAATGAAAAGTGTCCTCTTTGGCTCTGTTACTTGCTGTTTCCATTAAACAAGGGATGGGTCCTACTCACCAGTTCCTGATTCACTTGAAAGATACTTCTCTTGCTTACAACAGTAGACATGTACAAACTGGCTACGTGGACAGATGGTAGGAAACCATTTCACTTAGCCCTCTTCTCTCTTCAGCCCCGTACTCTAATTTCAGTCTCAGAACTTTATGCAAATACACATCAACATAGCATAGTAGAAACACAATGGGGCTGAGAGCCAAAAGTCCTAGCTTCAACTCCTGGTTTTGTACTTACAAGCTATGAGACCCTGAGCAAATTACCTTACCTCTCCAGGTCTCTGTTTTTCCTCAGGAAAATGGCGATAAATACCTAAAATTATCTAAAAACCTGTTGTGAGAATTAGATAATATATAGTATGTAAATATACATATCATTAAATAGTGCTTAGCATACAGTAGACAATAAATGCTAAATGACTCTAAACCTGAGATGCCAAGGGTATGGAAAGAAGTGTCTAAGAAAAGAGTAAGAGAAAGACAGGCCAAGCATGGTGGCTCACACCTGTAAACCTGGCATTTCGGAAGGCCGAGGTAGGAGGACCACTTGAGGCCAGGAGGTCACAGTCTGGGCAACATAGTGAGACCCTATCTCTAAAAAAATTTTTTTTAAAAATTGGCCGGGCGCAGTGGCTCATGCCTGTAATCCCAGCACTTTGGGAGGCCGAGGCGAGCGGATCACGAGGTCAGGAGATCGAGACCATCCTGGCGAACATGGTGAAACCCTGTCTCTACTAAAAATACAAAAAAATTAGCCGGGTGTGGTGGCGGACACCTGTAGTCCCAGCTGCTCGGGAGGCTGAGGCAGGAGAATGGCGTGAGCCCAGGAGGCGGAGGTTGCAGTGAGCCAAGATTGCGCCACTGCACTCCAGCCTGGGCGACAGAGCAAGACTCCGTCTCAAAAAAAAAAAAAAAAAAAAATTAGCTGGCTATGGTGGCACATGACTGTGGTCCCAGCTACTCGGGAGGCTGAGGTGGGAGCACTGCTTGAGCCTGGGAGGTTGAGGCTGCAGTGAGCTGTGATCATGCCACTGCACTCCAACCTGGGCAATAGAGTGAGACCCTATCTCAAAAAACCAAAAACAAACAAACAAAAAAAAGATAGATAAAACTTTATTAATACTTGGGATTTAATGCAATAAAACCTAACTTGCCTGCTTTACTTCTGCTAGCTGGTGAATCCTAAAAATATCAGAAATCCACTATGCAAGTCATTTCTCTCCTAGTGACCCACCCAAAGCTAAAAACTGTAGGGTGACTCATCAGAAATCTACCTAGAAACATTTACTGAGACTCAATACAAAATAAAACCAAGGATTACAATAAACACCAAAGCACAAAACATGACAGGTATGCTCCAGGTAGTGCAGTACAGAGGAAAGAACTTGTGAGCCTGAAGAATTAACTTCATGCCTAATTCTGCCACTTCCTACTGAATGCACTTTGTTAAGCCACTCAATCCCTATAGCCCAAGTTTCCTCATCTGTAAAATGGAGATAATAGCTGTCTTACTTATCCCAAAAAATTTGAGAGGAACTAAAGTAGCACTAAGTAACCTCTGTTTTGAACTTTAACATCAAGCCCATCACTATGGATCAGGCCACGCAAGACAAGCCACAGAGCCAATTTTTAGTTCTTGGCCTTCTTCAAACTCAAGTCACACAGTAGCTGAGCCACTCTCCAAATTCTATCATTATTTTTTTGGAGGAACAGAGTAGCCAACCTTAATTATTACTTTTGGAGGCAATTCTTCCCAATGCAAGAAAAATTTAATACTTTACTGCTTCCCAGCTAAATTAGACACCTATCACATACTAACACATGTAGTCTTCCCTGATAACTCTGCTTAAAATAATCTGTGAGGTGCTAATTGTATCACGTAATGATTAAAAGCAAAATCCTCTTCCTGCCCCTAAAAAGTGAAACATTAAGTTAGCTGGGTACAGTGGCTCATGCCTGTAATCCTGGCACTTTGTGAGGCCAAGACAGGTGGATCGCTTCAGCCCAGGAGTTCAAGAACAGCCTGGGTGACATGGCAAAATCCCATCTCTACTAAAAACACAAAAATTAGCCTGGCATAGTGGTGTGTGCCTGTAAGCCCAGCTACTTGGGAGGCTGAGGCATGAGAATCACTTGAACAAGGAAGGCGGAGGTTGTAGTGAGCCGAGATCGCACCACTGCACTCCAGCTACAGAGTGAGACTCCATCTCAAAAAAAAAAGAAAAATAGCCAGGCATGGTGGCTCATGCCTGTAATCTGAGCACTTTGTGGGGCTGAGGCAGGTGGATCACCTGAGGTTGAGAGTTCGAAGCTGGGCGTGGTGGCTCATGCCTGTAATCCCAGTACTTTGGGAGGCTGAGGTAGGCGGATCACTTGAGGTCAGGAGCTCCAAACCAGCCTGACCAACATGGTGAAACCCCGTTTCTACTAAAAATACAAAATTAGCCGGGCATGCTGATGCATGCCTATAAGCTCAGCTACTTGGGAGGTTGAGGCAGGAGAATCGCTTGAACCCGGGAGGCGGAAGTTGCAGTGAGCCAAGATTGCGCCATTGCACTCAAGCCTGGGCAACAGAGCAAAAAACTCCAAAAAAAAAAAGTAAAACATTAGCAGGAAAAAAAAAAAAGCCTGTATTTTTAGGATATCCAAAAATGTTGAGTCATTTTTCTTAGTGGGCAGGATTTAATCTTAAAGAAAATTTACAAGGGAAAAAAAAAAAGGAAGGGTTTGTAAGACTCATATAAGCAGCCATTCTCCTAGAGAAGCTAGGAGTGAGCAGAGAAACTGATATTTCAGCACAACTAGTATCCAGTTCTTTCAGGCTCTGTGGAAGGCTCCAGCTGGGCAGCCTTTCAGGCATCAAATGTGTATACACCTATGTATGCATACAGTTTCCATTAGAGGTGTGTATGTGTAGGTGTACATGTGTGTATTATGCAGGTTCACAATTGGGGTACAGAGTACAGGTGAGAAAACTCTGCCTACATAATCTGAACAAACTAGATATTCATGACAAGTCCACTTGTGAAATGTATTACTAATAACATTAGAAAAGAAGCTACAGAGGAAGGGCTCTCACCTTGGCTCTTTTCCTGGCATGACCATGGTTAGATGTCCGCCTCTGTTAGAAGGGAATTGGAAAATATTAAAGGTGGAAGAAAATCAACATGTAAGTTAAAAACAACACATGTTTAGAAAGAAAAAGCACTAACTGTAAAAACCATTACAACAACAGCCAAACCATGATGAAGACTAATTGATGTGAGTTTCTCCCTACAACCTACAACTCTAGCAACTGTGACTGGAAAGGGACTACAGGCCATCTACAGTCAAATCACCATTCACCATTAAGTAAGAGAATCAGAAGATGGTCAGATGTGGTGGCTCATGCCTGTAACCCCAGCACTTCAGGAGGCCGAGGCAGGCGGATCCCTTGAGCTCAGGAGTTTGAGACCAGCCTGGGCAACAAGGCGAAATCCCATCTCTACAAAAAAAGAAAAGAAAAAAGAAAGAAAAAAATAAAAGGAAAAAGAAAAAAAATTATCCATGTGTGGTGGCATGCACCTGTAGTCCCAGGTACCTGGGAGTCTGAGGTGG
>NW_012103499.1:987989-993137 GCF_000951045.1 Mandrillus leucophaeus
CGGGAGGCGGAAGTTGCAGTGAGCCAAGATTGCGCCATTGCACTCAAGCCTGGGCAACAGAGCAAAAAACTCCAAAAAAAAAAAGTAAAACATTAGCAGGAAAAAAAAAAAAGCCTGTATTTTTAGGATATCCAAAAATGTTGAGTCATTTTTCTTAGTGGGCAGGATTTAATCTTAAAGAAAATTTACAAGGGAAAAAAAAAAAGGAAGGGTTTGTAAGACTCATATAAGCAGCCATTCTCCTAGAGAAGCTAGGAGTGAGCAGAGAAACTGATATTTCAGCACAACTAGTATCCAGTTCTTTCAGGCTCTGTGGAAGGCTCCAGCTGGGCAGCCTTTCAGGCATCAAATGTGTATACACCTATGTATGCATACAGTTTCCATTAGAGGTGTGTATGTGTAGGTGTACATGTGTGTATTATGCAGGTTCACAATTGGGGTACAGAGTACAGGTGAGAAAACTCTGCCTACATAATCTGAACAAACTAGATATTCATGACAAGTCCACTTGTGAAATGTATTACTAATAACATTAGAAAAGAAGCTACAGAGGAAGGGCTCTCACCTTGGCTCTTTTCCTGGCATGACCATGGTTAGATGTCCGCCTCTGTTAGAAGGGAATTGGAAAATATTAAAGGTGGAAGAAAATCAACATGTAAGTTAAAAACAACACATGTTTAGAAAGAAAAAGCACTAACTGTAAAAACCATTACAACAACAGCCAAACCATGATGAAGACTAATTGATGTGAGTTTCTCCCTACAACCTACAACTCTAGCAACTGTGACTGGAAAGGGACTACAGGCCATCTACAGTCAAATCACCATTCACCATTAAGTAAGAGAATCAGAAGATGGTCAGATGTGGTGGCTCATGCCTGTAACCCCAGCACTTCAGGAGGCCGAGGCAGGCGGATCCCTTGAGCTCAGGAGTTTGAGACCAGCCTGGGCAACAAGGCGAAATCCCATCTCTACAAAAAAAGAAAAGAAAAAAGAAAGAAAAAAATAAAAGGAAAAAGAAAAAAAATTATCCATGTGTGGTGGCATGCACCTGTAGTCCCAGGTACCTGGGAGTCTGAGGTGGCAGGATGGCTTAAGTCTGGGAAGCAGAGGTTGCAGTGAGCCGAGATCATGCTATTGCACTCCAGCCTGGGTGACAAGAGCCAAACCCTATCTCAAAAACAAAACAAAACAAAAACCATTAAAAAAAAAAAAAAAAGTTGGAAGACACTGATTTTGTTGGCCTATTTCACAGACTGACAAAAAGCTACTTTTGGACAAACCATGGTATCCTGTCCTATTTAGGATGCTTCTGGAAATGTCCCTACCACAGCATGAAAGAGTGTTTTTTCCCCCAAGCCTGTTCACAGAAGCCTATTTAACCCATAATGGATATGAAATATGGCCCCTAACCATCAATTATAATAACATCTTTATAGGACAACACACACATTCATTGTTCCAACTTGGGATACCCAAAATATCTGTTCCTATAGCTGCAAAAATGCAATGAAGAGTCTTCTTCCCAAATGCCTCCCTCCCTGAGTATCAGGATACAAAGAAGGGAGCATAAAAGACAGGGATAAGACCTTCAGAGCAAAGGGGAGAGAGTGGATAAGGGGCAGGACAGAAACTGAGGAAGATAAAGAATGAAGGTATAAGGTGGGATAAGGAAGGAACAGCCAATTAATAAGATTTGTAAACATCTGAGAAGTCAAAATGGGGGCTTTTGGGAAGAGGTTGGGTAGGGTTATATATGGGGATGAGGCACTTAGGAGTTCTGAGATGTTTGGAATGGAACTCCAATGGGACGTAGAGGGAACTGAGGCAGGAGGATAGGGGAGGGGAAACAAGTCAGAGACAGAGTACCAGCATGGCCTTGGGTGGGTGAGGATTTCTCTTTTCTTGGTCTTCTTCACTAGTGAGCAAATAACATGGCCACAATGCAAAATGGAGAACTGAGAAGGTGGATGGAAAGAAAAAGAAATGATGGTGGATCTGGCTCAGTGCTAAGATCTGTTGCAGTAAGGGAAGATTCATAGTCCAGAAGTATGAAGCAGTATTTGTCACCACTTTTTCAAACAGGCAATACATACACATGGCACAAACATTCAAAAGGCACAATGGGAGTATATATAGAACAGTAAGTCTCCTTTTACAATTGTAGCTGAGACAATATTAATTGTCCGCCAGATACTTGGTTCTCTCCTAAATGGTCAACCAGTATTGAAGTTGTTTTGGATATATCCAGGAATATTTTATGCATATATAAGCTTAGTACATGTGTACACACAGGTTTTTAAAAAATCAAATATATTGGCTGGGGGCAGTGGCTCACGCCTGTAATCCCAGCACTTTGGGAGGCCGAGGTGGGCAATCACCTGAAGTCAGGAGTTCAAGGCCAGCCTGGCCAACATGGCGAAACCCTGTCTCTACTAAAAAAATACCAAAATTAGCCACGGGTGGTGGTGGGCATCTGTAATCCCAGCTACTTGGGAGGCTGAAGCAGGAGAATTATTTGAACTTGGGAGGCGGAGTTGCAGTGAGCTGAGATTGCACCACTGCACTCCAGCCTGAGTGACAGAGAAAGGCTCCGTTTCAAAAAATAAAAATAAAAATAAATACATTGTACACACTACTGTGAACCTTGCTTTTAAACTTTTTTTATGAGTATCATTCTATAGAAGATCTACCCCATTTTTAATGG
Organism: Mandrillus leucophaeus; assembly: GCF_000951045.1. NCBI lineage: Eukaryota > Metazoa > Chordata > Mammalia > Primates > Cercopithecidae > Mandrillus > Mandrillus leucophaeus. The sequence continues at coordinate 990,696 of NW_012103499.1, forward strand.
CTATATAGTATTCCACTGTATAGCTATACCATAACTTATTTTACCAGTCTCTAATGTTTCACCATTTAGGACGTTTCTGACCTTTTGTTAGTATAAACAACGACCATATCATTGAATACATATGTAAATATAGTATATCTGTGGTCCATTTAAAAGTTTTTTATGAAGTATTCCTAAATTGCCCCTCAAGTGGTTGTACCAATTTAGACTGTTACCAACAATATATGAATGAATCTGCTTATTTCCCAGAATGGATAGTTTTAACATCCAAACATATATTAAAAGCCTAATATACCCCATGTTATCATGCTAGCTACTGGAGGATATGGAGATAAAAGGCACAAACCTTGTCAAAAAGGAACTCATAATCCTGTTGGAGAAGACAGACAAACAGACAATTACAATACAGTACATTAAGTGTACTAGAGAGGTACTCATGGAGTGCTACAGGAGCACACAGCAGAAGCATCTGACTCAGACCTAGCAACCCATAGATTCATACATTTATAGATATTGAACGCCTGCTACGTGCCTGCGTTGGCCTTAGAGATACAATGGTGAGCCAAAACTGACCTAATCCTGGGCCTCGTAGTGCGTATAGTTCTGTAAGGAAGACAGACATTGATCAAAGAATTATACTATATAGACCTACAATAGGTTTTCAAAGGCTTCCTAGAGAAAGACATCATCTAGATTGAGTTTTGAAGGATAAATAGGCATTAGACAGATGTTGGTAGGAGTGGGAATTGAAGGAGGTCAGGATAAGAATATTAAGGTGGGCATTCTAGGCAGAGAAAGCATGTACAAAAGCATGCTTTTCCCAAACTTTCAGCTCCTATTTATAACAGGGACCAAGGAATCAGATAATGCTGATGCACTGGATATCAGAGGTGATGGCTGACAGGTAAGAGACTAGGTCACAATATACCATGCTGAGAAACACTGGACTTGGCTTAAGGCAGTAAGACACATAGAATGTTTAAGGCAGTAAGACACATAGAGTTAACACAGGCAGTTCTTTATTTCACAACCACCTTTCTAAAACAATATAGCACATTTATCAAAAGGGATTACAAGTTTAAAGGCAGAAAGCCCAACTAAGAGGCCTTACCAAGTTGGCTTTTTTTTTTTTTTGAGATGGAGTCTCGCTCTGTTGCCAGGCTGGAGTGCAGTGGTGCGATCTCGGCTCACTGCAACCTCCACCTCCTGGGTTCAAGCGATTCTCTTGCCTCAGCCTCCTGAGTAGCTGGGACTACAGGCACGCATCACCACACCCAGCTAATTTTTTTGTATTTTTAGTAGAGACGGGATTTCACCATCTTGGCCAGGATGGTCTCGATCTCTTGACCTTGTGATCCACTCACCTCAGCCTCCCAAAGTGCTGGGATTACAGGCATGAGCCATCACGCCTGGCCTCCAAGTTGGCTACAGGACATTCCTGGCTGGGCTCGGGTAATCCCAGCACTTTAGGAGGCTAAGGATGGGTGGATCACCTGAGGTCAGGATATTGAGACCAGCCTGGCTGACATGGTGAAACCCCATTTCTACTAAAAATACAAAAATTAGCCGGGCATAGTGGCACGCACCTGTAGTCCCAGCTACTTGGGAGGCTGAGGCAGGAGAATCACTTGAACCTGGGAGGCAGATGTTGCAGTGAGCCAAGATCACGCCACTGTGCTCTAGCCTGGGTGACAGAGCGAGACTCCATCTCAAAAAAAAAAAAAGGACACAGGACCTAAGTTCAGTATGTGTTAAGGACTTGCCCATTCTAAACAGAATCTCCGAACCTGCAATTTATAGCATTGTTTCCATGCAAAAGATGTTCTGAGTTTCACTTGCTGATCCCAAGGATATATCTCATACATTATATATCATGAACGTCCCTTTTCCCCAAGCTTTTCAGCTCCAATTCATAATAGGGACTTCTTTGAAAGGACCACTTAGGTTCTTGGGGAGACTTCCAGGGTGTAAAACCAGGGAAGACTAGAGGAGAAGCAGAAATGCTTTTTCTTTTTTTTTTTGTTTTTTGAGATGGGGTCTTACTCTGTCACCCAGGCTGGAGTGCAGTGGTGCAATTTTAGGCCACTGCAACCTCCACCTCCCAGGGGTTCAAGTGATTCTCCTGCCTCAGCTTCCTGAGTAGCTGGGATCACAGGCATGCGCCATTAGGCCCAGCTAATTTTTGCATTTTTAGTAGAGATGGGGTTTCGCCATGTTGGCCTCGAACTCCTGACCTCAAGTGATCCACCAAGCTGGTCTCGAACTCCTGACCTCAAGTGATCCGGCTAGGTCTCCTAAAGTGCTGGGATTATAGGCATGAGCCACTGCACCTGGCCATGCTTTTTTTTTTTTTTTTTTGAGACAGGGTCTCACTCTGTCACCCAGGCTGGAGTGCAGTGGTACAATCTTGACTCACTGCAACCTCCACCTCCCGGGTTCAAG
>NW_012103499.1:997244-1002923 GCF_000951045.1 Mandrillus leucophaeus
AAAAAAAAAAAAAAAAAAAAAAAACCCTATAGATATCCCTTCTTTTCTGCCTAGCTTCAAGTACACAAAACAGAAATTCAGAACACCATTTATAATTGTGTCCTAAGAATAGAATAACTTAGACCCAAAAGTTCATTTAATTATTATCTTTCATGTAACATGACAGCACATAATGAAACATTCATCACTTATCTGTACTGAATATTTAAAATTCATTATTTGTATCAGTGGAGGCTGGAAGTACAGCTGGAACGGTGGCAGACTGTCTCCACAAACTCTGGTAGAATTGGTAGGGAATGACAACTCACATGTAATAATGGAAAGAAAAACAGCCAGAGCAGAGACTGGTGAATTGTAAGAGGAAAAACAATAGAAAAGCAGGCAGTTAGAGAACAAAATATCTCAGAGAGCTGTCTAATTTTAAGTCATTCCTTTATATTATTGCTGTTTTAATCTTTAAAGAAGACAGGCCTTATGTGAATTGAATTGTCTAGAAAAATTATGCTTCAAGTTTCCAGATCCTCTAAAATGTTGTTGTTCCTGTGTTTTAATCTAACTTCTTGCTAGTGTTAATTGTCTCTTGACTTATAATAAAATCAGTTTTCACCCCTGGGCACGAAGGAAAGGATTTATTGGGCTTGGGTAACAGAAGAAACCAGCAGTGACCACAGAGGAAGGGCTCTAACAGGTAGATGAGAGGAGGCTCAGAGTTTGGGCCGGCCAGGCAGAAACCAAAGAAGAACCCCGTGAGGAAGTTTGGCTAACTATCTACTACTATCATTTCTGTACTACAGTATGAATTTGGATGAAAAACAACATGGCCAACAAAGAGTGAAATTCCTTTTACTCACATTTACCAAGTGGCAAGCTCAGAGGCTATTTCTGACCCAGAAAAATGCTGACTGCTTTAACACAACCAGGATATGAATTTAACACTGTGTGTAAAGCCAGGAAGCTCAAGTTTTAAGAGTTTATTGTATGAGTCATTTTATGACTTGTTAAATATGTATTTGTATACAGTTTATTTTTTGGTAATAAAAAAAGTCAAAATGCAGCAAAAACCAGTGAACTCAGGCCCAAATAGATTAGGAATTTTACTGTCCTTTTTAGACTTCATTGTGGACTACATGACAAAAATGGAAGATTTTATTTTGAGAGCTGAAGCTGGAGTTTTTAAAGAGAATCAAGTGTTTTTAAAAGTGACTGATTCTTACACATTTCCCCTTTTATTCAGATATAAAGAATGTTGGCCGGGCACAGTGGCTCACACCTACAATCCCAGCATTTTGAGAGGCAAAGACAGGAGAATCATTTGAGGCCAGGAGTTTGAGACCAGCCTGGGCAACATAGAGAGACCCTGTCTCTACAAAGAAATTTTTTTATATTAGCCGGATGTGGTTGCACATGCCTATAGTCCCAGCTACTTGGGAGGCTGAGGTAGGAGGATCTCTTGAGTGCAGTGAGCCCTAATTGTGCCACTGCACTCCAGGCTGGGTAACAGAGCTGGGTAACCCTGTCTCTAAAGGAAAAAAAAAAAAGTGTGCATATAATGCACTTCCAATCTTTACCTGTGTCTCCTGACGCAAACTGGTATCTTCACATTCTTTCTCAATTTCTTCCTTACTTGGAGTCTTAGATATAAACTTGTTTTTGTTTACAGATTCTTCTACCAGTTTTTTTTCTGATTCTTTCATTATTTCCAGGGTCTCTTGAGTAGTGTTACTGTTAGACATGTTCTTCAATAGAATACAGTGGCCTCTATGGACTCCTAAAGAAACATCAAATGCATTAAGCAGGAGGTATGTATCCATACTTAACAAATACACAGGACTTATATTTCACATGGGTACATTTTTTTCCAGTAGCCTTCCTATAACCCAGAAAAGAGTTATTTAATAAATGCTGTCCCTGCGTTCATTTCTTTAAAAAAAAAAAAAAAAAACAACCTTTATTGAGGTAAAATTGACATAAACTGCATATATTTAAAATGTATAATTTTATGTTATGACACATGCATTCACCTGTAAAACCATCACCCCAATCAAGACAGTGAGCACATTCATCATGCCCCAAAGGTTCCTCATGTCCCTTTGTAATCTCTTCCTCTCTTCCCACTACCCCCAGCCAACTACTGATCTGTTCTGACACTACAGATTAGTCTGCATTTTCTAGAATTTTGTATAAATGGAATCAATCACACTGTCTGGACTCTTTTACTCAACATAATTATTTTGAGATTCACCAGGATTCAGTTCTAAAGTAGTATGAGCCCTCTTGACACTTTATTTTCTCCCCTTGTTCCCTACAGAAATTTGCTCACATTTCTGGCTCAGTCACTTCACCCATTAGATTCTCTCCAGCAAGAAGAAAATTATAAAGCTCTATTGACTACTAGAAAGGAATATTCTCCTTTTCCAAGGAAGAACTTTCACAGCTACCACAAACCCACAACACTGTTACCAACTTCAAGCTATTCTCCTTTCAAAAAGAAGTAAAATCAGACAAAGCTTAAATGGTTATAGAATATATAAAATCCTACAAATATATATATATATTTTTAGATGGAGTCTCACTCTGTCACCCAGGCTGGGGTGCAGTGTCACAATCATAGCTCACTGCAACCTTGAACTTCTGGGCTCAAGCAATGTTCTCACCTCTGCCTCCCAAGTAACTAGGAATACAGGCATATGCCCGGCTAAATTTTTTTTTTTTTTTTTGAGACGTAGTCTCGCTCTGTCGCCCAGGTTGGAGTGCAGTGGCACGATCTTGGCTCACTGCAAGCTCTGCCTCCCGGGTTCATGCCATTCTCCTGCCTCAGCCTCCCGAGTAGCTAGGACTACAGGTGCCTGCCACCACACCCGGATGATTTTTTTCTATTTTTTAGTAGAGATGGGGTTTCACCGTGTTAGCCAAGATGGTCTCGACCTCCTGACCTCATGATCCGCCCACCTCGGCCTCCCAAAGTGCTGGGTTTACAGGCTTGAGCCACTGCACCCGGCAGGCCAGCTCATTTTTGAGATTTTTTTTGGGAGAGATGGAGTCTTGGTATGTTGCCCAAATTGGTCTTGAACTCCTGGACTCAAGTGATCCTCCCACTTCGGCCTCCCAAAGTGTTGGGATTAGAGGCGTGAGCCATCGCACACAGCCTTAAATTCTTTCCTTTATCTTAAGCAAGCTGAAAAAACAAGAAGAGAACTTTGTAGATATCTGTCCTTCAGAAAAATTGGGTCCCTCCCTGGAGGAAGAATCTTTACTTTGCTATACACTATTTGGGTTCAGTCAATCTACTGTCTGCCAGTGATAGAGTATCTATAGTGCAGGGACGGCTGTTTCTTTATCACTTACTATCACTACCTGGGAAATCCTGTAATGAAGCCTACACAGTTCTCCAACCACACACTAAGAAACAGAAGTTGATACTCTATACACAGATACATGTCCTCAATTGCCCAAGTCAAACACGTTTAGCTCCAACAATAGTTTACAGAGGTTTCTCCTTATACAGGTTACTGACTGTACTTCAACCCTAAAGACTTCTTTCCCTCCTTTACTGGTAACTCTCCCAGATGTCACATCTATTCCCAGTGAAGCCCTAGAAACAGAATTAAATAAACAGACAAATGGTTAGCAACGCTTCAAGAAAATTGTCACAACAGATATTTTTCTCTCTTTTAAATCAGTTTAAAGGGTAAGACCCAGAAGTCTTTCAAGAAGCAAAGGTAGCCACATCCTGACATAAGTTAGATGGTCTGCCAGGCTATTGCTTTGTGATTTTTTTTTTTTTTTGAGACGAGATCTCACTCTGTCACCCAGGCTGGAATGCAGTGATGCGATCATAGCTCACTGCAGCCTCAAACTCCTGGGTTCAGGGAGCGGTGGCATGTGACTGTAGTTCTAGTTACTCAGAAGGCTGAGGGGGTTAGATCATTGTTTTGTTCACCTTGTGGTGGCTCTTCAGTAGCTGCCTGGAGACTTGGTTTACTTAGGTAAATTCTCTTTAGAGGGCCAGAGAGTCATTCACACAATTGCAAAGTCATATAGTTAACGGCCAGGCACAGTTGCTCACACTTGCAATCCCAGCACTTTGGGAGGCCGAGGTGGGTGGATCACCTGAGGTCAGGAGTTTGAGACCAGCCTGACCAATATGGTGAAACCTGTCTCTACTAAAAATACAAAAATTAGCCTGGCGTGGTGGTGAGCCATTGCATCTAGCCTTAAATTTTTTCCTTTATCTTAAGCAAGCTGGCTCAATTGCACTCAATTGCCTCCCAGCTATTTGGGAGACCGAGGCAGGAGAATCACTTGAACCTGGGAAGCGGAAGTCACGGTGAGCTGAGATCACACCATTGCACTCCAGCCTGGGTGACAGAGTAAGACTCTGGTTCAAAAAAAAAAAGTCATATAGTTGAAAGTTGAATTTAAAGACGAAAAATATTAGAAGAAACTGGCTACAAGTATTGAAAGACACTGATACAAACTTCTACTTTAGAATTATCTGCTTCAGTAACTAAAAGCTACTATAAAAACAGTTATAACCTACAGACCTTCATGGATCATTTGCTATACATGGGACTTTGTTTATGTATGTAGTATGTATGTATGTATTACCCACCCCCGCAATAGGTAAATCAAGCCTCAATTCTCTTCAGTCTGAAGTACTAGTAAAACTCACCACATGCATTCTCCCTATCTCTTGGCTAGGAAACATTAATAAAGATCAAAATTGGGGGCTGTGTGTGTTGACTCATGCCTGTAACCCCAACACTTTGGGAGGCTGAGCCAGCAGGATTGCTTGAGCCCAGGAGTTCAAGTCAACACAGTGAGACTCTGTCTCTACAAAAAAAAAAAAAAAAATTAGCCAGACATGGTGGTGCACACTTGTAGTTTCAGCTACTCAGGAGGCAGAGGCAGGAGGATCACTTGAGCCCAGGACGTCAAGGATGCATTGAGCCATGACTCTGCCACTACACTCCAGCCTGGGCGACAGAATAAGATCTTGTCTCTAAATAAATAAATAAATAAATAGTGCTGAGTGCAGTGGCTCATGTCTGTAACCTTAGCAATTCAAAAGGCTGAGGTGGGAGGGTTGCTTGAGGTCAAGAGTTTGAGACCAGCCTGGGCAACATAGTGAGACCTCCTCTCTACAAAAAAAAAACAAAATTAGCTGGGTGCGGTGGGGTATGCCTGTCGTCCCAGCTACTTGGGAGGCTGAGGTGGGAGGATCACTTGAGCCCAGGAGTTCAAGGCTACCGTAGGCTACAACCACACCACTACACTCCACCCCGGGTGACAAAGCAAGATCCTGTCTCTGAAAAAAAACAAAATTAGCTGGGTGCGGTGGGGTATGCCTGTCATCCCAGCTACTTGGGAGGCTGAGGTGGGAGGATCACTTGAGCCCAGGAGTTCAAGGCTACGGTAGGCTACAACCACACCACTACACTCCACCCCGGGTGACAAAGCAAGATCCTGTCTCTGAAAAAAAAAAAAAAAAAAATCAGGCGCAGTGGCTCATGCCTGTAATCCCAGCACTTTGGGAGGCTGAGGTGGGCAGATCACCCGAGGTTGGGAGTTTGAGACCAGCATGACCAATATGGAGAAACCTCATCTCTACCAAAAATATAAAATTAGCCAGGTGTAGTGGTGCATGCCTGTAATCCCAGCTACTTGGGAGGCTGAGGC
>NW_012103499.1:1003214-1005923 GCF_000951045.1 Mandrillus leucophaeus
GTGAGCCGAGATTGTGCCATTGCACTCCAGCCTGGGCAACAAGAGTAAAACTCTGTCTCAAAAAAACAAAAAATTCATTAAATAATAGTCAATACTGGAAGAGTTCTTAGATTTGACCTCCCACAATCTTCCCCTATTCCCCAAAGAAGAACTCATTTTTGTAATTTTCTGAAAGGCCTGCTAACCTCTGGGAAAACTGAAACAGGATCATTTCACTATTTATGAAATAGTCTTAATTGTTGTATAGTTGCTCTCTATTATAAATTATGAACTGCTTCAATCTTGATCCTAAATCAGTCTTAGAGACACAGAAAATTAAATTTACATCTTTTATCACATGATAGGCCTTCAGTATTTTTCTCTTTTCCAAGCTTAAATAGCCTCAAATTTCTTTGTCAGAAAGAGAAGGTGATATAAAAAATTATAAAGCAGTTTTTATTTGTTTTTTGGTTTTGTTTTTGAGACAGGGTCTCACTCTGTCACCCAGGCTGCAGTGGCAAGATCATGGCCCGACCTCGACCTCCCTGGGCTCAGGTGATCCTCCTATCTCAGCCTCCCAAGTAGCTGGGACTACAGGTATGGGCCACCATGCCTGGCGAATTTTTCTATTTCTTTTCTTTTTTTATTTTTTTGAGATGGAGTCTTGCTCTGTCACTCAGGTTGGAATGCAGTGGCAATCTCACTCACCGCAACTTCTGCCTCCCAGTTTCAAGTGATTCTCCTGCCTCATCCTCCCAAGTAGCTGGGATTACATGCGACTGCTTCCACACCCAGCTAATTTTTGTATTTTTAGTAGAGACGGGTTTTTACCATGTTGGCCAGGCTGGTCTCGAACTCATGACCTCAGGTGATCCACCCACCTTAGCCTCTCAGAGTGCTGGGATTACAGGTGTGAGCCACTGTACCCAGCCTGATTTTTCTATTACTTTTTGAGATAGGGTTTTGCCATGTTGCCCAGGCTGGTCTCAAACTCCTGAGCTCAAGTGATCCACCTGCCTTGGCCTCCCAAAGTGCTAGGATTACAGACCTGAGCCACAGTGCAAGGCACAGCAGTGGTTTGTTTCTTTTTCAAGGATGGGCCTTAAATACCAAATGGGTATACTTCGTCAAATCAAAATGACAACTTTGCAGCTCTCCTTCACATGTGGGTCAGGAATCAACTATCTGGATACCTGGAATAATTCCAGTGTACAAACACTGTTTCTCAGACAAAACACTATGAATGCAAACAAATAAAAAATGATCTTTCATCTGCAGAATATGGTCACATATTCAACCTCAAGTTTTACGGAGACACATGGCTTCCTTCATTCATTGGAGAAACAGGAAGACTTGAACTTTAGGTTCTTATAGCTACCCATAAAACAGACTGATTTAACTACCCACTTTTAAGAATTTAGTCAGTTGGCTGGGCACGTTGGCTCATGCCTACAATCAGAGCACTTTCGGAGGCCAAGGCAGGTGAACTGCTCAAGCTTAGGAGTACAAGACCAGCCTGGGCAACACGGCAAACCCCATCTCTACCAAAAATACTAAAAATTAGCAGGGCATGGTGGCACACGCCTGGGGTCCTAGCTACTTAGTTGAGCCTAGGAGGCAGAGGTTGCAGTGAGCCGAGATTGCTCCGCTGTACTGCTGCCTGCATATCTCAAAAAAAATTTAGTCAGTCATTCTACTGAGACCACCGGCCTCTTGAAGAGCTGTATAAAACAAAGTAATTCTTACACTGAGAAAAATGAAGCAGCAGAGGAAAGGGCACCTCCCCAGATTTCCCTGTTCTTCCACATTCATTGATCTAACCCAGATTTCTTTTGGCACTTGCCTTCCCCTGAGAATACATGATCAGGGAAGGAGATCTTATCCCCAGTCCCTGGGAGATGGATATTAATTAGTTAAACCAATTGTGGCAATTCTGTTTCCTTTTTGTGACTGGTTTTAGAAGGGACAAGTGAGACACAAAGGGACTTTATTGGATGGAAAAAGTTTCCTACTTTATTTAAAAAATTTTTAAAGCCTCTGGAAGAAACAGGTATCTTCTACCCAAGGTGATCTTCTATGCAGATGATACCTGGACTGTGGCAGCACCCTGCCAACACATGGAGGATGGGGAAGCAGAGAAAATAAGCCTGCAGCCATCTTTTTTTTTTTTTTTTTTTTGAGATGGAGTTTCACTACGTCATCCAAGTTAGAGTACAGTGGTGAGATCTTGGCTTACTGCAACCTCCAACTCCCAGGTTCAAGTGATTCTCCTGCCTCAGCCTCCCTAGTAGCTGGGATTACAGGCATGCATCACCATGCCCAGCGTTTTTTTTTTGTTGTTGTTGTTTTTACACGGAGTCTCACTCCGTCACCTAGGCTGGAGTGCAATGGCATGATCTTGGCTCACTGCAACCTCTGCCTGCTGGGTTCAAGCGATTCTACCACAGTCTCCTGTGTGGGTGGGATTATAGGCATGTGCCACCACATTTGGCTAATTTCTGTATTTTTGGTAGAGGTGGGGTTTCTCCATGTTGGCCAGGCTGGTCGTGAACTCCTGACCTCAGGTAATCCACCCACCTTGGTCTCCCAAAGTGCAGGGATTACAGGCGTGAGACATCGCACCTGGCCTAATTTTTGTATTTTTGTAAAGATGGGGTTTTGCCATGTTGGCCAGCCTGGTCTCAATCTCCTGACCTCAGGTGATCTGCCTGTTTCAGCCTACGAAAGCGA
>NW_012103499.1:1006893-1013910 GCF_000951045.1 Mandrillus leucophaeus
AAAAACTGACAGGGAGACAGGCAATAATAATAATAATCAGCTGAAACTTTTGAGTGCTTACATTGTGCCAGGCACTATCCTAAAATATTTTATATATCTCATTTAATCTTACAATGATCTTATTACATATTTATTCTTACTATCATCACCATTTTACAGACAAGTAAACTGAGGCACAGAGAAGTTAAACAGTTTGCTTAAAAGGGCACACAACTGGCATATGGCACAGCCAGGACTCAAAGCCAGAAAATCTGGCTCTGGGACTTGCTTTCTTAAACTTTATACAACACTGCCTCTAACTAAGGGGAGAAATAGTCAAAGACCAGAAAGGAAAGTCTACCAAAGACACAAAGGAATCCTGGAATCTCGTAACTCTAGGGGTACTTAGAAGCTTTTTCATTCTGCTCCATTTTTCTTTTTCTTTTCTTCTTCTTTTTTTTTTTTTTTCTCTCTGAGACTGAGTTTTGCTCTGTTGCTCAGGCTGGAGTGCAGTAGCATGATCTCGGCAACCTCCGCCTCTCGGGTTCAAGCAATTTCCAGCTAATTTTTGTACTTCTGATAGAGAAGGGGTTTCACCATGTTGGCCAGGCTGGTCTCGAACTCCTGACCTCAACTAATCTGCCCACCTCAGCCTCCCAAAGTGCTAGGATTACAGGCGTGAGTCACTGTGCCCAGCCTTAGCTCTATTTTTCTACATACATAATCTTTCATAACTAGGTTCTTGACTCATTAGTAACTCTGAAAAATGTCCCTGCTTGTGTATCTCTTAGTGAAGGGAAAGTCTTCACCTCCAGAAAGAAACCATTTCTTTCCGGGATACTTTCCTTTTAAAGAGGCAAAATTTACGTCTTTGGTACTTCCTCCCACTGGCCCCTGTTTAGCCTTCTGTGCGAGTCATAAAGATTCCATATCAGCTCTTTACAAAAGAAAACTTTACCTTATTTCCTTCTCTAAACATTCCCAGCTTCAAGTCAGGCTTTCAAATCACATGGCTTTAAGTCTCCTCACCATTTTCTTCTAGGATAAAAGAAACTGCCCTGAAAGTAGGCAGAAGCTAGTAATGAAGGGTCAGAGTGTTACTAATCCAGAGTTAAGATCCACTGGAAGATAAACTAAGCACAAAACTGTATTTCTTTTTTTTTCTTTTTTTGAGACGGAGTCTTGCTCTGTCACCCAGGCTGGAGTGCAGTGGCGCCATCTCGGCTCACTGCAAGCTCCACCTCCCGGATTCACGCCATTGTCCTGCCTCAGCCTCCCGAGCAGCTGGGACTACAGGCATCTGCCACCACGCCCGGCTAATTTTTTGTATTTTTAGTAGAGACGGGGTTTTCCCATGTTGGCCAGGATGGTCTCAATCTCCTGACCTCGTGATCCGCCCGCCTTGGCCTCTCAAAGTGCTGAGATTACAGGCGTGAGCCACCGCGCCCGGCCAAAACTGTATTTCTTAGCCTGAGGCTCTTTTGCTTTCCAAAATAACCTTTAATTAACGTAATTTCCAGTCCTTTCAGCCAATGCAGAAGGTTGTCGTTACTCTTGGGGCATAAAGATTCCTGGAAATAATTTTTTCCAGGCCAAAACAAAAGCAAAAGTAAGCAACTAACTTAAAAAAGCCTTAGGCTGGGTGTAGTGGCTCATGCCTGCAATCCCACCACTTTGGGAGGCGGGTGATCACCGAGGTCAGGAGTTCGAGACCAACCTGACTAACATGGTGAAACCCCATTTCTACTAAAAATACAAAAAATTAGCTGGGCATGGTGGCGTGTGCCTGTTAATCCCAGCTACTCGGGAGGCTCTACTGAACCCAGAGGTGGAGGTTGCAGTGAGCTGAGATTGCGCCACTGTACTCCAGCTTGGGCAACAAGATTGAAACTCTGTCTCAAAAAAACAAACAAAAAAAAGCCTTAAACAGCTAAAATAAACCCAGTAGTATCTTAAAAGGTAGAGAAGTAACTCCATTCTTAATAGTTTATTTGGTATAGATAAGAAATTAAGGGTTTGGGAGGTTTTTGGTGGGAGAAGAAAGGAACTATTTCATATGCAACGGTGACTAGAACAAAGCAGACATTAGGCTCCCAGGAGGGCCTAGATGTGTGCTTCCCTACAATCTATTTGTGTACAGTGTACATTTCATCCAGCCAAATAGCACAATTTCAAAGGCAGGATGTCTCCTGAAGATACTCAGTAGCTCAAAGCTGCACACAGGGGACTGTGAGATGTCAAGGGGACAAGTGGGGGAGTGAAGAAATAAGAGAATACAGGGGAGGATTATTGGAAGCCAAGATTCAGCTATTTTTTTCAGGGAGAATACTGCATATTCCCTATAATTTTTTTTTACTGCTAAGATAGGTACCTTCCATAACAGAGTGAGATTATATATCTTTCCATCAACTTATAAACAACTTTCTAGGCACTGAGCCAAAAGGAATATGTTATATAGGGGACATTCAGAGACAGAAGGATAATTTCATTTTCTCCCTTTTAATCCATGGCCAAGTAGGGAGAATGCAAGCAAGACAAAGATACCTAGGTGCTAAAAATTCTGGTCTACCCTGTGGCAAATTCCTTGGAAGCTTTCCAATCCTGTACTAATTTGTGTATCAATCATAAGTTACTCTCAATTGATAAATTTAAAAAAATGTTTAAAATCTAGGGGCTCAAGAGAATAAACACATGTAATATTATTTAATAATAAAAAACACTGAACTATAGGCTGAGCATCACTAATGAGAAAATCTGAAATCTGAAAGAGTCCAAAATCCAAAGCTTTTTGAGCATGAGTATGATGCTCAAAGGATGTACATAGGAACATTTCCAGTTTGGGGTTTTTGAATTATGGATGCTCAACTATAATATGCCCAAAAAAAAAAAAAAAAAAAAAAAAATTCCAAAATCCAAAAAATCTGAAATCTGAAATACAGGAAGTCCTAAGCATTTTGAATAAAGGTTGCTCAACCTATACTGTACATACTGAGACACACAAAAACATGGATAGGGCTGGGCACAGTGGCTCATACCTGTAATCCTAGCACTTTGGGAGCCAGGGTGGATGGATCACCTGAGGTCAGGAGTTCGAGACCAGCCTTACCAACATGGTGAAACCCCGTCTCTATAAAAATGCAAAAATTAGCCGGGTGTGGTGGTGGCATGCCTGTAATACCAGCTACTCAGGAGGCTGAGGCAGGAAAATCGCCTGAACCAGGGAGGCAGAGGTTGCAGTGAGCCAAGATCGGGCCATTGTACTCCAGGCTGGGCAACAAGAGTGAAACTCCATCTTGGAAAACAAAACAAAAACATGGATGGATCTCAAAACTACTATGATAAATTAAAGAAAGTAGACTCTCCTCCCCACCCCGCCACCACAAGAACACATACTATATATGTCTATTTATATGAAGCTCAAGAACAAGCAAAACTAACCTACAGTGATCACAATCAGAAAATGATTGCTCAGGACTTGGGGGGCAAATATTGACTGGAAAGAGAAAGAAGGGATCCTCCAGGACTGATGGAAATATTCAATTTTATTTGATGAGTGGTTACATGGGTGACTACAATTGTCAAAACTCATTAACTAGGCCAGGCGCCGTCACATCTGTAATCCCAGCACTCTGGGAGGCCAAGGCGGGTGGATCACGAGGTCAGGAGTTCGAGACCAGCCTGGCCAATATGGTGAAACCCCGTCTCTACTAAAAAATACAAAAATTAGGCGGGCATGGTGGCGCTTGCCTGTAGTCCCAGCTACTCAGGAGGCTGAGGCAGGAGAATTGCTTGAATCCAGGAGGCGGAGGTTGCAGTGAGCCAAGACCGCACCACTGCACTCCAGCCTGGGCGACAGAGTGAGACTCCATCTCAAAACAAACAAACAAACAAACCTCATTAACAAAATGGTGAAGATCTGTGTATTTTATTATACATTATTTAACTACACCAAACACAAACAAACAAACAAACAAAACCAAAAATTCCTTTAGGAATCAAACAGTAGGAACAAACATCCACAGGGGTTAAGTGGTAGGTTAAAAACAAAACAGTTTAGGTGCTCCTGTGTCATAAGCCTTTTCTTCCATTCTTTGACATTAGAAATTAGGAGAAAAGGAAAAGGTGCATGATTTACTGAGGCTTACTGAGCATGATTATGAGCCTGGTGCTTTATGTACTTCAACTCATACCCACCAAGTGCAGCTAAGCAACCTGATCAAGGTTTCATCACTAAGTGGCAGAAATAGACCAGAACCTCCATGTTGTCTGATTCCAAAGTCTATGTTCTTTCTCTACTTTACTTAAAAAAATTTTTTTTTCTTTTTATTTATTATTTAATCCTAACACAACTCTTTGTTAGGGTATTTTCCAGTTGAAGAAACCAAAGCTCAGAGAAATCCAGTAACTTTCCCAAGTCAATACAAGAGAGGCAATGGTAGAATTCCAACCTAGCTGTGTCTGATCCCAAAGTTAAAGTCGTAGGTGTTCCAGGGTGGCTGCTCATTAGAAGCATTCTGGGGTGTGGAGTGTGGGATGGGAAGGGTGCCTAGATCTGAGGCCTCGGAGTATCAGTGAGGGGACATATTTTTGAATTAAAAAGTTAGATTTGTAAACTGTCACCTTTCCCCTCAACTTGGGTCCACACCTCATGACTTTGAATTTTTTTAGTTTATTGAGATCATCTTACTCAATATTCTCAAGGTATAAAGCGTTATCTCCACTTTATAAAAAAAGAAACCAAAAAATAAAAAATAAAGATACCAACACTCAGAAATACTAAGTGAATTGTTCAGGGCCATACACTACATGCAAGGAGCCAGAATTCAAACCCAGGTCTACTTGGTTCCAGAATTCCATGTTCTTCCCATTGCATTGTCAAAACAAAGGACAAAAACAAAAACAGTAGAACTGCATGCCTGAAGAGGTAAATGCCTAACAGCTGTTTGGAGAAGGACAGGAAGGAAGGTACTACTGAGTTACAAATAAGAGATATAGGTCCAAATCTTCATTCTCTTCAAAGAGAGAATGAATATATGGGAATAGGGTATAAAGTACTTATGAAACACATAAAGCTATAGGTATATGACAGTCACCAAGCCCTTTAAGGACTGCAGAAGTAAACTGTCATAGGCTTCACTAGTACTGGGCCAATAACAACAATAGTTGTGCCAATATTTCAAATCAGGGAAGCATGAAAATCATTCTGTTCTGTAACTGCAAAAGGATTCACTGCTGTGTAAGGAAACCCATAGGAACTGGCTGGTGACTACAGCAATTCCTTAGGCAAAGTAAAGAGAGAAACAAGATTAAAATGTTCTGGACATGTATACCCTCTTTATTTGCTCAGTATCTATTATTGCTGTACTTGCCTTAAAATGAGAACTGTAGGTGCTTTGATCAATGGACTGAAGTGGTGGTTGGGCCCTGTTACAGTTTTTGTCAGCTTCCCTACATTCTTGGTCAAAAATGCCCTTTTTACGCCCTAAAGTGGAAAAGAACAAACCACACAGCCTCCTCTTTCAAACAAAGAGGAGTAGAGGGTCCTTCCCCTCTAAAGTTTCCATTTTCTCTAGCTTTATCAAAGAAATCCCACTATGCAGAAAGCATCACAGAATCTTAGGGATGAAAGAGACCCTGAAAGTTCACACTGTCTTTTCCCACCCCTTTGCGAAACTGTTTCCAACTCAACCCAGAGAAGACATCTGGAAAATGAAAAAAATCACAATTTATCTACATTCATGGCACTCTCATGCCTTCTATTGCTAACTTAAATGCCGGGCAACTACATCTATCCTGCCATAACCTATGACCTTAGAAAGGACACCTCAGACAACAATTCAGTATTAAAACAATTTTTCTTTCGAGATGGAATTTCACTCTTGTTGCCCAGGCTGGAATGCAATGGCACGATCTTGGCTCACTGCAATCTCCATCTTCTGCCTCCATCTCCATCTCAAGCAATTCTCCTGCCTCAGCCTCCCCAGTAGCTGGGATTATAGGCG
Organism: Mandrillus leucophaeus; assembly: GCF_000951045.1. Taxonomy (NCBI): domain Eukaryota; kingdom Metazoa; phylum Chordata; class Mammalia; order Primates; family Cercopithecidae; genus Mandrillus; species Mandrillus leucophaeus. The sequence continues at coordinate 1,012,875 of NW_012103499.1, forward strand.
TGCGCCACCACACCTGGCTAATTTTGTATTTTCAGTAGGGACGGGGTTTCACCATGTTGGGCAGGCTGGTCTCGAACTCCTGACCTCAGGTGATCTGTCTGCCTCAATCTCCCAAAGTGCTGGGATTACAGGCATGAGCCACCGCGCCTGGCTGACAATCTTTCAAAATCTAACATTAAATATGAGATTGGCCAGAGAAATTAGATAACAACCTGATTTCAAAGAAAAAATGGGAAATCTGTAATAATCATTAGTCCTCAAGCCTCTGCTGCGAAGGAGAAACTGCTACTTGTTCCCCAATATCCAATCATCTCTTTGTAAGAGAGCTGCTGATTTTAAGTTGGGGCACACAGCTTCCTGGGGAAAAGCTACGCATATCCTAATCTCCATTGTAGCTAAATGAGTACATGACTAAGTTATAGTCCATGCGATGTAAGAAGTAGTGTTATGGGCTGAACACATGATGTCCCCCACCCAGTTCCTGTGTTAAAGTCCGTACCCCCAGTACCTCAGAATGTGACTGTATTTGGAGACAGGGCCTTTAAAGAGGCGATTAAGTTAAATGAAGCTGTTAGGGTAGGCCTTAATCCAAGCTGACTAGTGTCATTAAGAGGAAATTTGGACACGGAAGTACACCAGAGAGGCATGGTGCCCACAAAGGAAAAATCACATGAGGACAGAGAGAAGGTGACTATCTGGAAGCCACAGAGACTTCAGGAGAAACCAAACCTGCCAACACCTTGTCTTGGGCTTCTAGCCTCCAAAACTGTAATAAAATACATGTATACTGTTTAAGCCACCCAGCATGTGCTCTTTTGTTATGGCAGCCCTAGCAAACAAATACAAGTAGTAAATACAACTTCTGTGAAGTATCTTTTTTTTTTTTTTTGAGACAGTCTCATTTTGTCGCCCAGGCTAGAGTGCAGTGGCACGATCTCAGCTCACTACAACCTCCACCTCCCAGGTTCAAGACATTATCCTGCCTCAGCCTCCCCGAGTAACTGGTATTACAGGCACACACCTCCATGTTTGGCTA
>NW_012103499.1:1013960-1028756 GCF_000951045.1 Mandrillus leucophaeus
CTACATTCTTGGTCAAAAATGCCCTTTTTACGCCCTAAAGTGGAAAAGAACAAACCACACAGCCTCCTCTTTCAAACAAAGAGGAGTAGAGGGTCCTTCCCCTCTAAAGTTTCCATTTTCTCTAGCTTTATCAAAGAAATCCCACTATGCAGAAAGCATCACAGAATCTTAGGGATGAAAGAGACCCTGAAAGTTCACACTGTCTTTTCCCACCCCTTTGCGAAACTGTTTCCAACTCAACCCAGAGAAGACATCTGGAAAATGAAAAAAATCACAATTTATCTACATTCATGGCACTCTCATGCCTTCTATTGCTAACTTAAATGCCGGGCAACTACATCTATCCTGCCATAACCTATGACCTTAGAAAGGACACCTCAGACAACAATTCAGTATTAAAACAATTTTTCTTTCGAGATGGAATTTCACTCTTGTTGCCCAGGCTGGAATGCAATGGCACGATCTTGGCTCACTGCAATCTCCATCTTCTGCCTCCATCTCCATCTCAAGCAATTCTCCTGCCTCAGCCTCCCCAGTAGCTGGGATTATAGGCGTGCGCCACCACACCTGGCTAATTTTGTATTTTCAGTAGGGACGGGGTTTCACCATGTTGGGCAGGCTGGTCTCGAACTCCTGACCTCAGGTGATCTGTCTGCCTCAATCTCCCAAAGTGCTGGGATTACAGGCATGAGCCACCGCGCCTGGCTGACAATCTTTCAAAATCTAACATTAAATATGAGATTGGCCAGAGAAATTAGATAACAACCTGATTTCAAAGAAAAAATGGGAAATCTGTAATAATCATTAGTCCTCAAGCCTCTGCTGCGAAGGAGAAACTGCTACTTGTTCCCCAATATCCAATCATCTCTTTGTAAGAGAGCTGCTGATTTTAAGTTGGGGCACACAGCTTCCTGGGGAAAAGCTACGCATATCCTAATCTCCATTGTAGCTAAATGAGTACATGACTAAGTTATAGTCCATGCGATGTAAGAAGTAGTGTTATGGGCTGAACACATGATGTCCCCCACCCAGTTCCTGTGTTAAAGTCCGTACCCCCAGTACCTCAGAATGTGACTGTATTTGGAGACAGGGCCTTTAAAGAGGCGATTAAGTTAAATGAAGCTGTTAGGGTAGGCCTTAATCCAAGCTGACTAGTGTCATTAAGAGGAAATTTGGACACGGAAGTACACCAGAGAGGCATGGTGCCCACAAAGGAAAAATCACATGAGGACAGAGAGAAGGTGACTATCTGGAAGCCACAGAGACTTCAGGAGAAACCAAACCTGCCAACACCTTGTCTTGGGCTTCTAGCCTCCAAAACTGTAATAAAATACATGTATACTGTTTAAGCCACCCAGCATGTGCTCTTTTGTTATGGCAGCCCTAGCAAACAAATACAAGTAGTAAATACAACTTCTGTGAAGTATCTTTTTTTTTTTTTTTGAGACAGTCTCATTTTGTCGCCCAGGCTAGAGTGCAGTGGCATGATCTCAGCTCACTACAACCTCCACCTCCCAGGTTCAAGACATTATCCTGCCTCAGCCTCCCCGAGTAACTGGTATTACAGGCACACACCTCCATGTTTGGCTAATTTTTGTAGTTTTAATAGAGACAGGGTTTCACCATTTTGGCCAGGCTGGCTATGAAGTATCTTTAAAGGAAGTGGGCAGTACTTCTTCACTCATCCCTAATTCCTTCTGGCTTGAATGTGAAAGTAAAGGCTAGCACTCCAGCAGTCATTTGGACCCTGAGATGATACCAAAGTAGAAAACCATAGACATAGATACCTAGGCCCCTGATTAGTCCTGGACTGACTACCTCTGGTTTTTTTTTTTTTTCCAAGACACAGGTTCAGGCTATGTCACCCCTTCTGGAGTGCAGTGGTGTGATCATAGCTCACTGAAGCCTTGACCTCAGGCCCAAGCTATCCTCCCACCTCAGCATCCCAAATTGCTGGAACCACAGGCATGCACTACTATCCTCAGCTAATTTTTTTTTTTTTTTTTTTTTTGTAGAGATGGGGGTCTCCTTATATTGCCTGGGCTGGTCTTGAATTCCTCAAGCAATCCTGCCACCTCAGCCTCCCAAAGTGGGGATTACAGGTATGAGCCACTGCGCCTGGTTTTTTCTTTTCTTTTCTTTTTTAAACAAATTGAAGGCTTGTGGCAACCCTATGTCAGGCAAGTCTATGGGCACCATTTTTCCAACAGCATGTGTTCACTTCATGTCTCTGTGTCACATTTTGGTAATTCTCATAATATTTCAAACTTTTTCCTTATTATTATATGCGTTATTGTGATCTGTGATCAGTGATCTTGAATGTTGCTATTTTAACTGTTTGGGGGCACCATGAACTGTGCCCATGTAAGACAGTGAACTTAATCAATAAATGTATGTGTTCTGACTCTTCTACCAACCGCTACCCGATCTCTCTCCCTCTCCTCAGCCCTCCCTATTCACTGAGATGCAACAATATTGAAATTAGGTCAATTAATAACTCTACAGTGGCCTCTAAGCGTTCAAGTGAAAGGAAGAGTCACACATCTCTCACTTTAAATCAAAAGTTAGAAATTATGCTTAGTGAGGAAGGCATGTTGAAAGCTAAGACAGGCCAAAAGCTAGGCCTCTTGTGCCAAGCAGTTACCCATCTGGTGAATGCAAAGGAAAAGTTCTTGAAATTAAACATGCTACTACAGAGAACACACAAATGGTAAGGAAGTGAAACAGCCTTATTGCTGACATGGAGAAAGTCTCAGTGGTCTGGACAGAAGATCAAACCAGCTACAACATTCTCTTAAACCAAAATCTAATCCAGACCAAGTCCCTAACTCTGTTCAACTCTATGAAGGCTGAGAAAGGTGAAGAAGCTGTAGAAGAAAAGTTTGCTGCTAGCAGAGGTTGGTTCATGAGGTTTAAGGAAAGAAGCTGTCTTCATAACCTAAAGGTGCAAGGTGAAGCAGCAAGTGCTGTGGTAGAAGCTGTAGCAAATTATATAGAAGATCTAGTTAAGAAAATTGATAAAGGTGGCTACACTAAACGATAATTTCAATGTAGACAAAAGAGCCTTTTATTGGAAGGAGATGCCATCCTTCATAGCTAGAGAGGAGAAGTCAAAACCTGGCTCCAGTGCCTCAAAGGACAGGCTGATTCTCTCGTTCGGGTCTAATGCAGCTGATGACTTTAAGTTGAAGCCAATATTCATTTACCATTCTGAAAATCCTATGGCCTTAAGAATTATGCCAAATTGACTCTGCCTGTGCTCTAAAAATAGAACAAAGAAGCCTGGATGACAGCGCATCTGTTTATAGCATACTTTACTCAGTATTTTAAGCCCATTGTTGAGATATGTTGCTTAAAAAAAAAAAAAAAAGATTCCTTTCAAAATATTACTGCTCATTGACAATGCACCTAATCACCCAAGAGCTAAGATTCATATGTACAAGGAGATTAATGTTATTTTCAGGCCTGCTAACGTAACATCTATTATTCTGCAGCCCATGGATCAAGGAGTCAAATATTTAGACTTTCAAGTCTTATTATTTAAGAAATGCATTTTTTAGGGCCAGATGTGGTGGTTCACACCTGTAATCCCGGCACTTTGGGAGGCCAAGGCAGGCGGATTACCTGAGGTCAGGAGTTCAAGACTAGCCTGACCAACATGGTGAAATCCCGTCTCTACTAAAAATACAAAAATTGGTCAGGCGTGGTGGTGGGGGCCTGTAATCCCAACTACTCGGGAGGCTGAGGCAGGAGAATCACTTGAACCCTGGAGGCGGAGGTTGCAGTGAGCCGAGATTGCACCATTGCACTCCAGCTTGGGCGACAGAGCAAGACTCCGTCTCGAAAAAAAAAGAAGTACATTTTGTAAGGCTATAGCTGCCATAGATACTGATTCCTCTGATGGATCTAGGCAAAGTAAATTGAAAACCTGGAAAGGATTCACCATTCTAGGTGCCATTAAAAACATTTGTGATTCATGGGAGGAGGTCAAAATATCAACACGAACAGGAGTTTGGAAGAAGTGGATTCCAACCCTTGCAGAAGACTTTGAGGGGTTCAAGACTTTAGTGGAAGTATCTGCAGATGGGGTGGAAATAGCTGAAATAGCCAGAGAACTAGCATCAGAAGTAGAGCCTGAAGATGTGACTCAATTGCTGCAATCTCATGGTAAAACTTCAATGGATGAGGGTTGTTTCTTATGGATGAGCAAAAAAGTAGGTTCTTGAGATGGAATCTACTCTTGGTAAAGATGCTGTGGACACTGCTGAAATGACAACAAAGGATTTAGAATATTACATAAACTAAGTTGATAAAGCAGTGGCAGGGTTTGAGAGAACTGACCCCAATTTTGCAAGTTCAACTGTGGATAACATGCTATCAAACCGCACCGTATGCTCTAGATAAGTCTTTCATGAAAGGAAGAGGCAGTCGATTCGGTAAATTCATGTTATCTTTTTTTTTTTTTTTTTTTGAGACAGGGTCTCGTTCTGTCACTCAGGCTGGAGTGCAGTGGCGCGATCACAGCTCACTGCAGCCTGAAACTCCCAGGCTCAGGCGATCCTCCCGCCTCAACCTCCCGAGGAGCTGGGACTACAGGCAAGCCTGGCTCATTTTTGTATTTTCTGTAGAGACAGGGTTCGCTGTGTTGCCCAGGCTGGTCTCGAACTACTGAGCTCAAGTGATCTGCCTGCCTCTGCCTCTCAAAGTGCTGGGATTACTGGTGTGAGCCACCACGCGTGGCCAGTTGTCTTATCTTAAGAAATTGCCACAGCCACCCCACCCTTCAGCAACCACTACCATGATCAGTCAGCAATCATCAACCTCGAGACAAGGCTCTTCACCAGCCAAAATACACTACTTGCTGAAGGCTCAGATGATTATTAGAATGTTTTAGCAATAAAGTTTTTTCATTTCTTTGTTTTGAGACAGGGTCTCTCAGTAGGTTGCCCAGGCTGGAATGCAAGGTCTATTCATGGGTGCAATCATAGTGTCCCACAGCCTTGAATTCCTGGGCCTTAAGTGATCCTCCCATCTCAGCCTCCTGAGCAGCTGGGACTACAGATACGTGTCACTGCACCTGGCAGCAATAAAGTACTTTGAAATTAAGGCATGTATTTTTTTTAAGACAATGCTATTGCACACTTACTGGACGATGGTATGGTGTAAACATAACTTTTATGTGCACTGAGAAACCAAAATATTTGTGTGACTTGCTTTATTGTGATATTCAATCGCAGTGGTCTGGAACAAAACCCATAGTGTCTCCAAGGTATGCCTGTATTTGGGTTTTGTTGTTAATTGTAGAAGATCCCAAACCTAATATACTCTCTACACGGTATCTCATATATATAAAACACACACACACTAAGTATAATAATGAAAAAGTAATAAACAATTTATATAAGCAAAGAATACTATCTCAACATCCTGGAGCTGACTGGGAGGAAAGAGGTAAAATAAGGGAGAGTTGCCACTTTTATTATGGAGGAAATAAGGGTATATCACCCTTGTGCCTAACACCATCTCTGCTGCAAGGAGAACGATGAGCATCATTATAAGGTGAATAAGGGGTAGAACCTATCAAAATAAAGAATATTAATCTCTACAATGCAGGAGACACCAATCATGTTACGGTAGATAAGATTGTGGACTTTGTAGACCCACATGAATTTGGCTGTGTGACTACTGTTTCTACAACTTATTAATTATGTCACTGAGCCTTGGCCTCCTTATCTGTAAGACAGGGATGATACATATCTCACAGAGCCACTAAAAATTACAAAATAACAATTTTAAGGTGCCTGCACAGTAGTTGCTCAGTGAATACTAGTTCCTCCTAATCATTTTATAGTAAGAAGGGAGAGAAAAATAATTGAGACATCTCTTTTCCTTGCTGTTTACTGGTACTGTTTTTCTCTTACGAGTAACATATTTCCACTCCAAATTGGTATCATATAAATAGCCAATACTCGGGAGGCTGAAGCAGGAGAATCACCTGAACTGGGAGGCAGAAGTTACAGTGAGCCGACAGAACAAGACTCCATCTCAAAAAAAAAAGAACAATATTAAGTCTTCCAATCCATGAACATGGGATGTGTTTCCATTTATATTTTCTTTAATTTCTTTTCTCTCAGCAAGGTTTTATAGTTTTTATTGTGTAAGTCTCTCACGTCCTTGGTTAATTCCTAAGTATTTTATTCTTTTCGATGCTATTGTAAATGGAATTGTTTTCATAATATCCTTCTCAGGTTTCAGTTTTGTTGTTGTTGTTTTTATGAGATGGAGTTTCGCTCTTGTTGCTCAGGCTGGAAGTGTGATCTCGGCTCACCGCAACCTCCGCGTCCCGGGTTTAAATGATTCTCCTGCCTCAGCCTCCTGAGTAGCTGGGATTACAGGCATGCACAGCCATGCCTGGCTAATTTTGTATTTTTAGCAGAGACTAAAAATTTTTAGGGTTTCTCCATTTTGGTCAGGCTGGTCTTGAACTCCTGACCTCAGGTGATCCACCTGCCTCGGCTTCCCAAAGTGTTGGGATTACAGGCGTGAGCCACCGTGCCTGGTCGGATTGTTCATTACTGATGTACAGAAATGCAACTGATTTCTGTGATAACTTTGTATCCTGCTATTTTGCTGAATGTTTTTTTTTTTTTTTTTTTTTTTTTTTTGAGATAGGGTTTTGCTTTTGTTGCCCAGGATGGAGTTCAATGACACAACCTCAGCTTACAACAACCTCCGCCTCCTGGGTTCAAGTGATTCTCCTGCCTCAGCCTCCTGAGTAGCTGGGATTACAGGCACCCACCACCACGCCCAGCTAATTTTTTATAATTTTGGTAGAGACGGGGCTGGTCTTGAACTCCTTATCTCAGGATCTCAGGTGATCCACCCGCCTTGGCCTCTCTAAGTGCTGGGATTACAAGTGTGAGCCACCGTGCCTGGCTGGCATTTATTAATTCTAAAGTGAATTTTTGTGGAATCTTTAGGGTTTTCTTTTTTTTTTTTTTTTTGAGATGGGAGTCATGTTCTGTCACCCAGGCTGGAGTGCAGTGGCGCGATCTTGGCTCACTGCAAGCTCTGCCTCCCGGGTTCACACCATTCTCCTGCCTCAGCCTCCTGAGTAGCTGGGACTACAGGCGCCTGCCATCACGCTAATTTTTTGTATTTTTAGTAGACACAGGGTTTCATCTTGTTACCCAGGATGGTCTCGATCTCCTGACCTTGTGATCCGCCCGCCTCGGCCTACCAAAGTGCTGGGATTACAGGCGTGAGCCACCGCGCCTGGCTGGAATCTTTAGGGTTTTCTATATCTAAGATCCCATCGTCTGCAAATAGAGATAATTTTACTTCTTCCCTTCTAATTTTTATGCCTTTTATTTCTTTTTCTTGCCTTGTCATTCACCATCCTCTCTTGGCTGAATGACTGTAACATCCCTCTAATTGGTCTCTTTACTTCCACTTTCACCCCCACCATAGTATTTTGTAAAAAGTAGCCACAACGATTGTGTAAAAACGTTGTTAGACCATTTTACACCTTTGCTCAAAATCCCCCAATGGGTCTCCAGCTCACTCAGAGCAAATGTCCCTAAAATGATCTACAAGACCTTAAATGACCACCAGTGTTTGTTCTTTGACCCTATCTCTTACAAAACCCCAAATACCTCCTATCCCATTTCCTTGACTTTATTTTTCTCCTCATCATTTATAATTGTCAAATGATCAATTTATTTTACTATTTATCTTGTTTATTATCTCTCTGTCCCCAAGGTACATTCAAAGAGGGCAGAGATTTTGATTTTGTTTTGCTCACTGCTTATAAACAGAATAGAATACTGTCTGGCATATAATAAGTGTATTTTAAAATAAATAAATGAATTAAAGTAATTTGAAGGCTGGGCAATACAGGGAAACTCTGTCTCTATAAAAATTTTTTTGTGGCTCACACCTGTAATCCCAGCACTTTGGGAGGCTGAGGTGGGCGGGTCATGAGGTCAGGAGATCAAGACAATCCTGGCGAACACGGTGAAACCCCGTTTCTACTAAAAATACAAAAAATCAGCCAGGCGTGGTGGCAGGCACCTGTAGTCCTAGCTACTCAGGAGGCTGAGGTGAACCCGGGAAGCGGAGCTTGCAGTGAGCCGAGATCGCATCACCGCACTCCAGCCTGGGTGACAGAATGAGACTCCGCCTTAAAAAAAAAAATTTTTTTTTTTAATTAGCTAGGCGTGGTGACATGTGCCTGTAGTCCCAGATACTTGAAAGGCTGAGGTAGCAGGATCACTTGAGCCCAGGAGGCTATGGTGAGCTGTGATTGTACCACTGCACTCCAGCCTGGACCCCAGAGCGGAAGATCCTGTCTTGAAAAGAAAATAGTAATTTGCCATATTAATAGAATGTAAACAGTGGCTAGGTGTGATGATCCATGCCTGTAATCCCAGCACTTTGGGCGGCTGAGGTGGGAGGATTGCTTGAGCCCAGGATTTTGAGACCAGCCTAGGCAACATAGTGGAACCCTGTCTCTACAAAAATAAAAATAAAAAAACCAGGTGTGGTGACAAACACCTGTAGTCCCAGCTACTTGGGAGGCTGGGGTGGGGGGATCGCTTGAGCCTGGGAGGTCAAGGCTGCAGTGAGCTGTGATTGTATCGCTCCAGCACTCCAGCCTGTCTCAAAAAAAAAAAAAAAAAAAAGTAAGTGGCAAAGCTAGAATTCAACTCAAGGATGCCTCCAAATTCATGTTCTTTCTTTGATATCACACTGTTTTCTCAAAACGGTCTGCTGCTCTCCCAAATTTAGATCAGGGTGGCTTTCCAAAATTCTCACCTAGAAGATCAGTGATTCTCATTCAAAATAAAGCTTAGCAAGAAAAGATTCGCAAGATCTAAAAAACTGTGTGAACTGAGATTCAACCTTATAACCTGTGAATCTAACGTGATACTTTTTCCTCCTGCTTTGTGCTTATCCAATGAACCAAACCACATTCCTTATTCTTACCCTAAGGTAAGCTATCCAGTCAGATACTGAACACCCTTTTTGTCTCTCTTTGCTTAATACAGAATCTAAAATTGGTTTATCCTGAGATGGAGGTGATGGTATAATGATTCACATCTTACAGAGACTTCAGTAGCTCAAAAGAAAGGAATAAATTAATGGACCTCTGGATATCGCTTTCAATCCTTCAGCTCTGTAAATAGCTAAGTATGAGAACACTGGGAGAGCAAAGAATAAGACCCAACCCATAATTTCTCAAGTATCCCTTGACATAAAGTGTAAGAAGGGAAACGCAAAACTCTCAACTTCTTTCATTTACAAGATCTAGAGAGGGTAATTTCTATGAATGAATCATTCTTATTCTCTTGGGCAATAAAATAGGAAAAGGAACATGCCATGATCAGCTATGACAAGGAACCAACACTGAGTTCAGTGAAATATCCCAGACCTAAGTCAATATATACAAACAAGCTAGAGAACTGAAGATGGAAAACATGGAAGCTACCCCCAGCTATTCCTCTATCTCCAGACCCAACAGAGAGACAACTACATAACGCTGACAGGGATCTACCGTGTCAGATTGGAGGAGAAAAAAAGAAAAACATGGAAGAAAAAAGCTAATAATTTCCGATGCAGATTTAAAAGCTATCAAAATAAGAAAGGCAGCTTCAGGCCAGGCACGGTGGCTCATGTCTGTAATCCCAACACTTTGGGAGGACAAAGCTGGCGGATAACCTGAGGTCAGGAGTTTGAGACCAGCCTGGCCAACATGGTGAAACTCCATCTCTACTAAAAATACAAAAAAATTAGCCAGGCATGGTGGCAGGCGCCTGTAATCCCAGCTACTTGGAAGGCTCGGGTAGGAGAATTGCTTGAATCTGGGAGGCAGAGGTTGCAGTGGGCCGAGATTGCACCACTGCAGCCTGCGTGGCAAGAGCGAAACTCCATCTCTAAATAAATAAATAAATAAATACATGTATACATACATACATACATACAGATTTCTGGAGGGAGGGAGGGAGGGAGAAAGGAAGGGGACTGGGCGTGGTGGCTCATGCCTATAATCCCAGCACTTTGGGAGGCTGATGCAGGTGGATCACAAGGTCAGGAGTTCGAGACCATCCTGACTAACATGGCAAAACCCCATCTCTACTAAAAATACAAAAAATTAGCCAGGTGTGGTGCACTGCCTGTAATCCCAACTACTTGGGAGGCTGAGGCAGAAGAGCTTGAACCCAGGAGGCAGAGGTTGCAGTGAGCCGAGATCGCACCACTGCACTCCAGCCTGGGACAGAGCGAGATTCCGTCTCAAACCAAAAAAAAATAGAAAAGAAAAAAGAAAGGCAGCTTCATATATATATATAAAAAAAACTCCCCTAGCTGTCTCTTATACACATCTAGATGTGTATAAGAGACAGTTGCACTCCAGCCTGGGCAACAGAGCAAGACCCTGTCACTACAAAATATGTAACATATTTTTTTTCATATATGCGATTTAGTACTGCTGATCTGTGTCAATCTCCCATACTGTGTGTGTGTGTGTGTGTGTGTGTGTGTGTGTGTGTGTGTGACAGAGTCTTTGCTCTGTCACCCAGGCTGGAGTGCAATGGCACAATCTCAGCTCACTGCAACCTCTGCCTCCTGGGTTCAAGTGATTCCCCTGCCTTAGCCTCCCAAGTAGCCCGGACCACAAACGCCTGCCACCATGCCCGGCTGCTTTTTGTATTTTCAGTAGACACAGGGTTTCACCATGTTGGCCAGGCTGGCCTCATATTCCTGACCTCTGGTGATCTGCCCGCCTCAGCCTCCCAAAGTGCTGGGATTACAGGCATGAGCCACCACACCCGGTCACCTTTTTTTTTTTTAAGTGACAGCGTCTTGCTGTGTTGCCCAGGCTGGAAGTACAGTGGCCTAGTCACAGCTCACTGCAACTTTGAACTCCTGGGTTCAACCAATACTCCTGCCTCAGCCTCCTAAATAGCTGGGACTACAGGCAGGCACCACCATGCCCAGCTAATTTTTTTTTTTTTTTGTAGAGACAGTGTCTTATTAGGTTGCCCAGGCTGGCCTTCAACTCCTGACCTCACAAGATCTTCCCATCTCAGCCACCCAAGGTGTTAGGATTATAGGTGTGAGCCAGGCGTGGTGGCTCACCATTGTAAACCCAGCAATTTGGGAGGCCGAGGCTGGAGGACTGCTTGAGCCTACGAGTGCCATCATCTACAAGGAACTTAAATTCACAAGAGAAAAACAAACAACCCCATTAAAAAGTGGGCAAAGGATATGAACAGACACTTCTCAAAAGAAGACATACATGTAGACAACAAGCATATGGAAAAAAAGCTCAATCTCACTGATAATTAGAGAAATGCATGAAAAACACCCACAATGAGATACCATACCATAGTATCTAATGGTATCTCATTGTGGGTTTTTTTTTTTAATTTCATACCTCACACCAGTCAGAATGGCTATTACTAAAAAGTCAAAAAATAACAGATGCTGGTGAGGTTACAGTGAAAAGGGAACACTTATACACTATTGATGGGAGTGTAAATTATTAAATCATTATGGAAAGCAGTATGATGATTCCTCAAAGAGCTAAAAGCAGAACTACCATTCGACCCAGCAATCTCATTACTGACTATATACCTAGAGGAATATAAATCATTCTACCAACATAAAGACACATTCACACGAATGTTCACTGCAACACTATTCACAATAGCAAAAACAATGCCCATCAATGACAGACTGGATAAAGAAAATGTGGTACATACAGCACGGAATACTATGCAGCCATAAAAAAGAACGAGATAATGTCTTTTGCAGGAACATGGATGAAGCTCAAGGTTATTATCCTTAGCAAACTAAGGCAGGAACAGAAAATGCCGCATGTTATCATAAATGCCGCATGTTACCACTTCTAAGTGGGAGCTAAATGATAAGAACTTATGGACACAGGCCGGGTGCGGTGGCTCAAGCCTGAAATCCCAGCACTTTGGGAAGCCGAGACGGGCAGATCACAAGGTCAGGAGATCAAGACCATCCTGGCTAACATGGTGAAACCCCGTCTCTATTAAAAAATACAAAAAACTAGCCGGGCAAGGTGGCGGGCGCCTGTAGTCCCAGCTACTGGGGAGGCTGAGGCAGGAGAATGGCGTAAACCCGGGAGGCGGAGCTTGCAGTGAGCTGAGATCCGGCCACTGCAGTCCAGCCTGGGCGACAGAGCGAGACTCTGTCTCCAAAAAATAAAGAAAAAAGAACTTATGGACACAAAGAAGAAAATAATAGACACTGGGGTCTACTTGAGCGGGGAGGGTGACAGGAGGGAGAGGAACAGAAAAGATAACTATTGGGTACTGGGCTTAACACTGGTGGCGAAATAATATGAACAACAAACCCCTGTGATACATGTTTACCTGTATAACAAACCTTCATATGTACCCCAAACCTAAAATAAAAGTTTAAAAAAATAATAGGCTATGGAATAGAAACAAAGGTTTCTAGAGCTAGGCAATGCTAACATTTATATTACAAAACTGTCTTCCATGCAAGTTTTACTTGTAAGTAGATTCTTAAAGTTGAAAAGTAATTTTTCAAATAAATTTTTGAAAATTATTTGTAAAAAAGTAGACAGATGTCTAGATCTCATTTGTTAGCACTGAGTTCCAAGGGACCAACACAGCAGACTAACATGAGAAGCAATGACAGAATTTCAGAAATTCCTAAAACTGAGAAAATCTTCTCTGTAATGCTATTTCAAATTTCCCAAGAATTCTCTTTCTCTCTCTCTTTTTCTTGTTTGAGACAGGGTCTCACTCTGTTGCCCAGGTTGGATGGAGTATAGTGGTGCTATCTCGGCTCACTGTGGCCTCAACCTCATGGGCTCAAGCTACTTGGGAGGCTGAGGCAGCCTCCCAAGTAGCTGAGCCTACAGGGCCATACACTTAGCTGATTTTTTTTTTTTTTTTTTTTGTAGGGACTGGATCTCCCTATCTTAAGAGCCTAGGCTGGTTTCAAACTCCTAGGCTCAAGGGATTTGCCTATCTTGGCCTCCCAAAGTGCTGGGATTACAGGTATGAGCCATCATGCCCAGCCTAAATTTCCCAAGAATTCTTAAGGCAACAACTCAGAAAACAAGGTAGAAGCAACTTTCAGTGGGAGTCATAAATTGTATTAAAGCATTTTTTTAAGTCACTGCAAAGAAAGTCACCAGTAGGCCTCTCTCCACGTTAAATTTCCTCTATACCATCACCAAAAAAAAAAAACAACAACACACACACACTGTAAAGATCTTAGGCTAGCAGATACAGAAAGAGCATATTTATTAACCTCAGAAGGACAAGAAGGTGCATGAAGAGGGTATCTTCTCAGAAATGTTACCTCCCAATATGAAAGCCCCAAACTCTAATCATAGGAAGCTATCTTTCTCAATTTTCATCTGTCAGATATGAACACTAGAAATTTTTATATTTTTTAATTTTTATGATTAGGAAAGTACTGCAGGTTTCTTTATACTTAGAAAAAACACGCACGGCCGGGCACGGTGGCTCACGCCTATAATCTCAGCATTTTGCGAGGCTGAGATGTGCGGATCACCTGAGGTCAGGAGTTCAAGACCAGCGTGACCAACATGGAGAAACCCTGTCTCTACTAAAAATACAAAATTAGTTGGGCATGGTGGCACATGCTTGTACTCCCAGCTACTCAGAAGGCTGAGGCAGGAGAATCGCTTGAACCCGGGAGGCAGAGGTTGTGGTGAGCCAAGATCGCACCATTGCACTCCAGCCTGGGAAACCAGAGTGAAGCTCCATCTCAAAAAACAAACAAACAAACAAACAAACAAAACCAAACAAACAAAAAACCACGCACAAGTATAGAGAAGAAAATAAACAAACAAAAAACCCATGATCAACAACTCAGAGATAACTCCTATTAAAAACAGCGATGTTTTGAGGTAACTCTTTCTAAACTTTGTTTCCATATTAGTACAGAATTTGTATCCATATTGGTTGGATATGTTCAAGTGATCCTCCTGCCTCAGCCTCCTGAGTAACTGGGACTACAGGCCTGAACCACCATGCCAAGCTAATTTATTTGCATTTTTAGTAGAGACGAGGTTTTACCATATAGCCCAGGCTGGTCTCAAACCCCAGACCCCAAGTGATCCACCCACCTTGGCCTCCCAAAGTAAACTGCTGGGCTTACAGGTGTGAGCCACCATGCCCGACCCTGATGTTCATTTTAAAAACTCAATCTCTTACATGGCTTGAAAATCTCTTCTGGCTTCCTCAAAAATTACATGTGATCTGAAGACACAAACAGTACATCCCCTTGCCTTTTTTTTTTTTTTTTTTTTTTTTTTAAGAGAGAGAGCGAAAGATAGGGTCTCATTCTGCCACCTGGGGTGGACTCTATTTCTAAATATTAATAATAATGGCTAATGCTAATTCTTTAAAATGACCAGGAACTGTCTTAAAAGCTTTATTATGTATGTAGTAACTCTTTTAATCCTCAAAACAACCCTAGGAAGAGGGTACTAATTATTGTCTTCATTTTACAAATGTGTGTGTGCATGTGTGTATCTTTTTAAAAGACAGAGTCTTGCTCCGTTGCCCAGGCTGGAGTGCAGTGGTGTGATCTTAGCTCACTGCAACCTCTGCCCAACAGCTGGGATTACAGGTGTTCGCCACCATACCCAGCTAATTTTTTTTGTAGTTTTAGTAGAGACTGGGTTTCACTATGTTGGCCAGGCTGGTCTCAAACTCCTGACCTCAAGTGATCCACCCACCTCAGCCTCCCACAGTG
>NW_012103499.1:1029111-1040231 GCF_000951045.1 Mandrillus leucophaeus
CTGTATTTCCCAGCACTTTGGGAGGCCAGTGGGCGGATCACGAGGTCAGGAGTTTGAGACCAATCTGGCCAACATGGTGAAACCCCATCTCTACTAAAAATACAAAAATTAGCTGGGTGTGGTGGCATGTGCCTGTAATGCCAGCTACTCGAGAGGCTGAGGCAGGAGAACTGCTTGAACCTGGGAGGTGGAGGTTGCAGTGAGCCAAGATCATGCCACTGCAGTCCAGCCTGCGCGACAGAGCAAGACTCCGTCTTTAAAAAAAAAAAAAAAAGAAGAGAGAGAGAGAGAAGCTGTTAACAGTGAGAGCTGTTAAGGGAGTGGGCTAGGAGAGGAAGATATCAGAGAGAAGAGAATTAAGTAGTTATCGTAACTTTTAGGCACAGTAGTGTCCTTCCAACATATGTATCACACTTTTAATTATCCCAAACAGGGTGATGCTAAAAACGATTTATAAAAGCTGTTCTTGATCTTTCCTTCTTCCAGAAACAAAAAACAAAAAAAGTAGGGGGAAAGGGGATAAAAAGAAACAGAAATCTTACTTCTCTAACATCTTTCAATAGCTTTTCTTTTTCCTTGACCTCTTCCAAAACCTTGATGGTTAGAAAATAAAGATTTCAAAAGAAGGCACTTCCAGTTGAAATAAAAAGAACTTTGGCAATTTTTCCCTTGGTAATGACAAACATTTAAGAAAGACTTTAGGTCTATCTTATCTACCCTCAAATGAAAGGAAAACCAAGTAAACGAAACCGTCATCTTTTAATTTCACAGCAGTTTTCTTCCCCCTCAAAGGCTATTCCTGTCCTAGTTGCAGACAGGGAACTGCTCCCAGTGACGTCAGAGCAGTCTCCCAGCAACGATTAATGAGGGTTGTCCACCACAGGGGTTTCCTGAAAAGCTAGCAAGAAATTACCCACAAATTTGCTGCAATATCAAGATGCAAGGATGTGGTGGAATTTCTCTTAACCCTTATAGCTCCTATCTCTGGCAAGCTTCTAAATAGGTTATTTCTTCTAGAATTCTCTCAGTTTGCTCTAGGATTATCTTCCTTTTTCTCCTCCTACCCCTGCAACAAATAGATTGTGTTGGTTTGAAACATTTATGGCTGTAATAAATATTAATATAATCAAACCATCATAGAAAAATAAGAATATCTAATGTAAACTGAGAAGCAGACATTATTACTCTTTTCACTTCACACAAAGAATTTAGAGTAAATGAAAGCACAGAAGAGAAAATAAAGATAGAAAATAAACCAGCACATTCTTAAAGGCACTTTTCCACATATGTTACCCAAACACACATTGACAGATAGGTAAACCTTCAATTTTCCTAGGCTCTAGTTTACTGAGTTTTTCAAACTGACCTCTGCAGCCCTCTAGAAATCAGCGGTATTAAAATGGAGTTGCATGAAAAGGCACTGGAAGCCCAGATACTCAATCCAAAAATTAAATGGGTTGGGCTGTTATGCTCACACCTAAGAGTATATCTAACAATTTCTTCCTAAAGCTTTGCTTTAGCTACATACATCAAAATTAGAATTTTATTCTAAACTACAGTGTCAAGGAATTTCACATAACTACCTATTTTTTAGGTCTGAGAAACAGTGTACAAACTGTGCAAATAAGGCAGAAAAATTCCAAATCCAAAACTCAACCTAAAATTATTCATGCATCCTGGTTCCAGAAACCTGCTCATAAGTTCTTTTTCTTTCCTTATTTAGAAAAAGTAATTAGGTAAAATTAACAGCAGGACATACAGGGTTAATTCAGGCACCTTGCTTCAGCAATTCTGACTTCGGTCTGAGCCTATTCTAAAAGGAAACAAAATTATAGCACCCTTAAAACATCCCATTTTGGTTTCAGCTCTATTCAATGGCACCCAGTTACCAACATCAAGTCACAGAAGGAAGAACGCACCGCTTCAGATGGATTTTTCTTCTTCCTTCTCTCCGTCCCCTCCCTCTCAGAAGAAAAAGACTGCAAACAAAATCACTACGTCACTGGAGGTAGAGGGAATCCCATCTCTGCACTCTTTAGAAGCCAAGGCCAGCAAATAAAAACAAGCCAATTATAAGAAAAAGTAATACAAAATAAGAATAAATAAACCCAGAAGAAATCCATGTGACAATCTCAACACATCAAAAGGCATTTTTTAGTAAAAAGGTTTTAACAAATTCCTCCTTGGATGTTCACAATCAAAAAAGCTCCCCAGACATAGCAAAGGCTTATCACATTTAAGACTAGGGGATAGTTACATAAAGATAGAGGACAGAGAGGTACATTCACCAGCCAGGTGTGGATAGCTGGGTAATGACACAGTGAAGGATATTTATAGGGGAATCCCTGCTTCCTGCAATGTGCGTCAACAGCATCACCAAAGAGAACAGAAATCACCACTGTTCTCACAAGCTACATCTGAATAAAGCATTGCTTGAAATAGCCATGGAAGAGGTAAAATCTGAATAGAGTAAAAGTTCTAGCAAACCTAATTTTTATAATATTTTAAAGATAAAAAACAGTGAACAAAAATGCCCAAAAAAACCCTCACAAAACTTAGCACTTCAAAATTCTCTAATTTCCCTACTGTGTATTATACAGTTAAATCAGCCAAGATAGAAAAATATCTTTATAGCTTCTTTCTACCCAGTCTGTGGAGTTCAAGGACTTTTATATAAATAAATAAAATTATCCAAAACTCACCCCAGATGGATCTGTACTTACACCAACAGCGAGCTCACATTATTAATGGAGACTTCATTGTAAAGATCTGTTCTGCCGGAATTTTGCCGGAAGAAATTCCTTCTGGGAAACCTGTGCCTCTTCCCCCACCCACAGCCCTCTCCCGCCCCCTTCACCCTTGAATGAAATGATACTGATCCTTGCTGTTGTGGCTCCAGCTAGCTAATTGCTCTGACAAGCAGCTCTGAAGCCGACCATGGCCAGCTGTTCAGAGAGATGTCATCCAGAGCTCTGCCAACAGTCACACTGGCACATACACTCACAGACACAGACACAGGCACACACAGACACACTCACACACAGAGAGGCTGTAAGAGCACCCCCTCCCACCTCCTCTTCTCGCTCTCATTCAAGTACTTCAGTGGCACGCCTGCCTCCACACTGCTCTGAGGATAGCTTTTAAAGACACAGCAGCAGCTCCTTTCTGCTACATATGTCGAAATACCAAAATAGTCTCTTTAGTGAAGAATAACAAGTTGGAAATAGGTATTGAATTAAAAGCTCACCTTTAAATTTATCTTACCTTTTTCTCACCTGCAAAATAATTGAGGCCAGAGATATGATCTTTGCCTAAAAGATACTGGGCTGGACTTTAAAAATGTAAAATTAAGACCAAACCTAGTTATAGAGAATTTTCTTGCCAGCAAGCTATATTTAGTAAAATTGTTTTTCATTTTGGGGCAGAAGGCAGACAGCACAGGATACCAGTAGCTATCTGTTCCTCTTCCTATTATTTGCCCCCAAAGGAAGGGAAAAATACTTTGGCTATAAAATGAGGGAATAAGGAAACCATGAAGGCATCTTACTGACAGAACTGATGAAAAAGGATGTTAATGGAGAGTATAAGTACAGGGATGACAATAAGTAGATTAAAATAAAGTGATACAAAAGAGACCAGGAAAGAAAAGTACTTATTTGAGTACTTTTGGCTCTGGAATGGCAAGCTTAGATACGACCCTCAGGTCTTAATTTTTTTTTGGAGTTTTGCTCTTCTTGCCCAAGCTGGAGTGCAATGGTGCAATCTTGGCTCACCGCAACCTCCGCCTCCCGGGTTCAAGCGATTCTCCTGCATCAGCTTCCCGAGTAGCTAGGATTACAGGCATGTGCCACCATGCCCAGCTAATTTTGTATATTTAGTAGAGAGGGGGTTTCTCCATGTTGGTCAGGCTGGTCTTGAACTCGCAACCTCAGGTGATCTGCCCGCCTTGGCCTCCCAAAGTGCTGGGATTACAGGCATGAGCCACCAAACCTGGCCTCAGATCTTAATTTTTAAGAGCCCAAGGAAAGACAGTAATAATCTCTATTGCTCAGGAAGTAATGAACATTACAGGCAGTGCATGATCTGCAACAGCACAAAATAATGTATAACTATGGTCAAGGAAGGCATCCTGATGAAAACAATAAAACCTGTCACAAAGACACATCTATTCATTCAGACAAATACTTGTGTGGTTAGGTTCTTACTATGGACAGGCACTAAGATAAGCTCTAGGAATAAGAGATAGACCCATTAAGGGTCATACAAAAGGTAAAACAAAAACAAAAACAAAAATAAAAAACAGGTTCTGGCTTTTACTCTGAGTGAGATGAGAAGCCTTAGGGGGTTGGAAGGCTGATCCCGCAGGGCCAAATCGATCATTGAAAACAATCTAACTTTTACACTTCATGACACAACAGGCCATTCGTGGTTTTTAAGCAGATGAATAACGTGTTTTTGACCTTTATTTATTTCTTTGTTGCCCTGAAATTTTTACTTGAGAAATTTCTAACATATAGAGAATTTGCAAAACTAGCACAACAATCACCTAGATACATATACAAACTTATGTATATACATATGTGCATGCATATATGTGCATATAAATTTTTTTCAGGCCTATTTGACATGCTTTCATGATGACTCTTCACACCTAAAACAATTCAGTACGTATCTCCAACATTAAGGTCATTCTGAACTATAAGAATAGCCATCAGCCAAATCTCAGATGAGTGGCTAGGTGATATACATGCAAGGCAGATCTAAACAGCATTGCAAAGCCTTCAAAAACTGAACAGACTTTGGAATCACCATTCACAAAATGCTGCACGGAACCTGAAGTTGAACACAACCAGGTTGAATTGTCTGCTAAAATTAAAGTCAATATTTACCACAGGATTTAAACAAGACCCTGACGCTGATGACATAATATTCAAATTTTCCAGGATATAATTTAAAATTTCCTGGCATATGAAGAACCAAGATAATTTGAATTTGTATAAGAAAAGAGATGAACAGTCAAAACAAGAAGATGACACAAATGTTGAAATTAACAGCCTCACATTACAAAAATATTCCAACAAGGTAGGACAAACATTCTTGAAACTAATGAAAAGACAGAATGTCTCAGCAAAGAAACAGAGGATATAAAGAAGAACCAAATGAAAATTTTAGAACTGGAAAATATAACAACCAAAATATAAAAACTCACTTGATGAGTTCAATAGCAGAACAGAAATGACAGGGAAAAGAGTCAATGAATTTGCAGTCAGATCAACAGAGTTATCAAATGTGAATATTGAATCTCAACACTAAAGGAAAAAAAATTTCTCTCTCTTTCTTTTTTTTTTTGAGATGGAGTTTTGCTCATGTTGCCCAGGGTAGAGTGCAATGGTGCAATCTCAGCTTACTGCAACCTCCACCTTCCTGGTTCAAGCAATTCTCCTGCCTCAGCCTCCCGAATAGCAGGGATTACAGGCATGCGCCACCACGCCTGGCTAATTTTGTATTTTTAGTAGATACTGAGTTTCTCCATGCTGGTCAGGCTGGTCTCAAACTCCCAATCTCGGGTGATCTGCCTGCCTTGGGCTCCCAAAGTGCTGGGATTACAGGCATGAGCCACTGCGACTGGTCTAAAAAAATTTCTTCGTTGGGGGAAAAAAAACCCAGATCATCAAGGACCTGAGGAACAATACCAAAACGTCTAATATTCAGGACATTAGAGTCCCAGAAGGTGAGAAGAAAGAGTGTACTGAAATATTGAAAGAAATAATGGAAGCAAACTTCACAAGTTTGACAAAAGACATAAACCAACACATTCAAGCAGCTCAGTAAACTGCCCCAAACAGGATAAACACAAATCCATGATAAACTCCTGGATTCATCATAATCTAACAGCTAAACACAAAAAGACAGAAAAAATCTTGAAGGCAACCAAAAGGAAATGATGCATTTGTTATGAAGGAAATAATGATTCAAATGGCTGCATATTTCTTTCATATATATACACATATATAAAGAGATAGGTCTTGCTCTATCATCAGGCTGGAATGCAGTGGCAGGATTGCAGCTCACTGCAGCCTTGAACTTCTGGGCTCAAGCAATCCTCCTGCCTCCTGACTCTGGCTCTCAGGTAGCTGGGACTACAGGCATGTGCCCCCATGACTCCTAATCTATATTTACTTTATTTTTTTAGAGAAGAGTTCTTGCTATGTTGCCCAGGCTTCTCTTTAACTCCTGGCCTCAAGCAATCCTCCCACTTCAGCCTCCCAACTAACTGAGATTACAGGCACCAGCCACCATGCCTGGCAGCTTCATATTTCTTATCAAAAACCAGAACGAGGGCTGGGTGCAGTGGCTCATGCCTGTAATCCCAGCACTTTGGTAGGCCGAGGCGGGCAGATCACCTGAGGTCAGGAGTTTGAGACCAGCCTGGCCAACATGGTGAAACCCAACCTCTACCAAAAATACAAAAATTAGCTGGGTGTGGTGGTGGGTGCCTATAATCCCAGCTACTCAGGAGGCTGAGGCAGAATTGCTTGAACCCGAAAGGCAGAGGTTGCAGTGAGCCAAGATCGTGCCATTGCACTCCAGCCTGGGCAACAAGAGTGAAACTCCATCTCAAAAAAAGAAAAAAAGGCTGGGAGCAGTGGCTCACACCTATAATACCAGCACTTTGGGAGGCCAAAGCAGGTGGATCACCTGAGGTTAGGAGTTCGAGACCAGCCTAGCCAACGTGGTGAAACCTCGTCTCTACTAAAAGTACAAAACCTTAGCCAGGCATGGTGGTAGGCGCCTGTAATCCCAGCTACTTGAGAGGCTGAGGCAGGAGAATCACTTGAACCCAGGAGGCAGAGGTTGCAGTGAGTCAAGGCCGTGCCATTGCACTCCAGCCTGGGCAACAAGAATGAAACTACATCTCAAATAAAAAAAAAAAAGAAAGAAAGAAACCATGAGAACTAGAAGGAAGAAGGAAGTGGGATATATTTTTTAAAGTGCTAAATGAAAGAACTATAAATACAGTATTATATATCTAGAGAAAATATCCTTCAGTAATAAAGATGAAATAAAGACATTCTCAGATGAAGGAAAACTGAGAGAATTCACAGTAGCAGATCTGCACTAAAAGAATGGTCAAAGGACATTTTACAAAAAGAAAATAATACAACAAAATATGGAAGACCAGAAGGAAGAAAAACATAAATGGTAAATACTTGATGACATATAATAGACTATTCTCCCATTGAGTTCCTTAAAATGTTTGATGTTTGAGAGCAAAAGTTTTAAGTTGATGGGGTTTTTATTGTATGTAGATGTAATACATAAGGCAACTACAACATAAAGAGGGATACGAAAGAAACCTATATTGTGGTAAGGTTTCAAGACTCCACCTGAAATGGTAAAATACCAATTCTAAATATTAAAAGTTACATGTAGCGGCCAGGAGCGGTGGCTCATGCATGTAATCCCTGCATTTTGGGAGGCCGAGGCGGGTGGATCATGAGGTCAGGAGATCGAGACCATCCTGGCTAACACAGTAAAACCCCGTCTCTACTAAAAACACAAAAATTAGCCAGGCATGGTGGCAGGTGCCTGTAGTCCCAGCTACTTGGGAGGCTGAGGCAGGAGAACAGCATGAACCCGGGAGGCAGAGCTTGCAGTAAGCCGAGATTGCGCCATTGCACTCCAGCCTGGGTGACAGAGTGAGACTCCATCTCAAAAAAAAAAAAAGTTACATGTAGCTGGACATGGTGGCTCACACCTGTAATCCCAGTATGTAAGGAGGCTGAAGCAGGAGGATCACCTGAGACCAGGAGTTCAAGACCAGCCTGGTCAACATAGTGAGACCCTATCTTTACAAAAAATTAAAAAATTAGCCGGGTTTGGTGGCATATGCCTACAGTCTCAGCTACTCAGGAGACTGAGGAGGGATGATCACTTGAGCCCAGGAGTTTGAATATGCAATGAGCTGTATTTGTGCCACTGCACTCCAGCCTGCATGACAGAGTGAGACCCCATCTCAAAAAAAAAAGTTAAGTGTGTATATCTACACGCACACATATGCACACATGTGTACATGTACCACATATATGTGTGTGTATATGTGTGCACATATACATAGAGATCTAGAGAGATCTATAGAGTAACCAATAAAAAACCTATACAAAAAGATATGTCAGAACCTAGTAGATAAATTACAAAGATTAAAATCCAGTACTACAAAAGGTTCAACTCACTCAAAGGCAAAACAACAGAATCAAGTGATTAAAAAATAAGAGGAACAAAGAAAAAACATAATAAGATGGTAAACCAAATCTAACATAGTAACAATTATATTAAGTGTAAATCATCTAAAACTGCCAGTTAAAAGACAGAGATTGTCCAAATACATTTTTAAAAATGACCCAATTACATGCTGTCTACAAGAAACTCACTGCAAGTATAATGATGTAAGTAGGTTAAAAGTATACAGATTAGGAAGTCCCCCTTGGGCGCCCCTCTCTTTCGCAGGAGAGAGAGCTGTTCTTTCTCCCTTTTGCCTATTAAACCTCCACTCTTAACCTCAAAAAAAAAAAAAAAAAAGTATATGGATTAAACTACTCCATATGGTTCTTTAAGGGTGGATACATGACATTATACATTTGTCAAAATCAAAAGAATTGTATAACACAAAGAACAAAAAACCTAATGTAAACTATGGACTTTAGTTCATAAAAATATATCAAGCTGGGCACAGTAGCTTTGTGCCTATAATCCCAGCCACTCTGGTGGCTGAAGCAGAAGGATCGCTTGAGCCAGGGAGTTAGAGGCTACAGTGAATCATGATCACACCACTGCACTCCGGCCAGGGCAACAGAGTAAGGTTCTCTTTCTCTTTTTTTTTTTTTGAGATCGAGTCTTACTCTGCTGCCCAGGCTGGAGGACAGTGGCGCCATCTCGGCTCACTAAGGTTCTGTCTCTTTAAAAATAATAATACATCAATATTAGTTTATCAGTTTTAACATATGAACCATACTAACACAAGATGCTAATAATAGGGGACACCACTGTGTGTATGGAAGACAGTGGGTGGCATATGGGAACTCTGTATTTTCTGCTCAATTTTTCTGTAAACTTACAACTGTTCTAAAAATGAAAGTATATTATTATTTTTTTTTTGAGATGGAGTTTCACTCTTGTTGCCCAGGCTGGAGTGCAATGGCACAATCTCGGCTCACCACAACCTCTGCCTCCTGGGTTCAAGCAATTCTCCTGCCTCAGCCTCCCAAGTAGCTGGGATTACAGGCATGCACAACCACACTCAGCTAATTTTGTATTTTTACTAGAGACGGGGTGTCTCCATGTTGGTCAAGCTGCTCTCAAACTCCCAAACTCAGGTGATCCGCCCACCTCGGCCTCCCAAAGTGCTGGGTTTAGCGGCGTAAGCCACCATGCCCGGCCTAATTTTTTTTTTTTTTTTTTGAGACTAGGTCTCCATCACCCAGGCTGGTGTGAAGTGGTGCAATCATGGCTTACTGCAGCCTCAACCTCCCAGGCCCCAGAAATCTTCATACCTCAGTCTCCCATACAGTTGAGACCACAGGCATGCACCACCATTGCCCAGTTATTTTTTTTTAAGAGGCAGGGTTGCCCTATGTTCCTCCGCCTAGTCTCAAACTCATGGCCTCAAGCGATCTTCCCACCTCAGCCTTCCAAAGGGCCGAGATTACAGGCATAGCCACAGTGCCTGGCTAGTCTATTAAATTTAAAAAGTAATAGAAAAAGGTATACCATATTAAACACTAACCCAAAAAAGGCCAGAATTTTAATCTTAGACAAAGTATACATCAGATCAAAGAAAATTACCAGGGATAAAGAGGAACATTACATAATGATAATAACTCACCAAGAAGACATAATTCTAAATATCTAGGCACCTAATAAAAGAACTTCAAAATACACAAACAAAAACCGAGAATTAAAGGAAAAGTAGACAAATGCACAATTACAATGGGATATTTCAACACCTCTCTCTCAGAAATAGAACCATTAGACAGAACAAAAAAAGCAAGGATATAAAAGAACTGAATACTCTGGGTTCAGGAATTTGTTTTAGAAAGAAAAAGAAAATTAAAAAAAAAAAAAAAGAACTGAACATCATCAACCAAGAAGATCTTACTGACATATATGGAACACTCCAACTGCAAACAGAATACACATTATTTTCAGGTGCTCATGGAGCATTCACCAAGGTAGATCATATCTTGAGTTATAAAACAACCTTAACAAATGTAATGGAATCAAAATTATACCAAGTATATCCTCTAATTATAATGAAATTAAAGTAGAAATCAATAACAAAAATAGAACAGGAAAATCTCCAAACACTTGGAAATTAAATATACTTCTAAATAATCCATGGGTCAAGGACGAAGTCTCAAGGGAAACTGGCAGATATTTTGAGCTGAACAAAAACACAAACATAATGTAGCAAAATTTGTGGGATGCAAACTAAAAAATTGCCTAAAGAGAAATATATACATAGCAATAAATGCTTACACTAGAAAACTAGTGCTATAGACTAAAAGTCTGTGTCCTCCCAAAATTCGAATGTTGAAGCCCTAACTGGCAGTGGGACTGTATTTAGAGATGGGACCTCTAAGAAAGTAATTAAGGTTAAATGAAGCCACATGAGTGAGGCCCTGATCTGATTGTATTAGTGTCCTTATTGAAAGAGACACCAGAAAGTTCTCTCTCTCCCTCACTACCTCTCACACAAAGAGGTCATATAAACACACAGAGACATGGCAGCTGCCTACAAGCTAAGAAGCTTCAGGATGCTTCAGGATTACGACCACCTTGGCAGTACCTTGATCTTCAACTTCTCAGCCTCTAGAACCATAAGAAATAAATTTCTGGCAGGATGCAGTAGCTCATCCCTGTAATCTCAGGTATGAGCCTTATCTCTACAAAAGAGACAAACCCCTTATCTCTAATATATATATATTAGCCAGGCAAGGTGGTGCATGCCTGTGGTCCCAGCTTCTTGGGAAGATCACCTGAGCCTGGGAGGTCAAGGTTGTAGTGAGCCATGATGGCAGCAATGTACTCCAGCCTGGGCAACAGAACAAGACCCTGTCTCA
>NW_012103499.1:1040367-1043285 GCF_000951045.1 Mandrillus leucophaeus
AGACTAGAGGGGAGGAAAGGGGAGGGAAAGAAAGGGGAGCCGAGGGGAGGGAACGGGAGGGGAGGGGAGGGGAGGGGATGAGAGGAGAGGATTTCTGCTGTTTAAGCCACCTCGTCTGTGGTATTTTGCAACGGCAGCTGAAGCTAATACAAGTAGAAAGCTCTTATATCAATAATCTAACTTTCCATCTTAAGAAACTAAAAAGAGGAGAACAAAATACATTCAAAGGAATCAGAATGAAGGTAATAATAAAAAGCAAAAATCAATGAAATTGAAAACAGGAAAAAATATGAAACAAAAAACTGGTTCCTTCAAAGGATAAATAAAATTGATAAATCTCTAGCAGACTCAGATAAACAAACTGTGGTACACTCATACAACAGAATTATACTCAGCAATAAAAAGGAATGAACTGGCCAGGCATGGTGGCTCACTCCTATAATCCCAGCATTTTGGGAGGCTGAGTTGGCCAGATCACTTGTGTCCAGGAGTTCAAGGCCAGCCCGGGCAACATAGTGAGACCCCATATCTACAAAAACTACAAAAATTAGCAGGCATGGTGGTATGGCTGTAGTCCCAGCTACTCAGGAAGTTAAGGCAGGAGGAACACTTGAGCCCAGGAGGTCGATGCTGCAGTGAGCTGTGATTGCACCACTGCACTTAGCCTGGGCAACGGAGTGAGACTTTGTCTCAAAAAGAAAAAAAAAAAAAGAACTACTAATATAAGGAACAAGTTGGATGAATCTCAAAGACATTATGCTGAGTGAAAGAAGTCAGTCTCAAAATGTCATATACTGGCCAAGTGCAGTGGCTCACGCTTATAATAATCCCAGCACTTTGGGAGGCCAAGACGGGCGCATCGCTTGAGCCCAGGAGTTCGAGATTAGTCTACTAATATATATGCATGTATTAGTCTGGGCAACATGGTGAGGCCATGTCTCCACTAAAAATACAAAAATTAGCTGGGCATGGTGGCTATCACCTGAAGTCCCAGCTACTCGGGAGGCTGAGATGGGAGGATTGCTTGAATTCGGGAGGCAGAGGTTGCAGTGAGCCAAGATTGTGCCACTGCACTCCAGCCTGGACAGAGTGAGACTCTTGTCTCAAAAAACAAACAAACAAAAAGTTATATACGGTGTGATGCCATTTACATGGCATTCTGGAAAAAAGGCAAAATTATAAGGACAATAAACATATTAGTGGCTGCCAGAGTCTGGGGGTAAGTGGAGGGAATGAACTACAAGGGGCAAAAGGTAACCATCTGAGAAGATGAAAATATTTTATATTTGGATCGTGATGGTGGTTACAAGATTGTAAATGTTTGTAAAAATCTGCAGAACTGTTCACCTAAAAGGGTAAGAGTTATTCGAGTAAATTATATACAATAAATGAGACTTTTATTATTTTTAATAAAATATATATTTTTTTATCAGAGATGGGGTCTTACTATATTGACCAGGCTGGTCTTGAATTCCTGGCCTCAAGTGATCATCTCATCTTGGCCTCCCAAAGTGCTGGGATTATAGGCATGAGCCACAGTGCCCAGCCAAATGAGACTTTTAAAAATAATAACCAAGTAGGGGTAAGCAATGTGTAGAGTCATAGATTAAACAAGAATAGTAGAATGTTGATGATTATGAAGGGTACATGAGAGAGTTCATTATAATATTAAAAATTTACTTTATATGTTTGAAATTTTTCATAAAGAAAAAAAGGAGGGTCAGAAGAACCAACAAAGGAGACTAAGAAAAAATGGCCAGTGAGAAAAGACAGTATAGTGTTTTGGAAGCCAAATGAAAAAGCATTTTAAAGAGGAGAAGGTGATGCACTGCATCAAGTACTGATATGTCAAATGAAATGAGAATTTTTATCTGATTACTGGATGTAGGAATAGAGAGTGGTGGTGAAAGCCTAATGGGAGTAGGTATAAGAAAGAAAAAGGAGAGAAATTGGGGATAGCAAGAATAAACAACTCTTTCAAATAACTTTGTTGTAAAATGAAATTGGCTGATAACTGGAGGACGGAGGGGATAAAGAAGGGTTTTATAAGATGGGACAAATTACAACAAAACTTAATGCTGACGTTCCTTTACAAACTTACTTTATTTTTTTTTTTGAGACAGGGTTTGGCTGTCACCCAGGCTGGTACAAAATTACTCTCTTAAAGGATCATTTACAAAATCCATGTATTAGTATGAAAAGACCTCCAGGACACATTAAGTGATAAAAGCAAGGCTGGGCACCAAGGCTTATGCCTGTAATCCCAGCACTTTGGGAGGCCGAGGCAAGAGGATCACCTAAGGTCAGTTCAAGATCAGCCTAGCCAACATGGTGAAACCCTGATTCTACTAAAAATACAAAACATAGCTGGGCATGGTGGCACATGCCTGTAATCCCAGCTACTCGGGAGGCTGAGGCAAAATAATTGCTTGAACCCGGGAGGTGGAGGTTGCAATAAGCCGAGATCATGCCGCTGCACTCCAGCCTGGGTGATAGAGCAAGACCTCACTTCAAAAAAAAAAAAAAAAAAAGGTAATAAAATGAAGTTACATTTGTCAAAATCCCCTTTTGAGAACTTGTGTAGTCCAGGCACTGTTCTAAGCACTTTATTTTCTATTTTTTTATTTAGAGACAATGTCTCACTCTGTCACCCAGGTTGGAGTGCAGTGGCAATAATAACTCACTGCAATCTCAAGCTCCTGGGCTCAAGGGATCCTCCTGCCTCAGCCTCCAAAGTAACTTGGACTACAGGCAAGTTACAGGTGACTACGTCACCACACGAGGCTAAATTTTTGTTATTATTTGGTTTTTTTTGGTAGAGAAAGGATCTCACTTGTTGCCCAGGCTAGTGTCGAACTTCTGACCTCAAGTGATCCTCATCCTCCCAAGTCTTGGGAGGCGTGAATCACTTTGCCAAA
>NW_012103499.1:1044035-1044387 GCF_000951045.1 Mandrillus leucophaeus
AAACAAACAAACAAACACCTATGTGTTATCCATGCCAAACATGAAACAATTATGCCAAACGACATCCAGCTAGCATACTACATACATGGAGAACATGGTAAGAATCCACTGCAGGCTGGGCATGGTGGCTCATGCCTGTAATCCCAGCACTTTGGGAGGCTAAGGCAGGATGATCACTTGAGACCAGGAGTTTAAGGCTGCAGTGAACTATGATCATGCCACTGCACTCCAGCCTAGGTGACAGAGCAAGACCCTGTCTAAAAAAAAGAAAAAAAAAATCCACTATGATGACAGATGTTTCATCCTAAGGAAAAAACATCTTTTTCCTGTTATTGGTAGTTCTGATTGTTCT
>NW_012103499.1:1044660-1052703 GCF_000951045.1 Mandrillus leucophaeus
GGCAGGAAGATCACTTGAGCCCAGGAGGTTGAGGCTGCAGGCTGCCATGAGCCATGATCACACCACTGCACTCCAACCTGAGCAACAGAGGGAGACACTGTTTCAAAACAAATAAGCAGAAATCAAGTAGTAGTGGCTGTTTTTCCATTTTCATTTATGTGTGAATTTTTAATATAAATTTGGGTACATAAAGCATTAATGCAAGTCAAAATGTTTCAGTGAACAAGTTTCAGGAGTTCAATTCTAATTATAAATAAACTTGTTGAATTTTTCTGGATAATGCCAGAATTTGGATTTTTTGAAAATCAAGGCCAGGTGTGGTAGCTCACGCCTGTAGTCCCAGCACTTTGGGAGGCCGAGGCGGGCGGATCACGAGGTCAGGAGATCGAGACCATCCTGGCTAACACAGTGAAACCCTGACTCTACTAAAAATACAAAAAATTAGCCAGGTGTGGTGGCAGGCGCCTGTAGTCCCAGCTACTCGGGAGGCTGAGGCAGGAGAATAGTGTGAACCCAGGAGGCAGAGCTTGCAGTGAGCCGAGATCTCACCACTGCTCTCCAACCTAGGCGACGAAGCGAGACTCCGTCTCCAAAAAAAAAGAAAATCAAGTAAATTTCTTACTGTTGGCAACTAAATAGTGTTTGCAGCATTTTTATCATGCAGTTAATTCCATCCATTCACTATATTTTTCTAATTTAGTTGTCCTACATCCAAGTACATGGTTTGCTGTTTGCTTTTTTTTTTTTGAGATAGTCTCGCTCTGTCACCCAGGTTGGAGTGCAGTGGCATGATATCGCCTCACTACAACCTCCACCTCCCAGGTTCAAGCCATCCTCCTGCCTCAGCCTCCCGAGTAGCTGGGACTACACGCACGCGTCACCACGCCCAGCTAATTTTCTGTATTTTTAGTAGAGACGGGGTTTCACCATGTTAGCCAGGATGGTCTCGATCTCCTGACCTCATGATTCGCCCACCTCAGCCTCCCAAAGGGCTGGGATTACAGGCATGAGCCGCAGCGCCTGGCCAGTACATGGTTTTAATGTTGTCTATCTTCTGTGCTGTTCCTGTAAGTTTGCTATTAAAATACATTAAACTCAACCATGCACAATGGCTGACGCCTGTAATCCCAGCACTCTGGGAGGCCAAGGTGGGCAGATAATCTGAGGTCAGGAGTTTGAGACCAGCCTGGCCATGGTGAAATCCCATCTCTACTAAAAATACAAAAATCAGCCAGGCATAGTAGCGTATGCCTATAGTCTCAGCTACTCAGAAAGTTGAGGCAGGAGAATCGCTTGAACCCGGGAGGCAGAGATTGCAGTGAGCTGAGATCGTGCCACTGCACACCAGAATGGGCGACAGAGCAAGACTCTGTCTCAAAAAAAATAAAAATAAAATATATTAAACTAATAAATAATTCAACTTTAATAACAACAATAAAAAAATGGGAGGAGACCGTGTTGAAACTAGGTGTTGGATTCATGGAAGTTAAACTATTCTCTATTGTTACTTATTTTTAAATTCCCGTAAGAAAATTTTTGAAAAGAAAAAAAAGTTTACATGAGCAAAGAGAGATGAAGCCTGAGATAAACTTCCAAAACTTCTTCCACATCTGGATGGCAAATAAAACTACATCAAATGGTCGGGCATGATGGTTACCCTCTAATCCCAGCTACTTGGGAGGCTGAGACAGGAGGATACCTCGAGCCCAGGAGTTCAAACTGCAGAGAGCTATGACTGCACCACTGCACTCCAGATGGGGCAACAGAGCAAGACCTCACTCAAAAAATAACCAAAACCAAAAACAAACAACTACATCAAATGTCTAAAGAATGAGAACTCACGCCTATAATCTCAACACTTTGGGAGGCCAAAGTGGGGGGATCACTTGAGCTCAGGAGTTCAAGACCAGCCTGGGCAACATAGGAAGACCCTGTCTCTACATAAAATTTAAAAATTAGCTAGGCGTTGGCCAGGTGCGGTGGTTCACACCTGTAATCCCAGCACTTTGGGAGGCCAAGAAGGGTGGATCACAAAGTCAGGAGTTCGAGACCAGCCTGGCCAAGATGGTGAAACCCCATCCCTACTAAAAATACAAAAATTAGCCAGGTGTGGTGGCGGGTGCCTGTAATCCCAGCTACTCGGGAGCCTGAGGCAAAGAACTGCTTGAACCTTGGAGGCAGAGGTTGCAGTAAGCCAAGACCATGAGCACCACTGCACTCCAGCCTGGGTGACAGAGTGAGACTCTGTCTCAAAAAATAAAAATAAAATACAAAATTAGCTAGGCGCTCACCTGTGGTCCCAGCTACTCAGGAGGCTGAGGTGGAAGGATTGCTTGAGCCCAAGAGATTGAGGCTGGAGCAAGCCATGATGGCACCACTGCACTCTAGCCTGGGCAACACAGCAAGATCCTGATTTAAAAAAAAAAAAAAACGGTCTAAAGAATGATAAAAGAGATGTAGAACAAAGAGCTGCTGGTGATTCTAACAGGCAAAATCTGCTTATGTGATGAATAAGACATAATCTGAATTAAGCAATAATTAAGACTAAAAAACAATAGTGTTCATTTACATCAACAGGATATAAAGGGAAGCAATAAGTAAGACCTGTGGATGGTGAGTACTGAGGGAGTATGTGCCATTTCTATAGCATGTAGCAGATGGAGAATTCATAAAGAAAATGTCAGCATTTCATTTTAGCAAGACTTTCTGCTTCTCCCTGCTGAGAGATTTTCTCTAGGTAAAATACAAAAACTAATAGTAACTAATTGTCAGACCTTCCACTCACTAATTACGTAACAGCCAAGCTACTACTCTTCCTGTTTGAAAGTCATATATAAAATGGGGTAACTCTATCTGTCTCACAAGATATTATAAAAATTAGAAACAAATCACTAACACACTATGTGATTTGTACATGGCACAGAGTAGGCACTTAATAAATTGCAGTCAGTATTGTCATTACTGACTTTATATGAAAAAAAGTCATCATGAGAGTCAGGAATGATATAAGGATGCTCACCATCACCATGTCTTCTCATTATTGAATGGGAAGGCTTAGACAAAAGAAATAAAACACGAAAAGCAAAGAAGGTGTAATTAAAAAGAAACAAAACTTTCCTAAATTTAACCAATGTGGCTGTCTAGTACCCAAGAAAATCTAAGTACCAAACATTTAGCATTTAAAAGAATTCAGCTGAAATGAAGATCAATGTACTAAAATTAACAGCGTATCTATATTCTAACAGTAGAAAAAGGAAATACAATAATTAACAAAGCTACTTAGGTTATGGGAGGCTGAGGCAGGAGAATCACTTGAACCCAAGAGGCAGAGGTTGCAGTGAGCCAAGATGGCACCACTGCACTCCAGCCTGGGCAACAGAGCAAGACTCCACTTCTAGGGAAAAAAGATCTTCAATGAAAAATTTATGAAATGTTATTGAAGCGTATAAATAACCCAAATAAATGGAGTCATAGATCATATCTCTGGCTAGAAAGACTCAATATTGCAAAGCCAGTTCCGCCATGTCAATCTTTACATTCAGTTCAATTCCAACAAAAATGTCAATGGAGTTTAAGTAAGATGAATAAGGAAGGAAAATCTGCCATACTAGGCAAAGCCTTTTTTTTTTTTTTTTTGAGATGGATTCTCACTCTGTCACCCAGGCTGGAGTGCAGTGGCATGATCTCAGCTCACTGCACCTCTGCCTCCTGCGCTCAGTCGATTCTCCTGCCGCAGCCTCCTGAGTAGCTGGAACTACAGGTGCACACTACCACACCCAGCTAATTTTTGTTCTTTTTTGTAGACATGGGGTTTCACCACGTTGGCCAGGCTGGTCTCAAACTCCTAACCTCAAATGATCCACCCGCCTCAGACTCCTTTAAAGTGCTGGGATTACAGGTGTGAACCACTGTGCCCAAGGCATAGGCTTCTTATATAGTAATTAAGACATGGGAATTGAGCAGATAAATGGGAAAAGAATAGAGATCCTGTACATGCCCCAAAACTTGATTATATTAGAGGCATAATTAAATACAATGCCAGATGTGTTGGGGCAACTAGTTATCTATATAGAAAAAATCAGAGCCCTATTCGCATCACACACAAATATAAATTTCAGGTAGACTAAAGACCTACACATGAAAAGTAAATCCTTAAAATGTTCAAAAACAAATATACAAGATTCTTTATGACCTCAGCATAAAGACGGATTTCTTGAATAAGAATTAGCACAAACCAGAAAAAAAATTGAAACTTTTGATGACTTCAAAATTGAAAACTTCTATACAATTTTAAGAATTCATAAACAGTTAAAAAATAAGCTACAGGCTGCAAGTTTTTTTGTGAAACATACATATAGGACAAATAATTGGTACTCAGTATATACAAAGAATTACAAACCAAAAAGAAAAAGACAAGTAAGTAATTAGAAAACTTGGCAAAGACTAAAAATTAGAAACCCAAATGACTAATAATGAATAGAAATTCATCTTCTCCTAGGAATTGGGAAAATACAAATTAAAACCAAAAATTTTATGTCACACCCAACAGACCATCAAAAACTTAAAATAAGTCTTACAATTTCCATGTAGTGATATATCAATAAATTGTTCATTTTATTGTTGAGTTATATACCATTGAATAGATAAAGTATAATTTATTCATTTACATGTTGAGGAATATCTGGGTTGTTTCCAATTTTTTATTTATTTTAATTTTTTTAGATATGGGGTCTTGTTATGTTGCTCAAGCTGGCCTCCAACTCTTGGACTCCAGGATCCTCCCACCTCACCCTCCCAAAGACCTAGGAACTATAGGCATGTGCCACCATACCCAGCTACTTCTAATTTTTAACTATTACTAATAGAGCAGGTATAAAAAATCATATATAAATCTTGACATGGACATATGGATTCATTTCTCTTGCATAAAGACATAGAGGGAGAATGGGTGTCTCCTGTGGTAAGAATATGGTTTTTTTATTTTTTTGAGAGAGAGTCTTGCTCTGTCACCCAGGCTGGAGTGCAGTGGTGCAATCTCAGCTTACTGTAACCTCCACCTCCGGGTTCAAGCAATTTTCTGAGTCAGCCTTCTGAGTAGCTAGGATTACAAGTGCAAGCCACCACACCCAGCTAATTTTTGTATTTTTAGTAAAGACAGGGTTTCACCATGTTGGCCAGACTGGTCTTGAACTCCTGACCTCAGGTATCTGCCCACCTCGGCCTCCCAAAGTGCTGGGATTACAGGCGTGAGCCATCGTGCCTGGCCTATTTTTTTTTTTTTTTTTTTTTAAGTGGTTGCACCATCTTTCTTATCAGTAACATGAGAGTTCAAACTGCTCCACAGTCTCATCATTTGGTATGGCCAGACTTTTTGTTTGATGGGGGTTTTTTTTGTTGTTGTTTTTGAGACAGAGTCTCACTCTGTCACGCAGGCTAGAGTGCAGTGGTGCAATCTCAGTTCATGTAAACTCTGGCTCCCAGGTTCAAGCGATTCTCATTTCTCAGCCTCCAGAGTAGCTGGGACCACAGATGTGGGCCACCATACCCAGCTACTTTTTTGTATTTTTAGTAGAGATGGGGTTTCACCATGTTGGCCAGGCTGATCTCGAACTCCTGGCCTCAAATGATTCACCTGCCTCAGCCTCCCAAAGTGCTGGGATTACAGGAGTGAGCCACTGCGCCCTGCCTGCATTTTCTTAATGACTAATACTGAACATCTTTTCAGGTGTTCATTTTTCAACCCTGTATCTTGTCTGGCTAAATATTTGTTCACATCTCTTGTCCATTTTTTAATTGAATTGTCTTCTTATTGATGAATTCTAAGAGTTCTTCATACATTCTACATATGAGTATTTTCTAAAACTTACATTTTCTGCCAGTATGAAACTTGCGTTTTTATTTTCTTAACAGTGTCTTTAATAGAGAATTTTATTTTCGAGATAGGGTCTTGCTCTATTTCCCAGGTTGGAATGCAGTGGGATGATCACAGCTCACTGCAGCCTCGACCTCCCAGACTCGAGCGATTCTCCCACCTCAGCCTCCAGAGTAGCTGGGATTACAGGCATGTGCCACCATGCCAGGCTAGATTTTTCTTTGTTTGTTGTTTGCTTTTCCTTAGTAGAGTCTGCCTCCACCTCCCACAGTGCTGGGATTACAGGCATAAGCCACCACACCCGGATCTGTGATCCATTTTAATTTTTTGATGTAAGTTTGAAGGTTTGTTTTTAGTATGGTTTATCCAATTGTTTAAGAAACACTTCTTAAAAAGTCATCTCTTTCCCACTGAAATGACTTGACAACTCTGTCAAAAATCAACTAACATGCTTATTTCACATACCATTTTAATTAATGAACTTTTATAGTAAGTCTTGAAATCAGGAAGTTTAAGTCTTCCAACTGTAATCTTCATTTTCAAACTTGTTTTGTCTATTCTAGACCCTTTGTGCTTCCAGACAAATTTTGTCAATTGGAACTGTATTGAATCTATGGACATGGGAAGAATTTTAAAATATCAAGTCTTCTGATCCACAAGCAATGTTTTGATCCGTAAGCAATGGTATTGGAAGTGTCTTGACAAATTCAGCCCTGAGTATTTCATATTTTTATGCTATTTGTACATGGTATGTTTTATCGATTTCAGATTGCTCTTGCTAGCATATAAACATATAATGGATTTTTATATATTGACTTTGTAACCTGCAACCTTCCTAAATTTTTCTAGTTTTATACATTTTATGATACTCTGCATACATGATGCTATCCTCTGCAGTGGGAAAACTGTTTTTTCCTTTTCAATCTCATGCCTTTTACTGTTTCCCCCACCCCCTTACTTAGTACACTGACCAGAACCATCAATGCTATGTTGAAAACAATTGGTAAGAGCAAATACTCATGCCTTTTTCTTATTCGTAGGGGCAGAGAATTCAGTATTACCACTAAGTATTATATTAGCTGTAGGTTTTTCATAAATGCCCTCTATCAGTTGAAGACATTTCCTTCTCATTTATTCAGTTTTTAACATGAATGAAGCCTGAATTTTCTTTTTTTTTTTTTAACCCAGTGGTTCTTAAGGAAGCTGAATTTTGTCAAATGCTTTTTTGGCTTCTATTGAGATGATCGTGGGTTATTTTTTCAGTGTGTTAATAAAGAATTAAATTGGTTGAATTCTGAATGTTCAATGAACCTTGAATTTCTGTGATAAACCCTACTTGATCATGATGTATTGTCCTTTTTAACGTATCATTAGCTTTAATTTACTAAAACTTCATTAAAGATTTTTGTATCCATGTACACAAGAAAATTTGGTCTGTAGTTTTCTTTTATCTTTATCTGGTTTTGGAATCAGAGTAAGGTTGGGCTCATAATATGAGTTGGGCAGTGTTCCTCCATATTCTTCAAAAGTTTATGCAGAAATGGTATGTCTTAAATTCTCGATAGACTTCAGCAGTAAAGCCATTTGACCCTGTGGGTGAGTTTTTAAACTATAATTTCTCTAGTAGATATAAACCTATTCAGGTTGTGTTTTTTTTTTTTTTTAATGAGCTTTAGCAGTTTGTGTCTTTCATGAAATTTGTCCATTTAATACAAATAGTAAAATCTGGTCGGGCGTGGTGGCTCACGCCTGTAATCCCAGCACTCTGGGAGGCTGAGGCAGACGGATTACGAGGTCAGGAGATCGAGATCATCCTGGCTAACACGATGAAACCCCATCTCTCCTAAAAATACAAAAAAATTAGCCGGGTGTGGTAGCAGGTGCCTGTAGTCCCAGGTACTCGGGAGGATGAGGCAGGAAAATGGCATGAACCAAGGAGGCGGAGCTTGCAGTGAGCCGAGATAGCGTCACTGCACTCCAGCCTGGGCAACAGAGCGAGACTTCCGCCATCTCAAAAATAAATAAATACAGAGTAAAATTTATTGGCACAGAATGGTTTATGATAGGCCAGGTGCGGTGGCTCTCCCCTGTAATCCCAGCACTTTGGGAGGCCGAGGCAGGTGGGTGAATCACCTGAGGTCGGGAATTTGAGACCAGCCTGGCCAACATGG
>NW_012103499.1:1053260-1055579 GCF_000951045.1 Mandrillus leucophaeus
GATGGTCTCGATCTCCTGACCTCGTGATCCGCCCGTCTCGGCCTCCCAAAGTGCTGGGATTACAGGCTTGAGCCACCGCGCCCGGCCTCTAATTTCTTAAGGTTAATGATTTCAGATTTTTCTGCTTCTTAATGTAACTATTTAATGCTATAAACTTCCTTTAAGTACTTCATTAATTACATCCCACAAATTTTTCCATGTCATGTTCCCATTTTCATTCTCTTAACATTTTCTAACTTCCCTTATTAATTCTTTTTTGACAGAGTTTCAGAGAGTGTTAGGTTTCCAAATATTTGGGGATTTTCCAGATATTTTCATGTTACTCTTTTTTTTTTTTTTTTTGGGAGACAGAGCTTCTCTCTGTCACCCAGGCTGGAGTGTAGTGGTGCGATCTGGGATCATTTCAACCCCTGCCTCCCAGATTCAAGCAATTCTCCTGCCTCAGCTTCCCGAGTAGCTGGGACTACAGGTGTGTGACGCTACACCCAGCTAATTTTTTTTTTTTTTTCAATTTTTAGTAGATATGGGGTTTTGCCATGCTGGCCATGCTGCTCTTGAACTCCTGACCTCAAGTGATCTGCCCACCTCGGCCTCCCAAAGTGCTGGGATTACAGGCATGAGCCACCGCGCCCAGCCAAATTTAGGATTTAAATATACAAAGTATGTTTTGTCATAAAGGGATTTAGTTAGAAATTAGTAAGAGAGACCGGGTGTAGAAGCGCACGCCTGTAATCCTAGTACTTTGGGAGGTCAAGTTGGGCAGATCACTTGAGGCCAGGAGTTTGAGACCAGGCTGGCCAACATGGCAAAACCCTGTGTCCACTAAAAATACAAAAAAAAATATATAGTTGGGCATGGTGGTGTGCACCTGTACCAGCTACTTCAGAGGCTTAAGCAGGAGAATCAGTTGAACCCAGGAGGCGGAGAGTGCAGTGAGCCAAGATGGCACCACTGCACTCCAGCCTGGGCGACACACTGAGACTCCATCTCGGGGGGAAAAAAAAAAAAGCTAAATTTATTGAAACTTATTTTATGGCCCAAGATATGGTCTATTGTAGTAAACAGTCTATGAACATCAGTAAAGAATGTGTATCATGCTGTTGTTGGAGTGGTTAAGTGTTAACTGGGTTAATTACCGATTTGTTTTTTACTTATTCTACCAATTATTTAGAGAGTGGTGTTGAAATCTCCAACTATATTATCCTCCCACCTCAGCACCCTGAGTAGCTGGGACTACAGGCACACGCCACCATGGCTGGCTTGTTTTTTTTTTTTGAGACGGAGTCTCACTCTGTCACCCAGACTGGAGTGCAATGGTGCGATCTCGGCTCACTGCAACCTCTGCCTCCTGGGTTCAAGCAATTCTCCTTCATCAGCCTCCTGAGTAGCTGGGACTACAGGCGCCCATCACCACGCCCATCTAATTTTTGTATTTTTAGTAGAGGCAACGATCCACATGTTGGCCAGGCTGCTCTTGAACTCCTGACCTCAAACGATTCACCCACCTCGGCCTCCCAAAGTGCTGGGATTACAGGTGTGAACCACCGCACCCAGTCCCCTGGCTAATTTTTGAACTTTTTTGTAGAGATGGTGTTTCGCCATGCTGCCCAAGCTGGTCTTGAATTCCTGAACCCAAGTGATCCACCTGCCTTTTCCTCCCAAAATGCTAGGTATAGGTGTGCACCACACCTGCTTCACATATTTGGAACTATTATTAAATGTATAAACATTTATGATCATTGTCCTCTTGAAGAACTGACTCCTTTTGCATCATTAAATAAACTGTTTATATCCATGGTAATTTTTCTTGTTCTGATATCTACTTTAATATTAATACAGTAAAATCTTGATGTCTTCTAATTGCTATTTGCATGGTATATCATCTTTCATCCTTCTACTTTTAGTCTGTGTACTTAAATATATTTAAAAGTTTCTTGCAGACAGCACGCGGCCAGGTCTTGCTTTTAGATACGAGTTGATAATTTTCACCTATTGGTAGTGGCGATTAGATTGTTTGTATTTAGATTATTGATATGGTTGGATTTAAATCGACCACACTTGTCCAATATGTTCATTTTCCTTCTTCTCTTATCTTTTAGATTAATTAAGCATTCTTATGATTCAATTTTATCTCCTTTATTGGCTTACTAGCTATACCTCTTTGCTTTTTTAAGAAGTGGTTTATTGGCCGGGCACGGTGGCTCAAGCCTGTAATCCCAGCACTTTGGGAGGCCGAGACAGGCGGATCACGAGGTCAGGAGATTGAGACCATCCTGGCTAACACGGTGAAACCCCGTCTCTACTAAAAAATACAAAAAA
>NW_012103499.1:1056849-1065638 GCF_000951045.1 Mandrillus leucophaeus
ACACTGGCTCATGCCTGTAATCCCCACACTTTGGGAAACTGAGGCAGGAGGATCATTTGAGGCCAGGAGTTCAAGATCAGCCTGGCCAACAATGCAAGTCGCTGTTGCTACAAAAATTAAAAACCAGCTGGGTGTGGTGGCATGCACCTGTAGTCCCAGCTATTCAGGAGGCTGAGGCAGGAGAACCACTTGAGCCCAGGAGTTCAAGGCTGCAGTGCGTCATTACTGTGCCATTATACACTCCAGCCTGGGTGACAAAGTGAGACCCTGTCTCCAAAAAAAAAGCCTAAGAAAGGCATACCTATAGACTCTAATATGATTCAAGAAAAAGAAGTAATTATATGACAACCAAAGCAAAAGGAAGATGAAGGATCTAAAGCCAGAGAATTTAATGCCAGCAAAGATAGTTTCATAATTTTAGAAAGAGATTGAGTTTTAAAAATGTCAAGATAACAGAAGCAGCAGCTTTTGCCAACCAAGAAGCAACAGATGAGTTTCCAGACACCATTAAGAAAATCACTAAGAGCCTAGGCAACATGGCAAAACCCCGTCTCTACCAAAAATACAAAAATTAGCCAGGCACGGTGGTGTAGGCCTGCAGTCCCAGCTACTCGGAGGATAAGGTGGGAGGATTGCTTGAGCCTGGGAGGCAGAGGTTGCAATGAGCCACTGCACTCCAACCTGGGAGACAGTAAGACTCTGTCTCAAAAAAAAAAAAAAAAAGGCAAAACAGTCAAACATAAATTATGACGCATTTCTGTAAAGTTACAAGTGTGCCTGCCTCTCCTTTCCCCTCCTCCCTCTTTCATCCCTGAGAAAGCAAGACCAACCCCTCTTCTTCCTCTTCAGCCTACTCAATGTGAAGACAAGAATGAAGACTTTTATGATGATCCGCTTTCACTTAATAGTAAATGTATTTTCTCTTCCTTATGATTTTCTTAACATTTTCTTTTCTCTTACTGCATTGTAAGAATATGATACATAATACATATATGAAATATGTTTTAATCAACCGTGGTTACTGTTAAGGCTATTAATCAACTGTTTAATCAACTGCTTAATTGTTAATGAACTGTTTATGTTACTGGTAAGGCTTCTAGTCAACAGTAGACTATTAATAGTTAAGTTTCTCTGGAGTCAAAAGTTATATGTGGATTTTTGACTGCAAGGGGGGTCAATATCCCTAACCCCCACATTGTTCATGGGCCAATTTGACCTTGTACTACTATTTCACCTCTCCCAATCTTTTGGGCAACTGCTGTCATCCACTTTATTTCTGCACGTTATAAACACCACAGAAGTTTTATTATTTTTGTTTTGAACAATTATCTTTTAAATTTTTTTCCAAATAAAATAATTAATATTTTCTCCACAGATTTCTAATGATCTGCATTATTTTATTTCTTTTTTTTTTGATACAGAGTCTTGCTCCGTTGCCCAGGCTGGGGTGCAGTGGTGCTACGTTGGCTCACTACAATCTCTGCCTCTTGGTTCAAGCAGTTCTCCTGCCTCAGCCTCCTGAGTAGCTGGGACTACAGGCGCATGTCACTATGCCCAGCTAGTTTTTTTTGTATTCTGAGTAGAGATGGGGTTTTACCATGTTGGCCAGGCTGGTCTCGAACTCCTGGCCTCAAGTGATCCACCCACCTTGGCCTCCCAAAGTGCTGGAATTACAGGCGTAAGCCACTGCGCCCAGCCTGCATTATTTTAGTTCTATCTAAATTTTGATTTGGCGTAGTTTTCTCCTGCCTTTAACACTTTCTGCAGCAGTGGTCTGATGGTGGTGAATTCTGTCAGCTTTTGTTATGTTTTTAAAAGGCCTTATTTCATCTACACTTTTTATTGTGACATAATTCATATACCATGCAATTCACCAATTTCAAGTACACAATTCTATGGCTTTTAGTATATTCAGAGTTACACTTCCATAATCAAAATCAATTTTAGAACACTTTATCATCCCCAAAAGAAACCTTATACTCATTAGAAACAACTTCTGATTAAGGGTAGGGGGAACGGGGTATAGGGAGAGATTTGTTAAAGGATACAAAATTACAGCTAGATAGGAGGAATAAGCTCTAATGTTCTATACCACTGCGGCACAACTATAATTAACAATAATTTTTAGTTTCCAGTAACTAAGAGGATACTAAATGGTCCCAATGCAACAAAATAATAAAATTTTAGACAGATATGCTAATTATCCTCATCTGATCATTACACATTAGAGTATCAAAACATCACTATGTAACCCATAAATATATACAATTATTATATTATGTCAATTTTTTTAAAAGGCTGAGTGTAGAGGCATGTGCCTATACTCCCAGTTACTTAGGAGGCTGAGGCTGGAGGATTGTCAGAGCCTGAGTTCAATGCTGTAGTGAGCTAGGATCACACCACTGCGCTCCAA
Source organism: Mandrillus leucophaeus (assembly GCF_000951045.1). Taxonomy (NCBI): domain Eukaryota; kingdom Metazoa; phylum Chordata; class Mammalia; order Primates; family Cercopithecidae; genus Mandrillus; species Mandrillus leucophaeus. The sequence continues at coordinate 1,059,263 of NW_012103499.1, forward strand.
CCTGGGCAAAGCAAGGCTCCATCTCTTTAAAAAACAAAAACAAAAAAAAGGCAAAAGAATGAACTTCCCATTTTCTCCCAATTCCCAGCCCTAAGCCACTAATGTTTTGCCCATCCTGGACAGTTTCCTCTTCAATTTTGAAAGGTATTTTTGCTGCATATAAAATTTTAGGTTGATAGGTTTTCTCATCTAGCATTTTAATGTTATCTCTCAGAATCATTAGCTTGCAATGATTCTGATAAAAAGTTTGCTGTAATTCTTACCTTATGTATTAGTTTGCTAGGGCTGTCATATGAAAATAGCACAGACTGGGTGTTTTTGGTTTTTTTGTTTGCTTGTTTTTTGTTTTTTTTTTCAGATGGAGTGTTACTCTGTCACCCACATTGAAGTGCAGTGGTGTGATCTCAGCTCATTGCAACCTCCACCTCCCGGGCTCAAGCAATTCTCCTGCCTCAGCCTCCAGAGTAGCTGGGATTACAGGCGCACATCACCATGCTGGCTAATATTTTTGCATTTTTAGTAGAGACAGGGTTTCACCACGTTGGCCAGGCTGGTGTCGAACTCCTGACCTGAGGTGATTTGCCTGCCTCCCGCCTCCCAAAGTGCTGAGATTATAGGCATCAGCCCCCACGCGCAGCCTACAGGCTGGGTGTCTTAAAAAGAAATTTATTTTCTCACAGTTCTAGATGCTGGAAGTCCAAGATCAAGGTGTTCACAGATTTGGTTTCTCCCAAGGGCTCTCTCCTTGACTTCCAGATGGCCATTTCACTGTGTCCTCATATGGTCTTTGCTTGGTGCACATATATGCCCATGCCCCAGTATCCCCCTGTGAATCTAAATTTCCTCTTCTTAAAGGGACACGAGGCTAGGTGCAGTGGCTCACATCTGTAATCTCAGCACTTTGGGAGGCCGAGGTGGGCGGATCATGAGGTCAGGAGTTTGAGACCAGCCTGGCCAATATAGTGAAACCCTGTCTCTACTAAAAATACAAAAATTAGCTGGGCGTGGTGGCAGGCACCCGCAATCCCAGCTACTCAGGAGGCTGAGGCAGAAGAACTGCTTGAACCCAGGAGGTGGAGGTTGCAGTGAGTGGAGATTGCACCACTGCACTCCAGCCTGGGCGACACAGCAAGACTCCATCTTAAAAAACAAAAACAAAACCAAAAAACATATATATCAGTGATAAAGAGTAAATCTTCAGTGAGTTTTCCAGATCTGTGGGATTACAGTTTTTACTAAAATTAAAAAACTTCAGCCATTATTTCTTCAAATATTTGCCTCCCTTCCCACTTTCCTAAGACTCCAATTACACGTATTTTTAGACTTCTTGATGTTGTTCCACTGCTCACTGACACTCTTCACTTATTTTTTTTGTTTATCTATGTTTTATTTAGAGACAGGCTCTTTCTCTGTTGCCCCGTCTGGAGTGCCGTGGTATGATGTTGGTTCACCGCAGCCTTAAACTCCTGGGTTCAAGCGATCCTCCCACCCTGGTTTCCCAAAGTGCTGGGATTATGTGTTGGTACCAGCCAGTACACCCAGTCTTTTTTTCCATGTTACATTTTTAGTAAGTTTCATTTGCTATGTCTTCAAGTTCACTAATTTTTTCTTCTGCTGTGCCTATTTGCTATAAATCCTGGGCACTATATTTCTCATCTCAGACACAGTAGTTTTCGTTTTTAAAAGTTAGATTTTGGTCATTTTTATATTTTCCATGTCTCTACTTAACATGCATTTTCTGAATCATTTCTGGGTCTATTTCTATTGACTGTTTTTGTCCTCATTATGGACTGTGTTCTCTAATTCTTTGTATGCCTGATATTTTGTGACCAGATGCCAAATGTAAATTTTACACTGTTGGTTTCTAGTTTTAAAATATTCCTTTAACTAATTTGGGGCTTTTTTGTTGTTATTGTTTTGTTTTGTTTTGTCTGAGATGGAGTCTAGCTCTGTCGCCCAGGGTGGAGTGTAGTGGCACGATCTCGGCTCACTGCCAGCTCTGCTTCCTGGGTTCATGCCATTCTGCTGCCTCAGCCTCCAGAGTAGCTGGGACTACGGGTGCCTGCCACCATGCCCAGCTAATTTTTTTGTATTTTTAGTAGAGACGGGGTTTCACCGTGTTAGCCAAGATGGTCTCTATCTCCTGACCTCATGATCCGCCCGCCTTGGCCTCCCAAAGTGCTGGCATTATAGGCGTGAGCCACCACGCCTGTCCTTGGCTTTGTTTTGAGACTCAGTGACTTAGAAATAGTTTGATCCTTCTGAGGCTTGTTTTTATGCTTTATTAGGCTAGTTTTTGAGAGCCTTTACATTGGAGCTAATCTGGTATCACTACTGAGGCAATACCCTTCTAAGGACGCAACTCAATATCCCAGGTGTTAGGTGTTTCTACTCTGGTTAGTAGAAATAAAAAATACTCATGGCCCTTTATTCCTTGACTGTTCTAACTAATCCTTTCCAGAAGTCTTTCTCTGACCTTGAGTAGTTTCCTCACACCAGTGAACTGATTAGTACTCAGCTAAAGCATCTATGACAGGAAAGTTCAATAGAACTTTCTGTGATGATGAAACTGGCTATTAAGTACTTGAATTGTAGTTAGTGTAACTGAGGAACTCAATTTTTATTTAAATATCCACATGTAGCTAGTGGCTACTGTATTGTACAGTGTACATTTAGGGGAACCCTCTGCAAATTTCCAGAGCTCTCTTTTTCTTAAGAAGCTCTCGCCTCTTAAATATTCTGCCCCACAATCCCAGCTGCCTTGGCTTCTTGATTCCTACCTCTGTCTCCTCAATTCAAGATTGCCAGCTCTGTATGTGTATCCCTCCCGACCCTAGTTTCAACACAGAAACTTTCTTCAGGCTGAAAGGCGGACAATCATAGTGCTCAAACTTCTTTCTTTTCTCTCAGGAATTACTGTTCTGTGCTACTCTTTGTCCAACATCTGAAAACACTTTTTCATATACTTTGTCCAATTATTCACTTAAGGCAGCAGCATAAATCAGCTTCCTGTACACAGCTATTACCAGAACTGTAAGTTCCCTTCCACTGAGTCTCTTTCAATCATTATTTTTTATTGCTAAAATAATTTAATTGCTTATTTTACAAACCAACCAGTCTTGCTTTATTCTCTCATTTCTTATTCTTGGTCTTTATTCACTGTTCTATTTCATTAAATATATTTATTTTATGTTCTATATTCAATAATTCCAATACCTAAAGTTTCTCTGGGTCTGTTTCAGTTGTTTCTATAGATGCTGGTTCACAGAACCTTGTTTCTTTTGTTATTTTTTTTCATTTTTTGGTTACTATTATAAGCTCATATATGTTGGTAATCTATCTTTAAGAATTATTTGAAGCCAGGGTTGAGGTATATTCCACCAGGGATGATCTGAGTTTGCATCTCTCAGGTACCTGTAAGCACTTATCAACTTGGATCTACTTTAAAAAAAAAAAATTCCATGTGTGTGTGTATATATATATATTATATATATACACACATATATATACATATTTATATATATATATTTTCTGCTTAACTTTTTAAGCAGAAAATACATTTTCTTAGTTCAAAAAACTCTAAACTAGTTCCCTTCCCCTTCCTCTTAGTTAGGCCTAACACTTCAACTAGCACGGTATGTAGTAAAGAATTTAACCTTGCCCAAAGAGAGGTCTGGCATTTGCCCTTAGCTCTTAGGAAGTAATGTTAAACTCTTTGAATATCCTCTTGATAATGATTTATTAGGAGACTTAAGCCATGACAGTAAGTCTACCAATATGATTTATGGTAGGGACTTTATGTTACATACTATCAACTCAACCTCAGGAAGGGCTGGAGACTGAGGTCAGCCACTTTGCCAATTATATCTATGTGATGGAGCCCCAGTAAAAATTCAGGACATCAAGGCTTACGTAGCCTCCTTGGTTGGCAATACTCCATGTGTATTACCACACAACACTGACAGGAGGAGTTACACTATCCATGACTCCACTGGGAAAGGAAAACCGGAAGCTCAGCATCTGAAACCCTCCTGGACTCTGCCCATGTATCTCTTCTCTTGGCTGATTTTAATCTGTCTCCCTTCACTGTGAGTATAATAGGTTTAGTGAGTTCTGTGAGTCGTTCTAGCAAACTATGGAACCCGAGGGTGATCTTGCGGAACCCCCCGCCGCCAGAAACTCTGCAGTTGCTGCCAGAAGTGGGGGGTGGATTTGGGGACTGTTCTCTAACTTTGCACACAGTCAGCAGGGCCAGGGCTGACAATTTGTCTGTCATGGCTAGGGCGGGACTAAGAAAGCAACACAAGTGATCTGGAGACTAATTTACAATCTCCTAATTCTAATACAGAAGGATTAGGCAAATAAGTAACCTCAGGTAGTTTTCCTCCTAGCCTCTACTCAAGAACTTTCTTGTCATCTACCCCCACTCTCCCATTTCCCACTTCCTACCCCTACCCCAGCATCTTAACACCATCAAATGATCTCAAGTGTCAGGAATATCAAACGTAACTCCACCTCTTAAAAGCTGAAGGACCCTAGTTCTGAATTAAGATCTCTGGGGCAAACATAACTCTTGTGCAAAGTGTCATGAGAATTTGGAAAATGAGGTTAACAGCTCTGCAGATAATATGTGATTCTGGTTCTGAAAGTCACCTAAAAGACTTTCATCATAAATTGATGCGAACTCAATTTTATTGAGAGTGTAAAACTACATCATCAGGCCATCAGGGACAGACTTTAGCTCAAGTAAGCCACCATTCTAGCATGCCAGTAATAAGTAAGCACTAACTTTGTTATGCAGCGAAAACTTGGATGGCTATTTCAGAAATCTAGCATGTCTTTTTTTGTACATTCAATTTGTAGTCTGTGTCATTTTAGTCTCCAAAATATAATTTCAAGTAAGACTATAAATACTTAGAATTTTTACCATTCGAAAAGGCACAAAACAGAAAATCCCCAACACCTAAGATCCCTCTTTCCCACACTGTTACCCTATCAGCCAACAGGTCTGCCCCATGGTAAGATGGATGAGGGCAGTAGGAACAGTTCGTAAGATTTCACAGGAAACAAGATCTTTGCTCCTGCCCTTACCATTGAAATCTGGAATTTAAAAATACATATATGAAATTTAAAAGCAACAGAAATTCAAAGTAATACAAGAAGAAGTCAATTAATTTCTTATTTTCTCCCAAGATAACTCTTTGAGTGCAGGGACTATGTTTTAAATTATAAGCACCTTCAAAACAGGTTAAATAAATACAAAATAAAATAGTACATATAAATTAGTAAGAATTTGATAGCCTAAATCTTAGAAAGTTTCCTAAAAAATGTAATTTTCAACTGGCTTTTTCAAGGAGTAATAGCAAAGAGAGGGTGCTATGGTTTGGCTCTGTGTCCCCACCCAAATCTCATCTTGAATTATAATCCCCACATGTGTGAGGGAGGGAGGCTTATTGGATCATGGGGGTGGTTCCCCCCCTGCTGTTCTCATGCTAGTGAGTGAGTTCTCACAAGATCTGATGGTTTTATTACATAAGTGCCTGGCATTTCCCCTGCTTGCACTCGCGAAGACATACATGCCTGCTTCCCCTTCCACCGTGACAGTATGTTTCCTGAGGCTTCCCCAGGCATGCGGAACTTCCTGTGAGCCAATTAAACCTCACTGGGCATGGTGGCTCACGCCTGTAATCACAGGACTTTGGGAGGCCAAGAAGGGCAGATCACCTGAGGTCGGGAGTTCGAGAACAGCCTAACCAACATGGAAAAACCCCATCTCTACTAAAAATACAAAATTAGTCAGGCATGGTGGTGCATGCCTGTAATCCCAGCTATTTGGAAGGCTGAGGCAGGAGAATAGTTTGAACCCGGGAGGTGGAGGTTAAGGAGAGCCAAGATCACGCCACTGCACTCCAGCCTGGACAACAAGAGTGAAACTCCATCTCAAAAGAAAAATAAAATAAAATAAACCTCTTTCTTTGATAAATTACCCAGTCTCAGATAGTATGTTTATAGCAGTGTGAAGATGGACTAATACAGAAGGCAAGATAACTAAGAAGGGAGCAAAAGCACAAGGGAAAAATAGTTAAATTTAGTCTAGTTTGACTTGGTTGATACAGTTCAAAGAAACAGGCTAATGTCAGGACAACAGTCAGTGAGCAAAGATGATACAAGCTGCTGAGAAATATGGGATTTATGCAACTGAGAGCCACTGTTACAGGGAAATGAATGGAATAATAATAAATCACTGAGCAGTGATATGCCAGTTTCTGGGCCAGTAGAACTAGAAAGCAGCAACAGAAGACTAAAATTTGTTCTGGTTCAAAATATAAAAATATTTCATCATTACTCCAAGAATGGGAACCAAATATATACCATT
>NW_012103499.1:1067879-1068568 GCF_000951045.1 Mandrillus leucophaeus
AAAAGAATGAGACTCGGTCTCAGAAAAAAAAAAAAGACCAGACCAGGTATAGTCCAAAGAAATAATACTCTGCATCCAAAACTGCATTTCTCTGCAGCCATCAAAATATACACCTCTCAAAAATTAAAAATAAATAAAAATATACACCTCTTTTCATATACACCTCAACTCATTTCAGACAACTGGAAATTTTAGGACAATATAAGATAATTTTTATGTCTAATCTCCCTGTAAAAGTATAATATAGAATATAAAACCATAATCTGATCCTTTTATACATTACTTTATCCTAAGTAAGCAAACAAATGGTACTGAAAAAAATTCTTGTTCAGTATAAACTGCAAACCAACATATAGATCAATATGCTCCTGCCTCACCTATTTTTAGAGGGAAAAAAATGACTGTATCTCTTCATAGCTGTGCCATTCAATTTAAAGGGCACAAACACCAGAACAGAATGCACTTAGAAGAAGCAGCGTTTTTTCAATTCTTAAATTCTCTAGATTCTATGAGTAAATACTAAACTGTATCTTCAAAGGAGAAACAGGCTGGTTCTTTCAAAATATGGTCCACTAAAAGCACTTCTCCAGGTCAGAATAGCTGCTTTCTTTTTTCTTTTTTTTTTTTTTGAGACGGAGTCTTCCTCCGTCGCCAGGCTGGAGTGCAGTGGCGCAATCTTGGCTCACTAC
>NW_012103499.1:1071523-1074116 GCF_000951045.1 Mandrillus leucophaeus
GCCATTCTCCTGCCTCAGCCTCCTGAGTAGCTGGGACTACAGGCCCCCGCCACCACGCCTGGCTAATTTTTTTGTATTTTAGTAGAGACGGGGTTTCACCGTGATAGCCAGGATGCTCTCAATCTCCTGATCTCGTGATCCCCCCGTCTGGGTCTCCCAAAGTGCTGGGATTACAGGCATGAGCCACCGCGCCCGGCCACCTTTTTTTTTGTTTTTTTTTAAAGATACACACACAGAAACTCAGAGACAGCCAACAAAGTAAGGCAGGCAAACAAAGTTTTACCCTCTTCAGTGCCTAATTGATTAACCGGTACCCTTTTTCTGCCTACAGTAACATAAAAGGGTTAACTGTTTAAAGAAGTAAAGAACACCGAAGTAGCTGTGTATTCATATATCAAAAAGAAAAAAAGCAGTGATATCAAGGGAGAGAAAAATATTTTCATGAAAGACGGGATGCAGAAAAAAACAGAATGAAAACAAAAGAGAAACATCAGTTCTGATGTCCTGCAAGACAGAAAAGGGAAGAAATATCATTCAAAATAACTGCCTTGCTCATAGGTTTTGTCATTCTTCTTCCAAGCCTACAGTCTGTAACAAGATGAGAAGACAGACAATGAGGAGAAATACTCTCAAACAAAACAAGCCAATCTCCCACAACCCAAACCCCCAAAACAGAGAATTTCAAGGTATCTCCAAATATTCACGTCACATTTATAACTAAAATGAATCTTGATTTAACATTGTGCTTCTCATAGAGATTTCTCTTTCACCTTTCCTAAATGAGTAACATCAATGCAACAACTATAAAAACAAAAGGTAAATATAATCAGAAAAGCCAGTATAACATAGTATCTTTGAGCATAGTCTAAGGGAAGAACATGGCATAGCTTCTCTCTGTCCCACTGCTGCTGAAACAAAATAACAGTAATCCAAAAGTCTGAATGCTTTTACAACATATCATAGATTGTCCTGTTTTGTTTTTTTTTTTTTTTTTAATTTTGAGATGGAGTTTCACTCTTGTTGCCCAGGCTGCAGTGCAATGGCGCGAACTTGGCTCACTATAACCTCCACCTCCCGGGTTCAAGCGATTCTCCTGCCTCAGCCTCCCGAGTAGCTGGGATTACAGGTATGTACCACCACACCTAGCTAATTTTTTATTTTTAGTGGAGATGAGGTTTCTCCACATTGGTCAGGCTGGTCTCAAACTCCCAACCTCAGGTGATCCACCCACCTTGGACTCTCAAAGTGCTGGGATTACAAGCGTGAGCCACTGCGCCCAGCCAATTGTGGCCTGTTCTTATACTATCTCAAAGCCTTCCCAGGATGGGCCAGTGGGATTTAACATGAACCAGATATGTCATCCAAGTTGAAGACAGACACGTGGGTCCTAATGAGCAGTGGTAAAAAAAACATTACTGCTCCATTCAGCTCCCAACAATGATAAATAATTCAGGAAAAGAACTGCCGCAATACAGAGCACAGCAGCAGGATTTAAAAATAGAACACAGGCTAGAAAGCCTTGGTGCAGGGGTGTTGGGGGGAATCAGGAGTCATAGAGAAAATGGATTTCTGTCAACAAATTCCCAAGTTCTTTGCAATAAAGGGTGCTGCTGAAATTGTCACACAAACCAAATACCAAACTCTAATGTACTTTCTCAAAAACCAAGTATTTTTCAGGAATTTGGCAAATCTGATTAACAAGAGAGCTAATAAACAACGGTACTATTTGGAAAGAGCAGTTATGATAGAGAAAGCAAATCTAAATCACATAGGAAGTATATTTTTAAAAAAATAATAAGGGATTAAAACTCGATTTTCCACACCACCAAATTATAGCTAACATCAATTTAGACTTTTCCTAATTATGCCTCTAGTACTGAGATAGCATTCAAGATTTTGCTATTCCTTTTTCCACCTCTAATAGATCCTACAACTCAACACACGCGAATGCAAGAGTCTCACCAATCAATAAAAAGGGTAGCTTGAAAACCAAACAAAATCCATGATTATGGTCTTCCCAGATTTAAATTAAACTCCAGCTCTGGCCAAGCATGGTGGCTTGTGCCTGTAATCCCAGCACTTTGGCGGGAGGCCAACGTGGGAGGATCACTTGAGGCCAGGAGATTGCCCATAGCCTGGGCAATGTAGTGAGACTCCCATCTCTACAAAAAATTAGCTGGACATGGTGGCATGTGCCTGTAGTCCTAGCTACTTGGGAGGCTGAGGTGAGAGAATCACTTGAGCCAAGGAGTTTGAGGCTGCAGTAAGCTACGACTGTGCTGCTGCACTTCAACCTGGGTGACAAAGCAAGACTCTGTCTCTAAAAAAAGTAGTAAGAATAGAGGCTGGGTATGGTGGTTCACGCCTGTAATCCCAGCACTTTGGGAGGCCGAGGCGGGCAGATCACCTGAGGAGGGGAGTTTGAGACCAGCCTGAACAACATGAAGACATCCTGTCTCTACTAAAAATATAAACTTAGCCAGGTGTGGTGGCGCATGCCTATTTGTAATCCCAGCTACTTGGAAGGCTAAGGCAGGAGAATCACTTGAACCCAGGAAGTGGAGGTTGCAGTGAGTCAAGATCATGCCATTGC
>NW_012103499.1:1074761-1079296 GCF_000951045.1 Mandrillus leucophaeus
GAATAGCTGCTTTCTTTTTTCTTTTTTTTTTTTTTGAGACGGAGTCTTCCTCCGTCGCCAGGCTGGAGTGCAGTGGCGCAATCTTGGCTCACTACCACCTCTGACTCCCTGGTTCAAGTGATTCTCCCACCTCAGCCTCCCGAGTAGCTGGGATTATAGGCACACACCACCACGCCCAGCTAATTTTTTTGTATTTTTAGTAGAGTCGGGGTTTCACCATGTTGGCCAGAATGGTCTCGATCTCCTGACCTCGTGATCCACCCACCTCGGCCTCCCAAAGTGCTAGGATTACAGGCGTGAGCCACCACACCCGGCCATATCAGCTGCTTTCTATCCCCTCTCCACTAACCATAGAGAGTAAGTCATCATCTCATTCTGTAAACCCAGGCTTTCTTACTATTAACAACAGACAGCATGGTCAAATGGGCCCAGTTTTGAGTTCTGGCACTCTTGGTCTTGGACCTATTCTGGGTCCTTCACTGAAGATAGAACCACTATGACCCTCCTCTGACTTGCCCATGCCCTCAGGGCAAGATGTCCATGGGACCAGAGGACATACCTACCTGAAGACCCTCACTCCACTACTCTCAGCTATGCTCCAGATCCCAGGTTTTCCTGCCTAAGCAGCCCCAAACCCAAATCAGGGCCTTCAGTGGATTTCTTCTTATCTCAAACTTTGTCCTTCCATGGACAATAACCTTCTGTTATACATGTTCCATTGTCTGAATGGTGGGCAAGGGACAAACAACGGGAGGGGTACAGATGGAGACTAGGCTTGTAGGATATCCCTGAACTATCCTATTCTGTCTCAGAAAAATAATTTCCCCTCAAAGTTCTAACAGTTTTTTTTTTTTTTTTTTTTGATTTACCGGGTGAGGTGGCACATGCCTGTGGTCCCAGCTACTCAGGAAGCTGAGGCAGGAGGTTCACTTGAAGCCGGAAGTTCAAGGCTGTAGTGAAATAAAATTATTAGGTTCCTTTTACAAAAATCTTTATTTATAACTACTAAATATTTAGAAATATGGGGATGGGGGCAGTGGCTCACACCTATAATCCCAACACTTTGGGAGGCTGAGGCAGGCGGATCACCTGAGGTCAGGAGTTCGAGACCAGCCTAGCCAACACGACGAAGCCTCATCTCTACTAAAAAATACAAAAATTAGCCAGGCATGGTGGCAAGTGCCTGTAATCCCAGCTACTTGGGAGGCTGAGACAGAAGAATCACTTGAACTCAGGAGATGGATATTGCAATGAGCCGAGATGACGCCACTGCACTCCAGCCTGGGCAAAAGAATGAGACTCGGTCTCAGAAAAAAAAAAAAAATTAAAAATATGGAATGTGGGCTTCCATTCATGCCATTGCCCAGGGACTGAAGTTGTTAGTAAAACCATGCCCCAAAAAGTTAAACCAGTAACTAACAGAAATTCTTGAGTTTGCAAGATAGTAGATAAGAAAAGAAACAACTTTCTGAAACACTGAAACTCCCTCTGCTTGTAAGATAACAAAACTGGCTGAAATCAGTTGCAACCAATATAGTCAACTAGAGTTCACACTGAAGGAGCTTCACATAGCCTGAACTGCCACCACATGCTTCATATTAACTCCTCCCAAATTTGAACATGGGACCCATGAGTCATGAAGAGAAAACTGGGTACTGCCAAGGACTTTCCAGACCTCCCCTTTCCTTCCACCAATCACCTAGTAATCTCAGAATCTACCCGCTAAACCTGTTCAAATAAAATTACTGCACCGGGAGACAGATTTGAGCTTGACTCCTGTGAGTCAAACTGGCAACACAAGCTTTTCTTTTCTCAAAAACTCAGTGTCATAGTATTGTCTTATAGTGGGCAGCAAGCCCCTTTTGCTTGATAACATTAGGACCATGCCTACCTAGCACTATCACATACCAGTCTTTGTGATCCTAGATAAGTAATCACCTCTCTAAGCCTCTCTTTATCTCACCATAAAATAAGCAAGCTGAAACCTTTTGGCTGGGTTCAGTGGCTCACACCTGTAATCCCAGACGTCTGGGAGGCCGAGGTGGGTAGATTGCTTGAGGTCAGGAGTTCGAGACCAGCCTGACGAACATGGTAAAACCCCATCTCCACTAAAAATTCAAAAATTAGCCAGGTGTGGTGGTGCCTGCCTGTAATCCCAGCTACTCGGAAGGCTGAAGGGAGGCTGAAGCAAGAGAATCTCTTGAACCCAGGAGGTGGAGGTTGCAGTGAGCTGAGATCATGCCACTGCACTCCAGCCTGGGTAACAGAGCAAGACACTGTCTCAACAACAACAACAAAAAACACCCTTCATAGGTTATTAATGTGATTATATAATTTTCAAAGTAATTTTGCAGGGTGTCTGGCCCACAGCAAATGTGTAACAAAAGAAAACTATTATTACATGCTCTGTCATCACTCTGTTTCCTATCATGGGCAAAAAGGGGACATGAAAGGACAAAAAAGTAAAGCCAATTTCAGATAAACTATAATTAAGAGAGCTGTCTGTGGGTCTCATTTTAAGGATTTGCTTTCATGGATTCCATGTTGGTCTGTCTGATGGTATTATTTTTCCTTTTTTTTCTTTTTTTGAGACAGAGTCTTGCTCTGTTGTCCAGGCTGGTATGCAATGGTGCACTCAAGACTCACTGCAGCCTTAACCCCAGGCTCAAGTGATCCTCCCATCTCAGCCTCCCTAGTAGCTGAGACTATAGGCATGTGCCACCACGAGTGGCTAATATTTTTTGTATTTTGTAGAGACACGGTTTTGCCATGTTGCCCAGGCTGGTCTCAAACTCCTGGACTCAAGACATCTTTCTGCTTTGGCCTCCCAAAGTGCTGTGATTACAGGCCACTGCACCCAGCCTATTTTTCATTCTTCTCACTAAAGTGTAAGTTCTGATTCAGCAATTCGACCTCTGGGTATATATTCAAAAGAATGGAAAATAGGGTCTCAAAGAGATATTTGTACATCCATGTTCACAGCAGCATTATTCACAATAGCTACATGGTAGAAGCAAGTGTTTATCAACAAACGAATGGATAAGCAAAATGTGGTATATACATGCAACAGAATAATAGCCTTAAAAAGGAAATTCTGACATATGCTGCAACATGGATAACCTTGACGACATGCTAAAGCCAGTCACAAAACGGCAAATTCTGTATAATTCCACTTATATGAGGTAGTTAGAATATTCAAAATCATAGAAGAAAGTAGAATGATAGTTGCCAGCGCTGGGGGGAAGGGGGAGAGGAGGATGGAGAATTATTGTTTTATGAGTACAGAATTTCTCAGTTTTACAAAATGAAAATAATTATAGAGAAGGATTGGTGGTGATGGCTGCATGACATCATAAATGTATTTAATACCACTGAGCTGTTAAGAGGGTAAATTCTGTTAAGATGGTAAACTTTATGTTATGGTTAAGATGGCAAATTCTGTTATGTGGATTTTAACACAATAAAAAATTGGAAAATCAGACCAGACGCGGTGGCTCATGCCTGTAATCCCAGCACTTTGGGAGGCCAAGGCGGGCAGATCACCTGAGGTCAGAAGTTCGAGACCAGCCTGACCAACATGGACAAACGCCGTCTCTACTAAAAATACAAAATAAGCCTGGCGTGGTGACGCATGCCTGTAATCCCAGCTACTCAGGAGGCTGAGGCAGAAGAATAGCTTGAACCCGGGAGGAGGAGGTTGTGGTGAGCCGAGATCGCACCATTGCACTCCACCAGCCTGGGCAACAAGAGCGAAAAATCTGTCTCAAAAAAAAAAAAAAAAAAAAAATTGAAAAATGAAAAAAAAGATAAACTCAATAAGGGCAGGGATTTTTTTCTGTTTCTTCGCTGCTATATCCCTTACTCTCAGATAATTCTGACACAATGAGTATTTGTTAAGTAAGCTATTGGCCACAAAAAGCAAATATGAAGTGTTTATCTAATATTCCAACATCAATATATAAGCCTATATATGTAATATATACAATATAATATGTAAGCAAGCTTGGCCTGACCAGAAAATAAATTATTTATATATGGCTACTTCACTTAGTGCTTCCTCTAACTTTAGGACAGTTTCCTTAAAAATAAAATTAATGAATATTAGAGTATATATTTAATATAAAGGTATTTCTGATCTCTTCAACTTATCTTCCTCACCTGTCTACATAGGCATACTAATAGTAACTCCATACATAATCTCACCAGAGAGAATTACTAGCATTATTCAATTAACTAAATTGTACTGAAGCTCTGGTTTTAAGCTCCAAATATAATAGGATGTAACAGAAAGAAGTCCAAAAAAGCAGGTAGGAAAACGAAAACTAACTTTCTGTTTCTCTTGAGTCTTGAATAATTCAATCCTACCAACTCCTAAAAACTCAAAGCCAAGTCTATGAACTATATCCTATACACCATGACACTCTCAAAAACATATTGTGTTTTTCAAATTTCCTTAATCAATCCATTTTTATCTTTCTGATGAAAGTTCATTTCCCAACTAAAGGTTAAAATATTATAGAAGTAAGTGATTCAGA
>NW_012103499.1:1081911-1084001 GCF_000951045.1 Mandrillus leucophaeus
AATGGCTTGAACCTGGGAGGCGGAGCTTGCAGTGAGCCGAGATCACGCCACTGCACTCCAGCCTGGGCAACAGAACGAGACTCCATCTCAAAAATTAAATAAATAAATAATAATTTTTTAACAATATAAAATAATTTTTATTTATTTATTTATTTTTGAGACGGAGTTTCATTCTTGTTGCCCAGTCTGGAGTGCAATGGCGCAATCTCGCCTGACTGCAACCTCTCACTGCAACCTTTGCCTCCCGAGTTTAAGCAATTATCATGCCTCAGCCTCCGAATAGCTGGGATTACAGGCATGCGCCACAGGGCCCAGCTAATTTTTGTATTTTTAGTAAAGACGGGGTTTCACCATGGTGGCCAGGCTAGTCTTGAACTCCTGACCTCAGGTGATCCACCTGCCTTGGCCTCCCAAAGTTCTGGGATTATAGGCGTGAGCCACAGCGCCCAGCCAAAAAAAAATTTATTAGCCGAATGTGGTGGTGCATGCCTGTAGTCCCAGCTACTTGGAAGGCTGAGGTGAGAGGATCGCTTGAGCCAAGGAGGTCAAGGCTGCAGTGAGCTGTGGTCACGCCGCTGCACTCCAACCTGGAGCGAGACCCTATCTAAATAAAGGTTAGCTATTATTTTGTGTTATTATTAAGTCTTCTTTAAACTAATACATTGGGATCACAATTTGTAAAATCTGGAAGAATTAATAACAACATGACCGGCCAGGTGAGGTGGCTAACGCCTATAATCCCAACATTTTGGGAGGCCGAGGCAGGTGGATCACCTGAGGTCAGGAGTTCAAGACCAGCCTGGCCAACATGGTGAAACCCCGTCTCTACAAAAATACAAAAAAAAAAAAATTGGCTGGGCATGATGGTGGGTGCTTGTAATCCCAGCTACTCAGGAAGCTAAGGCAGGAGAATCGCTTGAACCCAGGAAGCGGAGGTTGCGTGAGCCGAGATCACACCACTACACTCCAGCCTGGGTGACAGAGCGAGACTCCGTCTCAAAAACAAACAAAATAACAAGAATAATAATAATAATAAATGTTTTACAGCTCCTCCTAAACTGAGGGTCCTGCTTGCTTAGAATGAACAGAATAAGAAGGTCCAGAGGGATATCAGATTTTAAGGACCTCAATATGCACATTTGTTCAGGGAGTAAATATTAGATGCAATCTAATATTCCTATTCCAAAGAAATAAAATTCCCTGACAAACAAGTAAAAACTGTATCATGTTAAGGGCTAGCTCAAGCTGCTCACAAGGTAAGCCATGGAGGGAGCAGGTATCTAAATCAGACCATTGAAAAGGCTTCAGAAGGAGGGAATACTTAAGCCTGATTCTCCAGGATAAGTAATATTTAGCCAAATAGAAAAGTAGGGAAACAAACCTATGTTCCTTGAGATTATTTTAGAGGTTTAGAGAGATCAATCATCCTCTCAGTTTCCTCATCTATAAAACAGAATAATAAGAGTACTTCTTTTGGAAGGTTATATAAAAAAATAACGTATGTAAAGTACATAGAACAGTGCAAACTCAACACTGTTAATACAGATGTACAGGTCACCATGATGTTTCTCAGAGCTGCAAGTATTGCATAAAGAAAGCTATAACATAAAGGTACTCATGGAGAAATGAATGGCTTGAGAAGAATCTAGAGAGGTTAGTAGAAACAGGATTATAAAAAGTCTTACATACTAATAAAGCTGTATGAAACTCATAAAGGACTTTTGGAAAGGAGTTACATCATCAGATTTCTATTTTAGAAAGATTACTTTTGCTACAATGTGAATGGCTTAGAAAAAAAAAACGGAGACAAGAACACCAGACAGAAAAAAATGTGAAAGTACTCTGGCCCATGCCAGGCGTGGTGACTCACGCCTGTAATGCCAGCACTTTGGGAGGCCGAGGCGGGTGGATCACGAGGTCAGGAGTTCAAGACCAGCCTAGCCAAAACGGTGAAACCCCGTCTCTACTAAAAATACTAAAATTAGCTGGACGTGGTGGCAGGCGCCTGTAATTCCAGCTACTCGGGAGGCTGAGGCAGAGAACTGCTTGATCCCAGGAGGTGGAGGTTGCAGTGAGCCAAGATCGTGAGA
>NW_012103499.1:1084691-1085552 GCF_000951045.1 Mandrillus leucophaeus
TTTTCAAATTTCCTTAATCAATCCATTTTTATCTTTCTGATGAAAGTTCATTTCCCAACTAAAGGTTAAAATATTATAGAAGTAAGTGATTCAGAATCAAATCTATTCTGAAACAGATTTAAATGACACTAATATTACACAAAAGACCCTTGCAGGTAGACAGAATGATGGCTGGTAAAAGAGAATTCAGCTACACATCCTGCGAGGCCTAACTGCAAATTAAAGTGTGGCAACAAGGGGGCAGGTTGTAGATGTTCTTTCTGTGTTACACAAGTCCCCAAACTAGCCTGGGTACTTATTCAAAGACACAATAAGACTGCATCTTCCATACTGGTCTGATTCTGAAACTCATCTACAACAAAAGACATCATCTTAAAACTCTCGGTGACCTCAAAATGCTATGAACAAAATACAAATATGATATTCTTGGTCACTGACAAAATAAACCTCTAATAGCCCTAAATTCCACTTAGATGGATTAACACAAATCTTCCCTGAACAGAATTCAAAGCTTTCTTAAAAAAAAAAAAAAAAAGACACAAAAGCCAAAAAACAACGACATATCAAGACCAAAACTACAAAGCTATAAATGTCCTGAAATGCCTCAAGGTGTGTAATTACTGAAGCTAGTTAGTATTCTCAAAATTAAATATCCACTGCAATGCTCAAGGAATTGGAGAGGTGGGCAGAATGAAAGAATGGGCAGGCCGGGCACGGTGGCCCACGCCTGTAATCCCAGCACTTTGGGAGGCAGAGGTGGGAGGATCACCTGAGGTTAGGCGTTTGAGACCAGCCTGGCTAACATGGTGAAACCCCATTTCTACTAAAAATACAAAAAATTAGTCGAGCATGGTGGCACAC
>NW_012103499.1:1085602-1089672 GCF_000951045.1 Mandrillus leucophaeus
GCCTGCCACCATGCCTGGCTAATTTTTTGTATTTTTAGTAGAGACGGGGTTTCACCGTGTTAGCCAGGATGGTCTCGATCTCCTGACCTTGTGATCCATCTGTCTTGGCCTCCCAAAGTGCTGGGATTACAGATGTGAGCCACCACGCCTGGCCTAACTTGAAGACTTTTATCTGGATGTGGTGGCATACACCTGTGGTCCCAGCTGGTCGGGAGGCTGAGGTGGGAGGACCACTTGATCCTGAAAGGTCGAGGATGCAGTGAGCCCTGCACTCCAGCCTGGGCAACACAGCAAGATCCTATCTCCAAAAAAAAAAAAAGACTTAGTAACATATGAGATGTGTGTGATGACTGGGAGAGAAGACATCTAAGAAGACACCTGGGGGACTAGACAGAAAAGCAGCTCTCAAAGTGTGGCCTGGAACCCCTGTGAATCCCCAAGACTTTCATGGAACCTACATGATCAAAACCATTTTCACGGTAGTAGTAAAACCCTGTTTGCCTTTTTCACTGTCATGCTCTCATGGCTATATGGTAGCATTTTCCAGAAGATATATGAAATGGAATATTGTAACTAATTTGAATGAAAATACAGTTATGAGAATCCAGCTGTCTTCTATTAGTACCATCATTAAAAATAATTACAAAAATGAAAAAAATGCTACATTTCTCACCAAATTTTGTTGCTGCTGTTTTGTAAAAAATTATTTTTCATAAAAATTTACTTTCATGTTAACATGCAATGGGTTTACTGTCACTTTCAGTAAATGTATACTTTTTTAAGTAGATATTTTAAATTTTTTCAGTTTTAACTTCTAATAATTAATATTTAATGTTACAACTCACAAAGACTGGATACTTCAGTCATTTTTGAGAGTGTTAAGGGGTTCTGATACCAAAAAGTTTGAGAACCACTAAGTGGGTAATATTTCTACTCACTGAAATAGGAATACTGAAGAAGAAACAGTTTGGAAAGAGAAAGTCCTGTTTCATACATAATAAATATGTTATGCCCATGGGCAGACAAATTAAAGTGTGCAATGGGTAGTTATACCAGTAGAACTGGAAATCTAGAACACCAAACTGAGAGTAGTTGAAACCTTGGATTTTAAACAGGGTCACAGAGGGAGAATACACAGTGAGAATAGTGGCATAGTAACCAAAGAAAAGGCTAGAAGAGAAGCAGAGGCCTCAAGACACACCAATTTTTTTTTTAAGCAAAGTCTCGCTCTTGTCCCCCAGGCTGGAGTGCAATGGCGCGATACCAGCTCACTGCAACTCTGCCTCCTGGGTTCAGGTGATTCTCTTGCCTCAGCCTCCCGAGTAACTGGGATTACAGGCGTCTGCCACCATGCCTGAAAAATTTTTATATTTTTAGTAGAGATGGGGTTTCACCATGTTGGCCAGGCTGACCTCTAATTCATGATCTCAGGTGATCTGCCCACCTCAGCCTCCCAAAGTGCCAGGATTACAGGCGTGAGCCACCGCACCTGGCCAAGACACACCAATATTTAAAGGGATAAAGAAAAGGAATATTTTGAGTGGCAACTATCTGAGGCCAGTGTCATGCAGGTAATAAAAAGAATTTACCAAGACAGCTGTAGGTAAAGAAAGGCATATTTATTTATTAGAGAAAGTAGGAAAGTATGTTGGAAGGAAGCAAAGGACAAGTCAGCAAGAGAAGAACTGGCCGCCAGGAGACACAAAGGCTTGCTGGGGATTCTATAAGATGGTGCTTGTGCTATGTGCTGAAGAGGGTTAATGATAACACCTTGTGCAGTACTGACAATGCCAAGGCTGCAGTAAGCTAACTTGCATTTTTCTATCAGCTGAGGGTCTGGTGATAGCTGGGTGCAGGAAGATTATGAGTTATTTGTGCAGGAGGGCTATGTGTCCTGGATCACGAAGGCAGACTTACAGTTTATCTGCTTTCTCTTTTTGCTTTCCGTTGGACCCGCCAGCCTGACTCCTTTTCCCGAATTAGGACTTCACATGGAAGAGGCTTCCATATGGAGGGGGAAAAAGTTATAAAAATGATAAATAAAATAAAAAATCTAAGAGGACATCACTAGCTATAAATTAAAGAAAAAAAGATGGTCAGGGCTTTGAAGAAAAGAAAAAACAGCAAAAACCGAATCCATAACTAGTAGTGGCGGGAGAAATAGGATGAAAAAATGAAATCCAGCATTAACTCCAAAATCTCATTTTCACCAAATATTTCAATCCTTTTTCACATAATACTTTTTTCTTATCAGGGTTACTAATAAACAACAGAATGGTTTTGGGCTCATCTCCTTTGCCTTCTTGGTTTACCCTCCAGAGGAAATGCAAACAAGAAAGAAAATAACCAAAAGGATAGAGATGGAAAGAAAAGGAAAGATCCCCTGAAATGTTAGGAGGGAATTGACTGATGCAGTGACTCAATGAAGAGACATTCGTTCATGCAACAAATAACCACTGAGTAACCACTTGCAAGGCACCATGATAGGCAATGTTGAAAACAGCTGACTAATACACAAAGCTATACCCAGATTCATCAGCAGAAGCAGCACACTGGAAATACAAATAAAACTCTACTGGTAAGACTAGCACAGAGGCAGCTCTATTCCAAAGGTAGTTCTAGGATATGACTCCAAGAGCTCAAAGTCATCTAATTACTGAAAAGTGGCCTAATTCCAGAAAATAACTGCGAAGGAATATTTCAAATGTTTGATAGCCTGTGGCAATACCATGTCTTGCTGATAAGCACACCGTGGAATACACAGATAAATCTTTAAGAAATCTTAGTATATACACTACATTGTCAAACTCTGATCTAAGCTCTAAAACAAATAATAAAGCTCAGAGGAGAATTACCTAGCTAGATGCACTTAGGTTGGAAAGGCTGCTTTAATTGGTCAACCTACCCTTTAAATGTAGAAGCTGTGATTTTATAAACATGACCATATTTTTTAACAAAGAATAAAAAGATTAGAATAGAAAAAAAGCATATGATAACACCCAGAATTCAGCATTATATCCAAAAAGAACCCTGAACAAGAAAGGATATATTATCATGCACAAGCTGTCACTAAAATATTTTCACACCATCATCTTGTGCTATGGTAGCTGACCTACTTCTAGCTCTAAGCCTGTATCTGATTGATTTGCAATTTTCTGGAATTATGTGGGCTTCAAGAGACACTGAACAACATCAGAAGTATCTTTTTTGTCTGAGCTCTATTTGGCTGCCATTCCCTTTTTAAGAACTCGAGAAAGAAAGGAATTATTGGATAGTAGTCAGTAACAATAGGTGTAATAATGCTAATGAAAACTTTACAGGTTGCGGGAGGGGATTCCACTTCTGGCTAACAGAGTAACAAGAATCAGAATACCTTCCTAGGAGAAATAACTAAAAAAAAAAAAAAGACAAAATATATAAGTTACTGGGCATCAGGCAGTGAAGGATAGTGATTCCTGGGAGATGGGAAACAAACCAGGTGAGTCCTGTGATTATCCAGGCTTAATCCCTAAACAGTGTTTCCAAGGAATTTAACAGGGAAGGAGAGTCTAGGGGGAACAAGGGCAGAGTCCAGTATGCTCCCTGAGTGAAGAAAATAGGACTGAGGCCAAATGCAGTGGCTCACATCTGAAATCCCAGCACTTTGGGAGGCTGAGACAGGAAGATCACTACAACTCAGGAGTTCGAAACCAGCTTGGCAACACAGTGAGACCCCATCTTTACAAAAAAATAAAACAATTAGCCAAGCAAGGAGGAATGTACCAGTGGTCCCAGCACTTTGGGAGGCTGAGGCAAGAGGATCACTTGAGCCCAGGAGTTCGAGTTGCAGTGAGCCATGATCACACCGCTGCACTCCAGCCTTGATGACAGAATGAAATCTGTCTAAAAAAAAAAAAGAAATAAAGAAATATGTAATTACCAGGCTGGGTGAGGTGGCTCATGCCTGCAATCCCAGCACTTTGGGAGGCGAGGCGGGTGGATCACCTGAGGTCAGTTTGAGACCAGCCTGGCCAACATGGTGAAACCCTGTCTCTACTAAAAATACAGAAAATTAGCCAGGTAGGGTGGTG
>NW_012103499.1:1093837-1094665 GCF_000951045.1 Mandrillus leucophaeus
TCTCCCTATGTTGCCCAGGCTGGTCTCTCTAACTCCTGGATTCAAGTGATCCTCCCAACTCAACCTTCCAAAGTGCTGGGACTACAGGTATGAGCCACTGCATCCAGACCTTTTTTTTTCTTTTTGGAGGCAGCGTCTCTATTGTTCAGGCTAGAGTGCAATGACACAATCGTGGCTCATTGCAGCCTCAACCTCCTAGGCTCAAGCGATCCTCCTACCTCAGTCTCCCAAATACCTGGGGCTATATGCACACACCAACACATCTGGCTATTTTTTTTTTGGTAAAGTTTCACTATGTTGTCCAGGCTGGTCTCAGACTCCTGGCTTCAAGCAATTCTCCTGCCTCAGCCTCCTGAGCACCTGGAATCACAGGCATGCACCACCATGCCCAGCTGTTTTTTGTATTTTTAGTAGAGACAGGGTTTTACCATGTTGGCCAGGCTGGTCTCAAACTCCTGACCTCAAGTAATCTGCCTGCCTCAGCCTCTCAAACTGCTGGGATGACAGGCGTGAGCCACCACACCCAGCCTACAAAAAAAAAAGGGCCGAGCACAGTGGCTCACACCTGTAATCCCAGCACTTGGGGAGGCTGAGGCGGGCAGATCACGAGGTCAGGAGATCGACCATCCTGGCTAACATGGTGAAACCCCATCACTACTAAAAACATAAAAAATTAGCTGGGCGTGGTGGCAGGCACCTGTAGTCCCCGCTACTCAGGAGGCTGAGGCAGAAGAATGGCTTGAACCTGGGAGGCGGAGCTTGCAGTGAGCCGAGATCACGCCACTGCACTCCAGCCTGGGCAACAGAACGAGACTCCATCTCAAAAAT
>NW_012103499.1:1095452-1100002 GCF_000951045.1 Mandrillus leucophaeus
GCCACTGCACTCCAGCCTGGGCAACAAGAACAAAACTCAGTCTAAAAAAAAAAGAAAAAAGAAAAAAAAGAAAAGAAATATGTAATTACCATACCCCCAGCAATTAGACTCTTAAGCATTTATCACAAATAAAAACTAATAATTATACAAAAATCTGTACATGAATATTCATAGTAGCTTTATAGGCAATAGACAAAAATTGGAACCGACACAGAAGTCCTTCAACAGTTGAATGATTAAGCAAACGCATACAGCTACATCATGGAACACTACTCAGCAATCAAAAGGAACAAATTATTGATATATGTAACAACTTTGATGAATCTCCAGAGAATTAAGCTAAATGGGGCAGGGGTTGGGGTAAGCCAATCTCAAAAAGAAGAAAAGCCAACTGTATATACTGTAGAATTCTATCTATGTAATATTTTTGAAATAACCATATTATAGAGATGGAGAACATATTAGTGGTTTCCAGGGAATGCGGTAGAGGGAAGAAGGTGTAGTTACAAAAGGGCAACAAGAAAGATCCTTGAAGGGATGGAACTGTTCTGCATCTTCACAGTGATGGTGGATACACAAACTCACACATTATGAAATTCAAAGACTGGCATACGCAAATACAAGTACATGTAAAACTGGACAAATCTGAATAAACTCTGTAAATTTTACCAATGGCTACCTCCTAACTTTAATATTCTACTATAGTTATGTGATGTTACCAATGGAAGACACTGAGTAAAAGGATATCATAGGATATTGCTATACTCTTTTTACAACTTCCTATAAATCTATACTTGTTTCACAATGAAAAGTTAAAATGACTGACTGATAAATGATACAAATTATAGCATTTATAAAGACACTTGGAAAGTTATTACAACTACATTCCACATGTGCAAAGAGCTATAGTAAAAACTAAGCAGCCAGGACTGGTGGCTCACGCCTGTAATCCCAACACTGTTGGAGGCCAAGGCGGGTGGAATACCTGAGGTCAGGAGTTTGAGACCAGCCTGGCCAACACAGCAAAATCCTGTCTCTACTAAAAATACAAAAAATTAGCCAGGTGTGGTGGTGGGTACCTGTAATCCCAGCAACTTGGGAGGCCGAGGCAGGAGAATCGCTTGAACCCAGGAGGTGGAGGTTGCAGTGAGCCGAGATCGAGCCACTGCACTCCAGCCTGGGCAAAAAGCGCAAAACTCTGTCCAAAAAAAAAAAAAAGTGAGCATGTCAGGCAGAAGTAAAAACAAAAACAAAAACAAAAACTTTGAATTGTTTGAGATTAAAAATATACTATATGGGACTAACAACAGATTAGAAATTGCAGAAGAAAAAATCAGGGAAAAAAATTTGAGAACACAGCAATAGAACTACCCAAAACAGAAACAGGAAAAAATAAATACTGAAATAAAATGCATAGCTGGGCACTGCAGCTCATAGCCATAATCCCACCACTTTGGGAGGCCGAGGTGGGAAGACTGCTTGAGCCCAGGAGTTGCAGGCCAGTTTGGACAATAAAGCAAGACTCCAACTCTACAAAAATGTTTTTTTTTATTTTAATAAATTATCCTGGTATACATGTAGTCTCAGCTATTTGAGAGGCTGAGGTGGGAGGACTGCTTCAGCCCAGAAGGTCGAGGCTGCAGTGAGCTGGGATCCTGTCACGGCATTCCAGCCTGGGCGACAGAGGGAGATTTCATCTCAAAAAAAAAAAAAAAGGCCTACCTAATACATCTGTCAATGCATTTTTCAAGGAAGAGAAAGTGAAAAAAAAATTAAAGAAATAATAATTTAAAAGTTTCCAAACTGGAGTATAACTATAAACACACAGATCTAAGAAGTGCAATGAACCACACCAAGGCATATCATTACCAGAATATATATACACACACACACACACACACACACACACACACACACACATATATATATATATATTTTTTTTTTTTTTTGAGACAGGGTCTTGCTCTGTCTCCCCAGGCTGGAGTGCAGTGATACGATCTTGACTCACTGTAACCTCCGCCTCCCAGGTTCAACTGATTCTCATACCTCAGCCTCCCTAGTAGCTGGGACCACAGGCACACACCACCACGCCTGGCTAACCTTTTTATTTTTAGTAGAGAGAGGGTTTTGCCACGTTGGCCAGGCCAGTCTCGAACTCCTGGCCTCAAGTAATCCACCCACCTCGGCCTCCCAAAGTGCTGGGATTACAGGAGTGAGCCACCACGCCTGGCTCTTTTATTTTATCTTTTTAAGAGATGACGTCTCGCTGTGTTGCCCAGGCTGGAGCTCAATGGCTATTCACAGGCATGAACATTGTGTTCTACAGCCTCAAACTCCTATGCTCAAGTGATCCTCCTACCTCAGGCCTCCCAAGTAGCTGAGACTACAGGCTTCATGAACCACCACACCCAGCTAAGGGAAAATCTTAAAAGCAGCCAGAGCAAAAGGATACATGTAACAGTGGTCTCCAACCTTTTTGGCACCAGGGACTAGTTTTGTGGAAGACAAATTTTCCATGGACAGTAAGGCGATAGTTTCAGGATGAAACTGTTCCACCTCAGATCATCAGGCATTAGATTTGCCTAAGGACTGCAACCTAGATCCCTCACATGCACAGTTCACAATAGGGTTCACACTCCTCTGAGACTAATGCCACCGCTGATCTGACAGGAGGCTGAGTTCAGGGGGTAATGTTCACTCGCCTCCCGCTCACCTCTTGGACCAGTACTGGTCTATGGCCCAGGGACTGGGGAACCCTGACATATAGAAGAACAAAAATAAAGATGACAACAGAATCCTCTCTCTCTTTTTTTTGAGATGGAGTTTCGCTCTTGTTGCCCAGGCTGGAGTGCAATGACGCAATCTCGGCTCACTACAACTTCCAACTCACTGGAAGCTATTCAAGCCCAAAGACAATGAAGTAGCTCAAAAAACTAACACCAAGTGTGGTGGCTCATGTCTATAATCCCAACACTTTGGAAGCCCAGCAGTTCAAGTCTATAGTACACTTTTTTTTTTTTTTTTTTTTTTTGAGCTGGAGTCTCACTCTGTCACCCAGGCTTGAGTGCAGTGGTACGATCTCGGCTCACTGTAAGCTCCAGCTCCCGGGTTCACACCCTTCTCCTGCCTCAGCCGCCTGAGTAGCTGGGACTATAGGCACCCGCCACCACACCCAGCTAATTTTTTGTATTTTTAGTAGAGACAGGGTTTCATTGTGTTAGCCAGGATGGTCTCGATCTCCTGACCTCGTGACCTGCCCACCTCAGCCTCCCAAAGTGCTGGGATTATAGGTGTGAGCCACCATGCCTGGCCTTTTTTTTCAGACTGAGTCTTGCTCTGTCGCCCAGGCTGGAGTGCAATGGTGCAATCTCGGCTCACTACAACCTCCGCCTCCCAGGTTCAAGCAATTCTCCTGCCTCACCCTCCCCAGTAGCTGAGATTACAGACACCCACCAACACGCCTGGCTAATTTTTGAATTTCTGGTAGAAATGGGGTTTTGCCATATTGGCCAGACTGGTCTCAAACTCCTGACCTCAGGTAATCTACCTGCCTTGGCCTCCCAAAGTGCTGGGATTATAGGTATAAGCCAGGACGCCCAACCTATAGTACACTTGAACTTGTAATGCCTGTGAATAGCTACTGTACTCCAGCCTGGGCAACACAGCAAGACCTCATCTCTAACAAAATAAAATGAAACAAAACAACATAAAGATCATCCAGTTTGGGGAACAAAAAGAAAAAAGAATGAAGAAAAATGAACAAAGTCTGAGAGACCTTTGGGACACCATCAAGCACACTAACAAATACATACTAGGAGTCCTATGAGAGGAGAAAAAGGGGCAAGAATAATATTTAGCAAAATAATGGCCAAAAGCTCAAATTTGATGAAAATCATTATTTATACATCCAGGAAGCTCAATAAATTCCAACCAGGAAAAACTCAGAAATCTACACCTAGACACACAATCAAACTGTTAAAAAACAAAGACAAAGAGAATCTTGAAAGCAGCAAAAGTGTCTTATCACACAAGAGATCCTTAAGATAAAACATATTTTTCATCAGAAACCATGGAAGCTAAGAGAATGTGAACCAAGCATTCCCAAAATCCAGCAAAACTATCCTTCAAAAACAAAGGAGAAAAAGATATTCCCAGATAAAGAGACAGACATAATTCATCACCAGCAGACCTATTCTACAAGAAACGGCTCTACTCTAGGCTGGGTGTGGTGGCTCTGTAATCCCAACACTTTGGGAGGCCAGTGTGGGCTCCTGAGGTCAGGAGTTTGAGACCAGCCTGGCCAACATGGAAAAATCCCATCTCTACTAAAAATACAAAAAATCAGCCGGGCGCGGTGGCTCACGCCTGTAATCCCAGCACTTTGGGAGGCCGAGGCGGGCGGATCACAAGATCAGGAGATCGAGACCATCCTAGCTAACAAGGGGAAACCCCATCTCTACTAAACAATACAAAAAAAACTAGCCTGGTGAGGTGGTGGGCGCCTGTAGTCCCAGCTACTCGGGAGGCTGAGGCAGGAGAATGGCGTGAAC
>NW_012103499.1:1101582-1109497 GCF_000951045.1 Mandrillus leucophaeus
CTTGGGAAGCTGAGGTGGGAGAATTGCTTGAACCCGGGAGCGGAGGTTGTGGTGAGTTGAGATGGTGCCACTGCACTCCAGCCTGGGTAACAACAGCGAAACTCCATCTCAAAAAAAAAAGGTGATCCATCCACCTCAGCCTCCCAAAGTGCTGGGATTACAGGTGTGAGCCACTGCGCCCAGCACTGAACTCACTCTTGATACACTCTCTACATCTCAATTTCTTCATCTACTAAATGGGTACAATAATACTTCCAACACCATGGAGTTGTGTAAGGATTAAATGAGAACAGAGGTATAACACTTAATTTGTTGCCTGGCACATAGAAAGTGATCCATAAATGTTATCTATTATTACCTGAATAAATGCTCAGCCTCCATGAGTCCAGTGCTGGAATGGCGTCACATGTAAGAAACAAGTCTAACCTCAGGGGGGCAGGGAAAAAAACAAAAAAAAGCATGTTAAAAGCAATTTTAAACCTTAATATATTAGATTCAATTCAAAATCCACAGCAGCACCTGTTAATATCATCTTTCCCAATTTTTTTGGCTCACAATGTTTCTCCTAACACTGCCCCTGCCCTTAACCCTCTATATCCATTCCCACTGTCAATTCACAATAAAAAAAAAAACCCTGTATTTTGTTCCTGTCCACATCGACTCCCTTTTTGTATGAGCAGTTCTTGGTCTACCGCTTTCTAACATAAATTAATCACCCAGTCTACTCCCTGAAATTCTTCAGCTGTTTTTTACTCATTAAAAAGAGTAGTCTAGACCGGGCACGGTGGCTCACGTCTGTAATTTCAGCACTTTGGGAGGCCGAGGCGGGTGGATCACGAGGTCAGGAGTTCAAGACCAGCCTGGCAAAGACGGTGAAACCCCGTCTCTGCTAAAAAAAATACAAAAGTTAGCGGAATGTGGTGGCGGGTGCCTGTAATCGCAGCTACTCAGGAGGCTGAGCCAGAGAATTGCTTGAATCCAGGAGGCGGAGGGTGCAGTGAACTGAGATCGTGCCACTGCACTCCAGGCTGGGTGACACAGTGAGACTCCGTCTCAAAAAAAAAAAAAAAAAAGAGTAGTCTAGGCTGGGCATGGTGTCTCACACCTGTAACCCCAGCACTTTACTTTGGGAGGCCAAGGCAGGTGGATCACCTACGGTCAGAAGTTCGACACCAGCCTGGCCAATATGGTGAAACACCATCTCTACTAAAAATACAAAAAATTAGCTGGGCAAGGTGGCATGCACCTGTAATCTCAGGTACTTGGCAGGCTGAAGGAGGAGAATGGCTTGAACCCAAGAGGCAGAGGTTGCAGTGAGCTGAGATCACACCACTGCACTCCAGCCTGGGCAACAAGAGCAAAACTCCATTTCAAAAAAAAAAAGTCTGGAACTGAGCAAGCAAAACTAGGCTCTCTCTTAATAGATGAGAAACAGAAGTGAAAAGAGACCAGAGGCAGAATTTTATTCTGTGAATATAAGTAAGCATTGCAAGTATATAATTTAGTATCTCTTCACCCTAAAAGCCGTAGTTATTATTATTATTACAAGACCCTGAGGGCTGTCTATTTAATCTATTTCAGGAGGCCACCATTGGAACCCTTTATATGCCCAAGTCAGTCATATCCTTGGAAGCCTTCAAAACACCCAAGCCCTACTGTGTTCTATGCTAAAGTGAGAATATCCCTAACTCACCATTTTGTTTTATAACCCTGTTCCACAAATACCACATCATGAAAGTCTGCCCTCTTGATACCTTAACAAAGGTTTCTATGAAAAAGTTCTATTTTTTTTTTTTTTTTTTTTTACCTAGCCCCTGCACATCACGGTTTTAACATTAGGAATGTGGAGTAGTTGACTAAAGTTGCGAAGGAATGACCAGAGGATATTGCCCTTCCCCTTTTCACCACTAATGCTGGTCCTAAAACACTACTCCTGTAGTAAACTTTTTCCCATGAAATACCTTGTTCTCCCCTATACGAAATATTTACTAGTTTCCTTTCCCTATTGGCACTCAAGCCATGCACGGATACATCTAATTTTTAAGTGGGCACAGTGGGTTCACACTAAGAACTTTGTCACACCAAGAGGTCACTCTCTAACTCTGAGGAATAGAATCAAGAACAACATAATTTTGACTTTCTTGCCCTAATTGTAATCATATCATAATTGAAAGTGAAATACTGTGGGCTGGGCATGGTGGCTCACGCCTATAATCCCAGCACTTTGGGAGGCTGACGCAGGCGAATCACGAGGTTAGGAGTTTGAGACCAGCCTGGTCAACATGGTGAAATCCCATCTCTACTAAAAATACAAAAATTAGCCAGGCATGGTGGTGGGCGCCTATAATTCCAGCTACTCAGGAGGCTGAAGCAGGGAAATCGCTTGAAACTGGTCGGGGGGTGGGCAGGGGAAAGGGGCAGAGGTTGTAGTGAGCCAAGATCGCGCCACTTCACTCCAGCCTGGGTGAAAGAGCGAGAGAGACTCTGCCTCAAAAAAAAGAAAAAAAAAAGAATTCTTTTATTGTTCTTGTTCATATCTGTACCTGCAATTCTAAACAGTGTCTCACACATAATAAGCACTGAAACAGTTTTCTAATTGTTTGGTGCATTTACAAAGCTAAGAAGTTACTTCTTCTGAAGTAAACTTGGGTTTCCTAAGGTGTTTAAAACTTATTTGTATAGCCAATAAAATGGCCAAACTGTCAAAACATTGTTCTTTTCTTCATTCTAACAATCTGCCTTGTATTCTCTGAAATCTCTCGTTGGGCGCGGTGGCTCACACTTGTAATCCCAGCACTTTGGGAGGCCGAGGCAGGGGGATCATGAGGTCAGGAGATCGAGACCATCCTGGCCAACGTGGTGAAACCCTGTCTCTACTGAAAAAATACAAAAAAAATTAGCCGGGTGGCGTGCGCCCATAGTCCCAGCTACTCGGGAGGCTGAGGCAGGAGAATGGTGTGAACCCGGGAGGCAGGGCTTGCAGTGAGCATTCTCTTCTTGAGATGGAGTCTTACTCCGTCATGCAGGCTGGAATGCAATGGCGTGATCTCGGCTTACTGCAACCTCCGCCTCCCGGGTTCAAGCCATTCTCCTGCCTCAACCTCCCAGTTAGCTGGGATTACAGGTGCCCGCCACCATGCCCAGCTAATTTTTGTATTTTTAGTAGCAACGGAGTTTCACCATGTCGGTCAGGCTGGTCTCAAACTCCTGACCTCAAGTGATCTGCCTGCAGCCCTCTCTTCCTTTCTCTGAAGGTAAAATTTACACTTGGAAAATAAGATGGCAGTCATATCTGGCAGTTAACTGTTCTCTGCCTCCGTGGGGCCCAAATCCAATCTTCTGAGGCAGCAGCAATTGTCAAAGCTCTGACTACCAGTATAGCACTGAGGAGCACTTCACAGTTTAGAACCATTTAGACTAAATTGACCCAAGTAGCAAACATCTATAAGAGAATCACTGCTGATAAGACTTCTATGAAGGATTCCAAATGTCTTAAAGATAACTTCACGGGAGTGGAAAGGAGCTGAACTCAGCCATCTGACTACGGAAGCGTTCTATAAACCTTTAGGCCAGGAATGGTGGCTCACACTTGTAATCCCAGCACTTTGGGAGGCCGAGGTGGGCAGATCACGAAGTCAGGAGTTTGAGACCAGCCTGGCTGGCGTGGTGAAACACTGTCTCTACTAAAAATATAAAAATTAGCTGGGCATGGTGGCACACATCTGTAGTCCCAATTTCTTGGGAGGCTGAGGCAGCAGAATCGCTTGAACCCGAGAGGTGGAGGTTGCAGTGAGCCGAGATCACGCCACTGCACTTCAGCCTGGGCAACAGAGCAAGGTTCCATCTCAAAAACTAAACTAAACTAAACTAAACTAAATAAAATAAAATAGCTTTAATAATGACCCTGTCACCAGAAAAACAGACACTTTGTCCTAGCCTTCTAATCAGCTGTATTTAGCAGCCAACATCCATCTTTTGCAATAAAATGCCACCTCTTAGTTCCTATTCCTATCAAATTATCACAGGTTTGGGCAACAGATAAATCAGAAACTACAGTTAACTTGTCTAGGACCCAAGACAATTAATAAAACTTACTTGGAGAAGCAGAATAGCCTCTAGTCACCTGAAGACAAGTTTTAAAGATCCTAACAACTGTTAACACTTGGGCACACCAAAATGATTATAATCTGAAAAACAGCCACATGTCACTTCCAATGGGTGTCATTATACAAAAAGTGATCTTCCCCCTCCGAAATCGTTTTTAAAGTCAGCTAAATCTTGAACAATGACTTCTACTCTTCTCTAAAATAGGAGCTATGACAGCTACCTTAATGAGATGCCTGATAAACTCAGGGCAAGGGGCTCACTGTGCTGACATTCTCACCTCACCTAGGACTTCTGCTGATTCATCCTGATGGGCTGACAAGTCACTGACTTGCCAAATAATCTTGTTTATTTCACATATAAAAATACTGTCTACTCAAGACAACTACTAGCCAGATACCTTCTCCTGCTCCTGCTACAGAGCCTTTCCCTCTCTGACTTCATGGAACAACTAGCAACAACAAAATATATATGTATATTTCAGGTGACTATTAGTAACTCTCTATAACTAACAAGCCATAAAGGGCTGGAAACAGAGCCCATAAAAGGGCCAGAGTGTTAACCCTCAGCAATTTGCCAGTTTTTCAAAGAGATCAAAATCACCTGGGGAAGAAACAATAGCTTTTCAGGATTAACAGATGTTTGGTATTATTACGGTAATCTGAAAAATAGTTGCCAAGCTGGGACCCGAAAATATCAGTCGCGAGGCACACCAAATAATCACAGAAATATTTAAGTAAGTAAGCTTTGTTCTAACATGAACTTCAAAAAGAAAGACAAGTCAGGGCAATAAAAACAAGCAGAAAACATCCATTTCATTTTAAAAGAATGAAAGAGAGAAAGGGAAGGGGAAAAAGAGAAACAATAAAGAACTATGCCCATGTTTAACATGGCCACAGTTATGTGTAGCAATTCCCATCAAGAAGTGTAGTTCATCTCAAAAAAAAAAAAGTACAGTTCATTTCCCCACCCCTTAAATCTGAGCTGGCCTTGTGACTTGCTTTAACCATCAGAGTGCAGCACGAATGACACTGCGACCAACGAACCCACGCCTCAAGAGGCCGTTCAGTTTCCACTCAAAACCTCTTGGAATCTAACCATCATGCAAGGAAGCCAAACCAGCCTGCAAGAGGCCATACCAACCTAGAGGACAGCTTTAGCCCAATGCTAGACGTGTGAATGAGGCTATCCTGGTCCAATCAGCCCCTAGCTAACATGCCAACTGACCACAAATGAGTGAGCCCAGCCAAAACCATGTGGAATAGAGGCAAGCTGTGACAGATGAACCCACTTACATCATAAACAAAGAATGCAGCTGACCCTTGAACAATATAGGTTTATTACCAATGATAAAAATCAAGCTCTCAAGTGAAAATCAGAATTTTGAAAAACATGTAATCACTATGATGAGCCTGACAGTTTCTCAATACTTAAAGACTATTCTGCCAGGCACAGTGGCTCCTGCCTATAATCCCAGAATTTTGGGAGGCCAAGGTGGGTGGATCATCTGGGGTCAGGAGTTCGAGACCAGCCTGGCCAACATGGTGAAACCCCACCTCGACTAAAAACACAAAAATTAGCTGGGTGTGGTGGCAGGCACCTGTAGTCCCAGCTACTCGGGAGGCTGAGGCAGGAGAATCACTTGGACCTGGGAGGTAGAGGTTGCAGTGAGCCGAGATCGAGCTGCTGCATTCTAGACTAGGCAACAAAGCAAGACTCTTGTCTCAAAAATAAATAAATAAAAGAAAAAGTGCGTGCACAAGCCAGATGCAGTGGCTTACACCTGTTATGCCAGCACTTTGGGAGGCCAAGGCAGGTGGATCTTTTGAGGTCAGGAGTTAGAGACCATCCTGGCCAACATGGTGAAACCCCGTCTCTACTAAAAATACAAAAATTAGCCAGACGTGGTGACAGGCACCTGTAATCCCAGCTACTCAGGAGACTGAGGCAGGAGAATCTCCTGAATCCGAGAGGCAGAGGTTACAGTGAGCTGAGATGCCATCACTACACTCCAGCCTGGGCAAGAAAGCAAGACTCAGACAAAAAAAAAAAAAAAAAAAAAAAAAAAAAAGTGCATACATATCCCACAATACTCTGCATGCATAAACAAAAATAAGGAAATTTTTTTGGAGATAAGAGTCTCACTCTGTTGCCCAGGCTGGAGTGTACTGACGTCATCTCAGCTCATTGCAACCTCCACCTCCTGGGTTCAAGCAATTCTCATACCTCAGTCTCCCAAATAGCTGAGATTACAGGCATGCACCACCACATCCAGCTAATTTTTATATTTTTAGTAGAGTTGGAGTTTCACCATGTTGGCCAGGCTGGTCTCAAACTCCTGGCCTCCCAGCCTGGCCAAAATGGTGAAACCCCATTTCTACTAAAAATACAAAAATTAGCCAGGCGTGGTGGCGGGCACTTGTAATATCAGCTACTCAGGAGGCGGAGGCAGGAGAATCACTTCAACCCAGGAGGCGGAGGCTGCAATGAGCTGAGATCACAGCACTGCCCTCCAGTCTGGGTGACAGAGCAGGACTCTGTCTCCAAAAAAAAAAAAAAAAAACTGGCCTCAAGTGATCCACCTGCCTCGGCCTCCCAAAATGCTGGGATTACAGGCATAAGCCACTGCAGCCAGCCAAAAATAAGGAAATTCTTGATGTATAATACTTAAAAGCTACATTGCTAAATGAAAAAAAATGCAGAACCATTTTTGTAAAATGGGGGAAAATATACATATACATACTTGCCTTTTTTAATGCTTATCAATGCATATGATGCACAAAAACTGGTAATAATAGTTGCCTCTGGAGACAGGTATAGGAACCGACCGGCTTGGGGGTATAAAAGCAAGATGGGGCCGGGCACGGTAGCTCATACCTGTAATCCCAGCACTTTGGGAGGCTGAGGCGGGTGGATCACCTTAAGTTAGGAGTTTGATACCAGCCTGACCAACATGGTGAAAACCTCGTCTCTACTAAAAATACAAAACAACTGGCCGGGTGCCAGTGGCTCACGCCTGTAATCCCAGCACTTTGGGAGGCCAAGGTGGGCGGATCACGAAGTCAAGAGATCGAGACCATCCTGGCCAACACTGTGAAACCCCGTATCTACTAAAAACACAAAAATTAGCTGGGCGTGGTGGTGCACACCTGTAGTCTCAGCTACTCGGGAGGCTGAGGCAGGAGAATGGCTTGAGCCTGGGAGGCGGAGGTTGTAGCGAGCTGAGATCACACCATTGCACTCCAACATGGGTGACAAGAGCGAAACTCAGTCTCAAAAAAAAAAGAAGAGCAAGATGGGGCCTGGCATGGTGGCTCACTCCTGTTACTCCAGCACTTTGGGAGACAGGGGCAAGTGGATTTCTTAAGCTCAGGAATTCGAGACCAGCATGGGCAACATGGCAAAAACGCATCTCTTCTAAAAATACCAAAAATTAGTCGAGTGTGGTGGCTCACACCTGTAGTCCCAGCTCAACTTCTGAGGCTGAGGTGGGAGGAGGGAGGATCATCTGAGCCCAGGAGGCAGAGGCTGCAGTGAGCCAAGATGATGCCACTACACTCCTGCCTGGGCAACAGAGTGAGACTCTGTCTCAAAAAAAAAAAAACAAAAGCAGGATGGAAACTCCATTTCATACTTTTTTCTATCCTTAAAACTCTGAACCACATAAATATAACACCAATTCAAAAAGTAAATCCAAAAATGTATAAGAATTCTCATTTTACATAAGGAACAACTTCTCATACCATTTTTTTCTCTAGTCTCAAAAAATATCCATCCCATGTGCTTACTTTGGCAGCACATATACTAAAAA
>NW_012103499.1:1109692-1121859 GCF_000951045.1 Mandrillus leucophaeus
ACAAAAAAAAAAAAAAAAAAACTGGGTGTGGTGGCATGCACCTGTAGTCCCAGCAACTCAAGAGGTTAAGACAGAATCGCCTGAACCCAGGAGACGGAGGTTGCAATAAGCCGAGATCGCGCCACTGCACTCCAGCCTGGCGACAGAGCAAGACTCTGTCTCAAAACAAACAAACAAACAAAAAACAAGGTATCTAGGCCAGGCATGCTGGCTCACACCTGTAAGTCCCGTACTTTGAGGTTGAGGCCGGAGGATCACTTGAACACAGGAGTTCAATACCAGCTTGAAAAACATAGTGAGACCCCATCTGTATTTGTAAAATTAAAAATAAAAATTAAAAAAAAAGCTATCTATAATTAATATGAGTCAAAGATACCCATCCACTATGAAACCTTTGAATTGTTAAGTAGGTTAAACAGTGATTCTGGGGTAGGGTCAGAATTTTCATCTTTTACATTATATACTTTTTTCCTTTCTTTCTCTTTTTTACGAGACAGGGTCTCACTCTGTTGCCCCAGCTAGAGTACAGTGACATGATCATAGCTCACTGTAACCTCAACCTCCTGGGCTCAAGTAATCTTCCCACCTCAGCCTCCCAAGCAGCTAGGACTACAGGTATGTGCCACAGCACACTCAAGTAATTTAAAAATTTTTTTGTAGAGATGCGGGTCTCACTATGTTGACTAGCCTGGCTTTTATACGTTAACATCATTTAAATTCCTTATAATGAGTATATATTACTTTTGTAATTTGAAAAATGCATATTTCCATATGATTGAAGAGGTTAAAGGAAAACCTACTGGCCGGGTGCAGTGGCTCATGTCTGTAATCTCAGAACTTTAGGAGGCCAAGACTAGAGGACCACTTGAGATCAGGAGTTCAAGACCAGCCTGGGCAACATAGTGAGACCTTGTCTCTACTAAAAATAACAAAAATTAGCTGGGCATGGTGGTGTGTGCTGTAGTTCCAGCTACTGGGGAGGCTGAGGCGGGAAGATGACTTAAGCCTGGAAGATCAAGACTGCAGTGAGCTATGATCATACCACTGCACTACGGCCTGGGTGACAGAGTGAGACTCTGTCTCAAAAAAAAAAGGAAGACAGACCAACCTACAGTCCAAAAGTTGAATTGGAAATACTGACATGAATTTAGGATATACTTTATTTAAAAACAAACAAAAAAAATACCTTATTTTCTATAGAAAACTCCAAGAAGCAATGACCAACACACTAAGCAAATGAGTACCTCTTGCACCCAGATTGTGGTCTCTAAACATCATTTCCCCATAAAAGGAACCAGGATTTGGGAGACAATGTCTGATCCATGTTCAGAAATGAAAATGTAAAAGATGATCTTCGATCATCTTGTCAGAACAGAAAACAAGGAAGCTATCAAAGATTAACAGGATCACATCCAAAGGACATAGGAGCCAACTCGAAGAGGTTCATTTGCCAAAGATGAGACAATGAGACATTAATAAGGATAAAACTGAAATTGGCCAGGCGCAGTAGCTCATGCCTGTAACCCCAGCATTTTGGGAGGCCCAACACAAGTGGATCACCTGAGGTTGGGAGTTTGAAATCAGCCTGACCGACATGGTGAAACCCCATCTCTACTAAAAATACAAAATTAGCCAGGTGTGGTGGCAGGCGCCTGTAATCCCAGCTACTCGGGAGGCTGAGGCAGGAGCATCGCTTAAACCCAGGAGGCAGAGGCTGCAGTAAGCCCAGATTGCACCACTGCGCTCTAGCCTGGGCAACAAGAGTGAAACTCTGTCTCAAAAAAACAAAAACAAAAAAAAACTGAAATTGGCTTAAACACATTAAATATATTTAAATTGAAGAGTCTATTATTGAATTGAATGGCTATTTTTTAAAAACTCATCAGTCAACTTTAGAAGATGTTAGTTAACAAACTAATTATTTTGAAAATGGTCATAACTGTTAATTAAAAGACTTAAGCATTTGTCTTGTCTGTCGTATACAAATTGTACCTCAGAGAAACCAAATAAGCGATGAGGGGAGTATCTTTTATAAAAAGTACTGCAGCTAAAAAAATTTTTAAATGATAGAATTTGAGTATCACCATTTATAATCTCTAATGAAGTTCAATGAAGTAAGGGATCTAGGCAATGATTACCAATGGCTGCTGACATCATAAAAAGGAGATTAACAGACATCACGTGCCCTTGATGGAAGTATGCAACACTGCATAAAGTATGCTAACCAAAAATATTGAATCTGAACCTGATCATGTAGATATAACTACCAATCTGAAGAAAATACGGGAGACAGAGAACATGTTAAATGACACCACAATAATGTCAGTCAATTAATCTAGCCAACTGTGGGAAACGCTACTAGACAGATGACCCAGTTTCTTTAACACATAAACTACGAAGGAAAATAACTGAGGGAAAATATTTTAGAAAAAGAGATGTGAGGGTGGGCACAGTGGCCTGTAATCCCAGCACTTTGGGAGGCCAAGGCAGGTGGATCGCTTGAGATCAGAAGTCCGAGACCAGCCTGGCCAACATGGTGAAACCCCATCTCTAACAAAAACACAAAAATTGGCCAGGCGTGGTGGCGGGCACCTGTAATCCCAGCTACTCGGGAAGCTGAGGCAGGAGAATCGCTTGAACCCCGGAGGTGGAGGTTGCAGTGAGCCAAGATCTCGCCACTGCACTCCAGCCTAGGCAAGAGAGCAAGACTCTGTCTCAAGAAAAAAAAAAAGAAAAATTAAAAGATATTAAATATGCACTGACCAACTACAACAGACTTTATTTGGATCCTATTTTAAACATATAAGCTACTAAAAAATCATGATATAATCAATGAAACACCAGATATTTAATATTAAGGAATTGTTATTTTAGATGGGCAATTGGTTTTTTAAAGTCCTTATTTTTGTGTATTTTTTTTGTTTTCTTTTTTAGAGAAAAGGGTCTCGCTCTGTTACCCAGGCTAGAGTGCAGTTTTAAAATCATACCACACTGCAGCCTTCAACTCCTGGGCTCGAACAGTCCTCTCAGCTCAGCCTCCCACATAGCTGGGGGCTACAGGTGTGTGCCACCACATCCAGCTAATTTTTTGTTTTTCTGTCTCACTGTTGTTGCCCAGACTGGAGTACAGTCGTGCAAACTCAGCTAACTGCAACCTCTGCCTCCCAGGTTCAAGCCATTCTCCTGGCTCAACCTCCCGAGTAGTTTAAATTACAGGCGTTCGCCACCACGCCCAGCTAGTTATTATTATTTTAGGTAGAAACGGGGTTTCACCATGTTGTTGGTCAGGCTGGTCTCGAACTCCTAACCTTAAATGATCCTCCCACCTCAGCTTCCCAAAGTGCTGGCATTACAGATGTGAGCCACCATGCCTGGCCTAATTTTTAAAGTTTTTGTAGAGATGGGGTCTCACTATATTGCTCAGTCTGGTCTTGAACTCCTGACCTCAAGTGGTCCTCCCACTTTAGACTCCCAAAGTGCCAGGATTATAGGCATGAGCCACTGTACTCGGCCAAGTCCTTACTTTTTTAGATACATGCTGATATATTTATAGACGAAATAACATATCAAGGATTTGTTTCAAAATAATCAATAAGGGGCCAGGCATGGTGGCTCGTGTCTGTAATTCCAGCACTTTGAGAGGCCAAGACAGGCGGATTGCTTAAGCTCAGGAGTTCGAGACCAGCCTGGGCAACACGGTAAAACCTTGTCTCTATTTAAAAACAAAAAAATAAAATAAGGGAGGTAGTAGGAATATAGATGAAACAAAATCAACCGTGAGCAGATAATTGCATATGGACATTCATTATACCACTCTTGATGCTTTTGAATACATATGAAATTTTCCGTAGTAAAATGTTTCATAAAAGACCAAATCTCAAAAAAGAAAAATACATATATTTGAAATATGATGACTGATGAGAGTTCCACCCTCATGGGGGGATTAATGCTATTATCGAGGGAGTTAGTTACCTCAGGAGTGGATTACTGATTAAAAGGATGAGTTTAGCTTGAAAAAAAAAATATGATGACCGAAATAAATTTTGTATACTAATCTTTAAAGCCTAGTTCAATTTCTACTTCTTCCATGAAGCTTTTCTATATTGATTTCTCTCTTCTTTTGTATCTATTTGTACTGAGCAATTGACTTAATTAAATTATACTGCATTCTGTTTACATCACAGGATCTAATCCATTATATCCTGATCATTAATTGTTCATTTTTTATCTCCACAGCTAGCCAGTCAGTAAGGTTCTTTAATACACACAAACCCTAAAATGATTATTAAGCCTCCTAATGATCCCAAGTACCTTATCTGACACTCAAGTTGCCTCAAAAAACCTTGGAAAAATACCGTATTCTTCCTTGTCATCCCAAGAGCCACTCTGCACTAAAATTAAGTTTTTACTCTAGTAAAACATACAATATTATGTTCTTCAAATTTTACACAGATCACACCAAAACACTGCCTCTAGTCACTTAAGGCAAGCTAATACGCACCAGCTTTCCCTCTCCCAGAGTTCAAATGAGCATATTTATACTCTGTCACAGAAAGAGAATTATATACTACTAGATTTAAATAGAAGTTCTGTTAACTAACTGATAAAGTAGAGTGAAGTTATTTAATAAAAACTACAGCTGAGAGGTGGGGCAAAAAAAAAAAAGAAAAAAAAATTGGCTGCAATACACAGAGAGCCTACCCAAAGGAAAAGTCACAAAACCCAGGAAAAAAAGAAATCACTACCTAACTGAAGACCAATTAAGACCACCTGATCTACTGAAGTATATACAAGCTTCAGAGATGACATATAGCCCCTTTATCCCTTTTGTAAAAAGTGTTAAGATAATTGGGTTCATTCCTCCAATCATAAAACTAAATATTCTTTATGGAAAAAAATAAGCTAAAGGAAAACAAAAATTTACCCCATAACCCCCTTCATAACTTTTTTTGTCTCAGTAAGTTCTTTGAAGACAGCTCATTTTTCCAAAGAAAATATGTCCCTCACTTCTAAAACTGATGTAGGAAGCCCCAGAAGGAAGGAAAGAAAAGAAAAAAAGCACATGGGCTTATATCAATGAGAGAATATGTAGATTTGTTTTTCAATTTTCTTTTACATTTACCATTTGTATAAATCTAGGGTCAGAATAACCACACATTTCCATTTTTATGAATTAATTTTGTTGGTTAATAAATGTTTTGCATTTTTTTCTACTGTCCCTAAAATTTCTTGCTATAGTAGCAACAAGATCCTACTTTTCCAAATACCAAATCAGATGGTAAACATATCATATTCACTCTGTATGTGTAATCTTA
This sequence comes from Mandrillus leucophaeus, assembly GCF_000951045.1. Taxonomy (NCBI): domain Eukaryota; kingdom Metazoa; phylum Chordata; class Mammalia; order Primates; family Cercopithecidae; genus Mandrillus; species Mandrillus leucophaeus. The sequence goes on from NW_012103499.1 coordinate 1,115,008, forward strand.
CTCTATTTTAACTTATTTTTTATTTAAATGAATTACTCAACATAACCATTCCTTTTATCTGCCATTTCTTGTGTTGAGGCTCTACCAGCTATTAATACATCAAGAGATCTTCACATTACCAGGGAAGCAGTATAACCTTTAAAAAAAAAAAAAAAAGAAAGAAACTTTACATTTCATGGACAGCTAAATGTACATGGAATTACTAAGGTTCTCCTCAAAGTATCCTACATAAACTCTAATCTGAATTCACGTACATGCAAAAGCAATTCCAGCATCATAAAATTCTCCCACAAGCACCCAAGTGTAAGGCTCACCTGATCTCAAGTTCAAATGTATTGCCTCATCCATTCAGGTGAAGTGTTAAGAATTATATTTAGTGGCCAGGCACAATGGTTCACACCTATAATTCCAACACTTTGAGAGGCTGAGGCAGAAGAATCACCTGAGGCCAGGAGTTTGAGACCAGCCTGGGCAACATGGCAAGACCCTGTCTCTGCACAAAACTTTAAAAATTAGCCAGGCATGGTGTGTGTGCCTGTAGTCTCAGGTATATGGGAGGATGAGGCAGAAGGATCACTTGAGCCAAGGAGGTTGAAGCTGTGGTGAGCCATGATGGCACCACTGTATTACAGCCTGAATGATAGAGCAAGACCCTGTCTCTAAATAAATAAAAAGAAACTTTGATAAATAATCAAGTATAATTTGGAGAGACACTAGGGAAAAAAACAGTGGATTTCAATTCTACAGGAGAGCTCTACATGGTTCTAAATTTGGCCAAGTAACAGAAATAATGGGAAAGCATACAATCTTAATATCTGTAATTTATGTTACCAGGCAGCTCATTTCTTAAGTAATCTTAGAGCAGTCATTCACATAAAAGAATATATAAGCCACACAATTAACTGATAAGTTAGTAAGTTAATTAAAATACCAGCTAAAATGTCTGAAAATGACCACCTTCCTCCACCAAAACAACATTTTATACTTCCTCAATACTAAGGTTCTTAGTATATGCAATAATATGCAGAATTTTTGTTTGTTTTTTTGAGACAGCATCTCACTCTGTTACCCAGGCCAGATGGAGTGCAGTGGTGCGATCTTGGCTCACTGCAACCTCAGCCTCCAGGGTTCAAGCAATTCTCCTGCCTCAGCCTCCTAAGTAGCTGGGATTATAAGTGCCCACCATCACATTTAGCTAATTTTTGTATTTTCAGTAGAGACCATGTTTGCCAGGCTAGTCTCAAACTCCTGACCTCAAGTGATCCACCTGCCTGCCTCAGCCTCCCAAACTGTTGGGATTACAGGCATGAGCCTCGGCCTAATAGGCAGAATTGTAACTATTTCAAAAGAACACATTGCTAACACATCATCACCTTCTCTGTAGCTTATTTATATGTTTCCATATCAAAGGAATATGCAGATATATTTAATGGGTTTCACCTACAGCGCAAAATATTTTTGTGGATAAGACTGACATGTAGAGTCCCAGAGCAGTACATTCTCAAGCTGTTGAATCAGAAGTGATTTTGGTATACCAGATCCCAATTCCAAGGCTAATCCTGTTTCAGACTTTCTAAAACATGAGACCTCATCAAGAACCATAAAACTATGCTCCAACAGAAATGTTCAATACATTGAACACCCTGATATGGTTAGGCTTTGGATCCCCACCCAAATATCATCATGAATTGTAATACCCAGGTGTTGAAGGAGAGACCTAGCGGGAGGTGACTGGATCATAGGAGTGGTTTCCCCCATGCTGTTCTTGTGATAGTCAGTGAGTTCTCACAAGAGCTGATGGTTTTATAAGGGGCTCTTCCCCTTTTGTTTCCTTCACATGCTGTCTCACAGGCTGCCATGTAAGACATGCCTGTTTTTTCTTCCACCATAATCTTAAGTTTCCTGAAGCCTGTCTGGCCATTCAAAACTGTGAGTCAATTAAACCTCTTTTCTTTATAAATTACCCAGTCTCAGGCATTTCTTTATAACAGTGTGAGAACAGACAAATACACATCCTAACTTCATATGAGTTCTAGATTGTATTCACAGATCAATATGTAAAATATATATGCAGATGAATGCAAGATGCAAGTTCAAAACACAAAGCATTGGCCGGGCGCGGTGGCTCATGCCTGTAATCCCAGCACTTTGGGAGGCCAAGGGGGGGCAAATCACTTGAGATCAGGAGTTCAAGACTAGCCTGACCAACATGGCGAAACCCTGTCCCTACTAAAAATACTAAAAAATTAGCCAAGCATGGTGGCATGCACCTGTAATCCCAGCTACTTGGGAGGCTAAGGTGGGAGAATCACTTGAACCTGAGAGGCAGAGGCTGCAGCGAGCCAAGATCACACTAGTGCACTCCAGCCTGGGCAACAGAGTGAGATTCTGTCTCAAGGAAAAAATTAAAACAAACACACAAAACCCACAAAGTATTAAAGGCCTGGGTTGAGAAGATTCCCTACCTCAGAATATTTTAATTCAGAGAGCAGAAGATACAAAGAGGGAAACAACTCTTAAGTGACTACAGCCTGGATTACCTGAGCATAAGAGGGATACGAAAATGTATTTTTGGTCAGGCGCAGTGGCTCACACCTGTAATCCCAGCACTTTGGGAGGCTGAAGCGGGCAGATCACAAGGTCAGGAGTTCGAGACCAGCCTGGCCAATGTGGTGAAACCTCGTCTCTACTAAAAACACACACAAAAAATTAGCCAGGCGTGGTGGCATGTGCCTATAGTCCAGCTACTCAGGAGGCTGACGCAGGAGAATTGCTTGAACCCGGAAGGCGGAGGTTGCAGTGAGCCAAGATCATGCCATTGCACTCCAGCCTGGACGACAGAGCAAGACTCCATCTCAGAAAAAAAAAGAAAAAGAAAACTTATGTCACCACCAAATTAGGGGGAAAAAAGCAGTACAATGCCAATCTTCTGTGCAATATCCCATCTCCCACGGCAAGTCACCATAACTACTTATAAATCACTTCATTATGTGAAATAATTCAGGTTAAGGCTAGGCAAGGTAGCTCATGCCTACACTCCCAACACTTTGGGATGCTGAGGTGGGAGGATCGCTTGAGCCCATGAGTTCAAGACCAGCTGGGCCAATATACTGCAACCTTCTATTTAAAAAAAAAAAAAAAAAAAAAACAGGCTGGGCAAGGTGGCTCATGCCTGTGATCCCAGCACTTTGGGAGGCTGAGGTGGGCAGATCGCTTGAGGTCAAGAGATCAAGACCAGTCTGACCAACATGGTAAAACCCCTTCTCTACTAAAAATACAAAAATTAGCCAGGCGTGGTGGTGAGCACCTATAATCCCAGCTACTCAGGAAGCTGAAGCAGGAGAATCACTTGAACTCAGACGGTGGAGGTAGCAGTGAGCCGAGATCGCATCACTGCACTCCAGCCTGGGTGACAGAGCAAGACTCCATCTCAAGGAAAAAAAAAAAAACTCAGGTTAGATAATTTATTGCTCAAGCACATTTGGGAAGCCACAGAGAGTCTTAGATCTGTAATCCACTTCTTTTTTTTTTTTGAGATGCAGTCTCACTCTGTCACCTAGGCAGGAGTGCAGTGGCGTAGTCTCAGCTCACTGCAACTTCCGCCTCCCAAGTTCAAGTGATTGTCCTGCCTCAGTCTCCCGAGTAGCTGAGATTACAGGCACGTACAGGCACGCAACACCATACCCAATCAAGTTTTTGTGTATTTTTAGTAGAGACAGGGTTTCACCATGTTGGTCAGGCTGGTCTTGAACTCCTGACCTCAAATGATCCATGCATCTCGGCCTCCCAGAGTGCTGGGATCACATGCGTGAGACACTGCGCCTGGCCCACTCTACCTTTTTTTTTACTACAAATAACTAATCTCATAAAAATAACAAAGAATAGGCCACTTCCGCCTCCCGAGTTCAAGTGATTGTCCTGCCTCAGCCTCCCGAGTAGCTGAGATTACAGGCACGCAACACCATACCCAATCAAATTTTTTTGTATTTTTAATAGAGCCTGGCCCACTCTACCTTTTTTAACTACAAATAATTAATCTCATAAAAATAACAAAGAATAGGCCAGGCGCAGTGGCTCACGCCTGTAATCCCAGCACTCTGGGAGGCCAAGGCAAGCTGATCACCTGAGGTCAGAAGTTCGAGACCAGCCTGGCCAACAGGGTGAAACCCCATCTCTACGAAAAATACAATAATTAGTCTAGCCGAGCGTGGTGATGCACACCCGTCATCCTAGCTACTGGGGAGGCTGAGGCACGAGAATCGCTTGAACCCAGGAGGCGAAGTTGCAGTGAGCTGAGATCACATCACTGCACTCCAGTCTGGGCAAAGAGAAAGACTCCATCTCAAAAACAAAACAAAACAAAACAAAAAACAAAACAAAAAAAAAACAAAGAACAGAGAATCAAGAATGAGAAGCAGGCTGGGTGCGGTGTCTTATACCTGTAATCCCAGCACTCTGGGTGGCCGAGGCAGGCAGATCAGCTGAGGTCAGGAGTTCGAGACCAGCCTGGCCAACATGGCAAAACTCTGTCTCTATTAAAAATACAAAAATTAGCTGGGGATGGTGGCAAGCACCTGTAATCCCAGCTACTTGGGAGTCTGAGGCAGGAGAATCACTTGTACCCAGTAGGCGGAGGTTGCAGTAAGCCGACATCATAACACTGCACTCCAGCCTTGGTGACAAGAGTGAAACTCCATCAAAAAAAAAAAAAAAAAAAAAAAAAAAAATAATGAGAAGCAATTTCTCTTCATAGGAACCATTCCCCATTAAAGGAATCAGGATTCCTTAGAGAAACAATTGATTCCAGGTCTGGGGCAAGTAAAATACAAAGTGAGCACAGAACCCCTTGTTGTGCCAGAGTGTAAGGAAGTGCTCAAAACATGATAGAGATATATCAAAAGGACAAAGCAGCCAGCTTGAAGGCGCTCCCTCAAGCCCCTCTGAATCAAAGTTAGGACAACTTTTGTATTTCTAATAATAAGTATTACTGGTACTTTTAATACCAACAGCAATGGACTGTAACTTGTTGAATTTTTTAAAACTGTCAAATCTATACTTATCCTCAAAAACATAGGGGAGGAGAAAAGCTCTTCTCTTTAGAACAATACCAGCCATAAATGCAGAGGGAATGAGAGAATGTGAAAATCAACATATTCAAAGCACCAGTGGTGCTCGCTTTCACAGCACATATACTAAAATTGGACTGATACAGAGAAGATTTAGCATGGTCCCTGACCAAGGATAACATGCACATTCATGAAGCATTCTATTAAAAAAGGAAAAAAGAAACCACTAATGTAACAACAGATTCAGACAAGGATCATCAATGGATGCTAATGTCACTGGGTAAAAGGTTGTGGAGGAAAAGAGACCCAAAATCTTAAAAGTATCATCCCACAGATGTTTCTTAATTACAAAAGAAAAGGATCCAACATCACAAGGCCAGGAGTGAAAAAGAAAAAAAAAAAAAAGCAGAAAGATTCCTTTACAATGAAGAAATCTAGCAGATATCAATTTAACCAAGTGATCAAAGTTATCATCAATAATGAGACAAAGTGACATTATGTGCACACAACATCACCTGGGGAGTATTCTTGCCAAGTATATTTGACTTGAATCTAATCATGACAAATTCAAACTGTACAATATTCTTCAAAACAACTGGCCTGGACGCTTTAAAAATATTAATGACATGAAAAACAAACAAAAAAAAACAGAAGAGAACTGCTCTAGGTTAAAAGAGACTACAAACATACAACAATTAAATACAACACATATTCCTTGAAGGAATCCAGGATTGTGGGGGTAAGGTGTAAACCATGTTGAGATAACTGAAGAAATATGGACTGTTTATAACATTATTATATCACTGTAAAATTTCTGAATGTGATAGTGAACTTAATAATGGTATTATGGAAAACACCATTGTTCTCAGGCGATATATGCTTAAGAAATTACGGAGTGAGGTGTCCTGATGTCTGTAATTTATTTCCTAATACGTGAATAAAAATTCCTAATATACAGTAACACAAAAAACTGTGTGTGTGCTATGCGTGCAGGGAGGTACGAGAGAGGAGAGAGAAAAAGTGAGGGAGAGGAAGAGAGAGGAAAGGAGAGAGCAAACATACAAATGTGGCAAAATATTATCAATTGGTAAACACAGGTAATGTCCTACCCGTGTCCACTGTATCATTTCTCCACCTTTCCTATAGGTTTGAAATTCTTCCACATAAAATGTTGGAGCCAAAAAGAACAAGAAGCAACATTAACCAAAATACTTGACTGCCCAACACAAACTTTCCGTGTCCTAAAAGGTAATTTGAGATGAGGGTTAAAAGCACAGACTTCAGGCCAGGCACTATGGCTCACACCTATAATCCTAACACTCTGGGAGAATGAGGAGGGCTGGCTGACTGAGCCCCAGGAGTTCAAGACCAGCCTGGGCAACATGGCGAAACCCTGTCTCTACTAAAAATACAAAAAATTAGCCGGCAATGGTGGCGCATGCCTGTAGTTCCAGCTACTCGAGAGGGTGAGGCAGGAAAATCACTTGAATCTGAGAGGCAGAGGCTGCAGTGAGCTGAGATTGCGCCACTGCACTCCAGCCTGGGCAACACAGTGAGACACTGTCTCCAAAAAAAAAAGCCAGCCGGGCGTGGTGACTCACGTTTGTAATCCCAGCACTTTGGGAGGCCAAGGAAGGCAGATCATGAGGTCAGGAGATCGAGACAAGCCTAGCCAACATGGTAAAACCCCATCTCTACTAAAAATACAAAAATTAGCCAGGCGTGGTGGTGGGCGCCCATAGTCTCAGCTACTCGGGAGGCTGAGGCAGGAGAATTGCTTGAACCC
>NW_012103499.1:1122138-1126688 GCF_000951045.1 Mandrillus leucophaeus
ACAGGGCGAAATTCCATCTCAAAAAAAAAAAAAAAAAAAAAAAAAAAAACCACATAGACTTCCACATCAAACTGGGTTTATATCCTGGCCACATGATGATGGTCATATAATCTAACCTAACTTCCCTAAGCCTCACTGTGAAATGGGGATAATACAATACTATTCCATGAGGATTATTATTCTGAGGATTAAATGATCTAATATGTATAATTTGTTACTATATTCCCATGATATTATCACATTATGTGTTCTTGTTTTGTGTGTCTTGGCAGCTTACAGGTAATTTTGTCAAAATTTTTGCCAAATATATCTACAATCAAATAATTATAATGCATTCCATCCAAGGACCAATAAAAGTCCGTCCTCCATTGGCACAAATAAGTGAGAACCAACATTCTCTAAAGAATATAGCACGTGATGGGAAATGTAGCTTATCAGCTTATGTTTGCTCCTTCCTCAAAAAATTACTGGGTTACCTGTCAGGAATGGGCATAGGCTACCTTGGTCCCAAAAAAGTCAGTCTTAACATTAAAATCCAATGCCATCAAGCCAGGAGTGTCCCTAAAATTCTGGTATTTCCTGGGGTTCCATGTCAGCTCTATCACTTTCTTAAGTTCGCCCTGGGTAGCCCTCTTTCCTAACACGGATTAAACCTTCTTGTGAAGAGTACTTCCAAATCTAAATACCCCTGCCTCTTTCTAGCACTCCAGATCCACTTAGACAACTAGCTGCTAGACATTTCCAAAAGTGAACTCTCTACCAACATTTCCTCTAATCCCAAACCTACCCTTTTCTTATCTCAGTAAGCAACACCACCCAGTTCGCCCAAGACACAAACCTGAGCGTCATCCATCCACGATTCCTCCCCTCTTCCCACTTTTAAACAATCTCCAAATTCTGGAACCATCTCGCATTCATCTGCTCTTCTCAGCTCTGTTTCCTCTCCTCCATTCTCATTACTTCTGCGCAGAGCATTTAGTTAATGAGGCAAGGCCTCCAGAGCTTTCTTTTGCCTTCAGCAGAGCGACTAACAATGTTGCCAACAGTGGTTGCGCTGGTTGCCCTGTTGGTCTTCGTCCTTGAACAACTAAAAGTCTTTAGCCTATCTTTGATGGACGTGTAGTGATAGTGGAAAGGAAACTGTTTCAAGCTACTGAGATATAGACTGTTTTTTACCCAGCACACTCTAGGCTACCCTGATTTCGATTTTTTTTTTTTTTTTTTTTTAAACAGAGTCTCTGTTGTCCAGGCTGGACTACAGTGGTGCGATCTCAGCTCACTGCAACCTCTGCCTCCCGGGTTCAAGTGATTCTCCTGCCTCAGCCTCCCCAGTAGCTGGGATTACAGGCACCCACTACCACGCCCAGCTAATTCTTTTGTGTGTATTTTTGGTAGAGATGGGGTTTCACCATATTGGCCATGCTGGTCTCAAATTCTGACCTCAGGTGATCTGCCCGCCTCAACCTCCCAAAGTGCTGGGATAACAGGCATGAGCCACTACACCTGGTCTCAGTTACATAGACTACAACAGCCTCCTAACCAGTGTCACTCCCTCTACTCTAAGTACTCTTTCAAATTGCTGCCAGTTTCCTTTGCAAAACACAAAATAATCATTTCATTTATCTGATTACAAATCTTCAGAGGCAATTCTTGTGCCTCAGCCTTCCCAGCAGCTAGGATTACAGGCAAGCACCACCACGCCTGGCTAATTTTCTATATTTTTAGTTGAGACAGGGTTTTATTATGTTGGCCAGGCTGGTCTTGAACTCCTGACCTCATGGATCCGCCCACCTCGGTCTCCCAAAGTACTGGGATTACAGGCATGAGCCACCGTATCTGGCCATCTTTTTCTTTTTTTAGAGACAGGGTCTCACTGTTGACCAGCCTGGGGTACAGTGGTACAATCACAGCTCACTGCAACCTCAGACTCCTGGGCTCCAGTGATCCTCCTGTCTCTCAAGTAGCTGGGACAAAAGGTGCATGCCACCATATCCAGCTAATTGCTTTAACTTCTGGTAGAGGTGGGGGTCTCACAATGTTGCCCAGATTACTTTAAAACTCCTGACATGATGCAATTCTCCTGCCTTGACCTCCCAAAGCACTAAGATTACAGGTGTAAGCCACCGTGCCCAGCCTCATACCATATTCTTTAATACCTCTAGGTTTTGCCCAGGCTATTATACCTGCTTGAAATGCTCTCCCACCCTTACACTACCCCATGATATCTTTGTCTGCCTAGCCATACAAGTACCCTCAGCAGCTATCCCTCCCATTCTCTCAATAGCTATTCAAATTTGCCTCTCTTCTCAAGGCCCCTATTCAACCAACTTGCCTTACTCTAAGACATCAGCTCCCTGACTCATAAAAGTAAGTCTCCTACATCACAAGTAATATAAAGGTCATAAGCCAGAAACTCTCTCAAATGCCTTTGTTTAGATATCAAACATTTCTCCCCACCCCTTTCCTGACCTTTTCCTTCTCTTAATGAAGGGGATAATAATTCTACCCCTGCTTTAGATTGCATCTTCTCTACAGGCTCAAGAACTTCATTCTGTTATCACAACTCTGTATTGTCTTGCTCATTCTCCTGTATATATAAATACGCCACTTTCCTGCACATTCCTCCTAATTACTGTCCTCTCTCTCCATCTCTTTGCAGTCATCTTGAAAGACAAAGTTTGTTTTTTCTCTCCTCCCATTTATTCCTCAAAATGTCCTCATCATTCTAGTGACCCTGATCTCACTGAAGACACCAATGACCTGACTGCCACATCCAATGAGTTATTTTCTGTCCTTACCATACTTGGTCTTTCTACCACCTCTGATACTACTGCCTTCCTCCTCCTTGAAACTCCTCCTAGTTCTCATTACACACACTTCACTGGTTTTCCTTTTTTTTTTTTTTTTTTTTTTTAAATAGAGATGAGGTCTCATTATGTTGCCCAGAATGGTCTCAAATTCCTGGCCTCAAGTAATCCTCTCGCCTAGGCCCACAGTACTGGGATTACAGGCATGAGCCACTGCACCGAGTCTTTACTAGTTTTCCATCTACCTTTAGGCCTCCTCAGATTTCTTCTGTGGCGCCACTTCCACCAGTCACACCTTTAACCACCAGTGTTCTTCAAGTCCTCTCCTCAGCCTGCAGCTCTTCAGTCTCAACATGCCTCTTAGCTGACCCAAACCCATCACTTCAACTGCAACATATATACTACTATACTACTGACTCCCAAATCTCTCTCTAGTCCCAACTTCTCTACCTCTGGACTGGTATATCCAACTACCTAGCAGGCGTTTCCATATGGTTCCACAGGTACCTCAAATTCAACCATTCCAAAACCAAACATCTCATTTTTTATTCCCAAACATGCATCTTCCTATATTCCCCAAATTATAAATGGAAGGCACTATCCACCCTAGCATGGAACCCAGAAAACTAGAAGTCATCCTTCTCATTACCACTATTATCCTCTCTCTTGCTCTGTAGCTTTGTCAATCACGCATGCACACATCTCCATGTCTAACAGGTTCTGTCTTTTTTTTTTTTTCCTCTGAGTTTTGCTCTTGTTACCCAGGCTGGGGTGCAATGGTGGGATCTCTGCTCACGGCAAACTCTGACTCCCTGGTTCAAGAATTTCTCCTGTCTCAGCCTCCCAAATAGCCGGGATTATAGGCATGCGCCACCACACCCAGCTCATTTTGTATTTTTAGTAGACGGGGTTTCTCCATGTTGGTCAAGCTGGTCTCCAACTCCTGACCTCAGGTGATTCGCCCGACTCAGCCTCCCAAAGTGCTGGGATTACAGGCATAAGCGACCATGCCCGGCTTTTTTTTTTTTTTTTTTTTTTAGAGACAGGGTCATCACTTCTCTGCCTTTTGGCTAAGATCAAGCGTAGTAAAAGACAGGGTCTCACTCTATTGCCCAGGCTGGAGTGCAGTGTGGTGGGATTGTGGCTTACTGTAGCCCTGACTCCCAGGTTTAGGTGATCCTCCCACCTCAGCCTCCTAAATAGCTGGGACTACAGATATGCGCCACCAGGCCCAGCTAATTTTTCTTATATTTCTTTAGAGACAGGCTCTCACCAAGTTGCCCCAGGCTGGTCTCAAACTGGGCCCAAGAGATCCTCCCACCTCAGCCTCCCAAAGTGCTGGGATTATAGGTGTGAGCCACCACACCCAGCCTGACTATCTATTAAATATCTAATGGTGGCTCATGCCTGTAATCCCAGCACTCTGGGAGGCCGAGGCAGGAGGATCACAAAGTCAGGAGACCAGCCTGACCAACATGGTGAAACCCCATCTCTACTAAAAATACAAAAATTAGTCAGGCGTGGTGGCACGTGGATTACAGAATCCTAGCTACTCAGGAGGCTGAGGCAGGACAATCACTTGAACCCGGGAGGTGGAGGTTGCAGTGAGCTGAGATCATGCCACTGCACTCCAGCCTCGGCAACAGACCAAAACTGTGTCTCAAAAATAAAAAAATTAAAATTAAAATTAAATAAATAAATAAAACAAATATGCCTGCTCTCCTGAGGCTTACTTTTTTTTTT
>NW_012103499.1:1128258-1130098 GCF_000951045.1 Mandrillus leucophaeus
AACATTAGTTTTTATTTTGAAAGAGAAAGGAAGCCATCTCCTCTCTTAATTTTCTATTAAAAAATATTAGGCATGCTTTTTTTTTTTTTTTTTTTGAGACAGAGTCTCGCTCTGTCACTCAGGCTGGAGTAGAGTGGCACAATCCACAATCTTGGCTCACTGCAACCTCCGCCTCCCGGGTTCAAGTGCTTCTCCCACCTCAGTCTGCCAAGAAGCTGAGATTACAGATTCCACCACCCCTCGCTACTTTTTGTATTTTTAGTAGAGACAGGGTTCCAGCATGTTGACCAGGCTGGTCTCAAACTCTTGACCTCAGGTGATCCACCTGCCCTGGTCTCCCAAAGTGCTGGGATTACAGGCGTGAGCCACTCAACCCAGCCACTCAGGCATGCTATTTGTCAAATTTTTTTAAAACTTTACATTGTAAAGCTCTGCCAAGAGCAATGGCTCACGCCTGTAATTCCAGTGCTTTTGGGAGGCTGAGGCCAGAGGATCACTTGAGGCCAGGAGTTCAAGACCAGCCTGGGCAACATAGCAAGATCCCATCTCTACAGAAAAAAAAATTGTGAAGCTCTACTAATCATATAATGGACACAAAGACAACTAGAACTGCCACTCTGAAATTTAACTTGTTAAGAGTTCATCAGGCCTTCAAGAAAAAAGTTATCTTTTCTCTCAACTCTCTGGATAACAGCAACAGGATAAGAAAAATACAACTAAAAACTGAACTGAATTAATCTAACAGGCCACTTTTCACCACTATTTAAACTTTGTCTTTCCCGGCGCGGTGGCTCACGCCTACCACTTTAGGAGGCGTGTGGCAAGTGGATCACTTGAGCTCAGGAGTTCCAGACCAGCCTGGGAAGCAAGGTGAAACCCCGTCTCCACAAAAATCAGCCAGGAGTAGTGGCTCACGCCTCTACTCCCAGCTACTTGGGGGACTGAGGTAGGAGGATCGCTTGAGGCCAGGAGGCAGAGGTTGCACTGAGCCAAGAAGGAACCACTACATTCCATCCTGGGTGACAGACTGAGACCCTGTCTCAAAAAAAATACAACTTTTTGTCTTGCTACCCCAGCATCAAAAAGGGGTTGGGGGTGGGGTGGGGGAATATTGGTGGAAGAAAATGAAAAAAAAAAAAAAAGCATTAGGAAGAAAAGCCACAAATAATGCAACTGCAAATCTATCTAAAAATACAAAATGCTAGGAATTTGTGATATTCCTGAAATGAAACCTGTCACTTTCCTCCTTCCTTGAGTCTCCACGTGGCTTATGCACATCAGACAGGACTCAGGCTTCTCAGTCTTAGTTATCCATTTGAACAACACATGTACAAGGATATTCACCTAACTGGGATGTGAATTTAAACTTTTCCACTTTTCTTTCTTCCGTTTAAACGCAATTCTGGGATTGTTATTCAGTCATTTCTCCTCATTATCCAATAAAAATTCACTCTAAGAAAGAATTCCTGGTAGTTCCAAGACTAATGGCCACAAATGTTTAAAGATGTTAGCTCTACAGGAAAACGAATCAAAGCGTTTTCAGGGGCTCAAGTAAGTTATGAGCTTAGTGTAGGCCCAAGTTTTAAGCTATAGAAACATATCCCTGTATGTGCCAACTCAAATCCCCGTCCCTGTGATAAACCTGGACACAAGTATGATTTTAAACACTTCTACACCTCTCCGTCCTATTTTTCCATGCTCCAAGCTCGAAGGAAAACCGCCACCCAAGAAACACACGGAGCTAGCCACCCCGAAGCACTACAAGGGCACAACAGTTTTTAGGTGCCCCCGCAAAGGCCACAGGTGGCGCCATCCCTCTGCCCCCGCACCGCCGCCCTCC
>NW_012103499.1:1133169-1134854 GCF_000951045.1 Mandrillus leucophaeus
TTTTTTTGAGACAGAGTCTCGGTCTGTTGCCCAGGCTGGAGTGCAGCGGCACAATCTCGGCTCACTGCAACCTCCGCCTCCCGGGTTCAAGACGTTCTCCTGCCTCGCCTCTCGAGTAGCTGGGACTACAGGCATGTGCCACCACACCCAGCTAATTTTTGTATTTTTAGCAGAGACGGGGTTTCACCATGTTGGCCAGGCTGGTCTCAAACTTCTAACCTCAGGTGATGCCCCAGCCTTGGCCTCCCAAAGTGCTGGGATTACAGGCATGAGTCACTGCGCCTGACCCTGAAGCTTACTTTCTACTGGGGGAGATTAAAATATATGTTACAGGTTGATAAGGATTGAGGCGGAAAATAAAGCAGAAAAGGTGGATAGGGAGTTATGTAAATGCATATGCAGGAGGGGCTTTGCCATCCAGATAGCCAAGGGAGTATCACTGTTAACAGTGACATTTGGGCCAGGCACGGTGGCTCATGCCTGTAATCTCAGCACTTTGGGAGGCCAAGACAGGCAGATTACGAGGTCAGGAGATCCAGACCATCCTGGCTAACACGGTGAAACCCCATCTCTACTAAAAATACAAAAAAAATTAGCCAGGCGTGGTGGTGGGCGCCTGTAATCCCAGCTACTCGGAAGGGTGAGGCAGGAGAATGGTGTAAACCCAGGAGGCAGAGGTTGCAGTGAGCTGAGATCGTGCCACTGCACTCCAGCCTATGCGACAGGAGTGAGAGTCCGTCTCAAAAAAAAAAAAAAAGAAAGAAAGAAAAGAGTGACATTTCGGCAGGGCGCAGTGGCTCACACTTGTAATTCCTACACTTTGGGAGGCAGAGGTGGGTGGATCACTTGAGGTCAGAAGTTCAAGACCAGCCTGGCCAACATATAGTGAAACCCTATATCTACTAAAAATACAAAACAATTAGCCATGCATGATGGTGGGCACCTGTAATCCCAGCTACTCAGGGGGCTGAGGCAGGAGAGTCGCTTGAACCCAGGAGGTGAAAGTTGCAGTGAGCCGAGATCATGCCACTGCACTCCAGCCTGAGCGACAGAGCGAGACTTCCATCTCAAAAAAAAAAAAGTGAAATTGAGTAAAGACCTGAAGGAGGTGAGGGGACAGACAGGCTATGCTCTTATGCAGCTTAGAGAAAGGTAATTCAGAAAGAGGGAACAAGAGCATAGACCCTGAGGCAGAAGTATGCCTAGTGTGCTCAAAGAACAGCCAGAGGCCAGTGTGCATGTTAGGGGGAAAGAGTGCCACAGATCTAGAGCTTTAAAGTTAAGATTGGTTTGGCTGGGCGCGGTGGCTCATGCCTGTAATCCCAGCACTTTGGGAGGCCAAGGTGGGCAGGTCATGAGGTCAAGCGATAGAGACTATCCTGGCTAACACAGTGAAACCCCGTCTCTACTAAAAATACAAAACATTAACCGGGTGTGGTGGGGGGCGCCTGTAGTCCCAGCTACTAAGGACGCTGAGGCAGAATGGCATTAAACTGAGAGGCAGAGCTTGCAGTGAGCCGAGACTGCACTACTGCACTCCAGCCTGGGCAACAGAGGGAGAACAGAACCAAAAAAAAACAAAAGTAACATTAGTTTTTATTTTGAAAGAGAAAGGAAGCCATCTCCTCTCTTAATTTTCTATTAAAAAATATTAGGCATGCTTTTTTTTTTTTTTTTTTTTGAGA
>NW_012103499.1:1137194-1139100 GCF_000951045.1 Mandrillus leucophaeus
CCCCCTCACTGGGGGGGCGGGGGAGGGGAAAGGGGCTTGGGAAGGAAGGGGGAGAGGGGAAGAAAAGGGGGGAACCAAACCCGGAAAGGGAGAAAAAGGGGGAGGGGAAATCAGAAGGGGAAGAAAAGCCCAGAGTCCGCCCCCCGCTGCGGCCTACGCGCTACGTCACTACGTCCGGCGTTGTCGTCACCGCGTCCTGCGTTCAGTCTGTCCCCGCTTCCTGCCTGCCCGCGTGCGCCTCAGCAGCCCTGCGGGGCCTACGGCCTGCCGCACGCACTCCCGCGGGCGCGCGCGCACTCGTACTCGCTCGCTAGCCCTCTCTTCCCTCCGCGTTACCTGTGTCAGGACACCAATCTGGAGCCACTGGCAGCCTCGGTCCTCCTTAAACCCATCAAGTCTGTCAGATAGAATACCCTGGATTTCAATATAATATTAATAGTGATCATCCTAAAGTAATTTCAATTTACAGAGCACTTTCAAAACAGCCTTTCACTTAGGGCAGTAACTCCTGTACCAAAGAACGTGCACTCGGTATTCGTTGTACACATGGATAACTATAATTCAGGTAAATGTCCATTTTACAGATGAAAAAACCTGACCTAGGAGGAACTCAGTCTGTCCTATTAAGATCACATTCTTACCATCCTCCCTTCTCTAAGATACAGTTCTCAAAAATCATCTTAAGGCCGGGCGCGATGGCTCAGGCCTGTAATCCCAGCACTTTGGGAGACCGAGGCGGGCGGATCACGAGGTCAGGAGATCGAGACCATCCTGGCTGAAACGGTGAAACCCCGTCTCTACTAAAAATACAAAAAAATTAGCCAGGCGTGGTGGCAGGCACCTGTAGTCCCAGTTACTCGGGACGCTGAGGCAGGAGAATGATGTGAACCCGGGAGGCGGAGCTTGCAGTGAGCTGAGATCATGCCACTGCACTCCAGCCTGGGCGACAGAGCAGAGACTCCGTCTCAACAACAAAAAAAAAAAAAAAAAAGAAGCAATGTAGTCTTTTGTAGAATTCGACCATTAGATATGTACCTTGTGACAGGAACTGCGGTAGGCAAAAAAAAGTCAAATAATTATAGTACAATTTAAGTGCTATAATAGAAAGGTTTCAATGTGCTATGGAAATACGAGGAACAGCAATTCATTCTTAGAGGTAAAAGAGGTTGAGTAAGTTACAGAGAAACTACAGGTGAAATTCCAGCTAATCTTGAGACTATAAATAGTTCACTAGAGAGGTAAGACTGGAGATTCCAGCAAAGTCATAGAGGCATGAAGTTCATCTTTCCTTCAAGGATGAGCAAGTTCCAGGTTGGTTGGCCTGTTTTTTTTGTTTGTTTTGTTTTGTTTTTGTTTTTGTTTTTGAGATGGGGTCTCACTTTGTCACCCAGGCAGATAGAGTGCAGTAGTGCAATGTCAGCTCACTGCAACCTCCACCTCCCAGGTTCAAGTGATTCTCCTGCCTCAGCCTCCCGAGTAGCTGGGACTACAGGCGCTCACCACCATGCCTGGCTAATTTTTGTATTTTTAGTGGAGACAGGGTTTTGTCATGTTGGCCAGGCTGTTCTTGAACTCCTGGCCTCAGGTGATCCACCCACCTCGGCCTCCCAAAGCGCTGGGATTACAGGTGTGAGCCACCTCTCCCAGCCCTCTCGCCTGGTCATTACTGCCTCCTGCCCCCAAATTCTCTCAACCCCCTGGACAACAGCAACGGGGGAAGAAAAATACAACTAAAAACTGAGCTGAACTAATCTAACCTGCCACTTTTCACCACAATTTAAACTTTTTGTCTTGGCCAGGTACAGTGGCTCACACCTAGCACTTTGGGAGGCCAAGGCAGGAGGATCGTTTGAGCTCAGGAGTTCCAGATCAGGCAGTGATGACCAGGAGGAAATAATAGTTAATA
>NW_012103499.1:1139150-1142760 GCF_000951045.1 Mandrillus leucophaeus
CATGTTGGCCAGGCTGTTCTTGAACTCCTGGCCTCAGGTGATCCACCCACCTCGGCCTCCCAAAGCGCTGGGATTACAGGTGTGAGCCACCTCTCCCAGCCCTCTCGCCTGGTCATTACTGCCTCCTGCCCCCAAATTCTCTCAACCCCCTGGACAACAGCAACGGGGGAAGAAAAATACAACTAAAAACTGAGCTGAACTAATCTAACCTGCCACTTTTCACCACGATTTAAACTTTTTGTCTTGGCCAGGTACAGTGGCTCACACCTAGCACTTTGGGAGGCCAAGGCAGGAGGATCGTTTGAGCTCAGGAGTTCCAGATCAGGCAGTGATGACCAGGAGGAAATAATAGTTAATAGTTGTATTATGTGTATGTAAGTACAATATACAATGTGTAGCATTCTAGATCTACTGTTACTATCAAATCCTCAATACAGTAGGTACTATTATTATGCCTGTTTTATAGATGAGGAAACCTGAGGCACAATAATTAAACCAAAGTACCAGATTTATTTATTTATTTATTTATTTTTGAGACAGAGTCTTGCTCTGTCACCCAGGCTGGAGTGCAGTTGCGTGATCTCGGCTCACTGCAACCTCTACTTCCCGGGTTCAAGTGATTCTCCTGCCTCAGCCTCTCAGGTAGCTGGGACTACAGGCATGTGCCACCAGGCCCGGCTAATTTTTTTTATGTTTTTTTATTTTTTACTTTTATTTTTTGGTACTTTTAGTACAGATGGGGTTTCACCATGCTGGTCAGGCTGGTCTCAAACTCCTGACCGCAAGTGAGCCGCCCACCTCGGCCTCCCAAAGTGCTGGAATTACAGACGTGAGCCACCACGCCCCACCTACAAGCATGTTTTAAGGGCTAAAAAGAAGGGGACAGGGAGTGGGCTGGTACAAAGTTGTCGGGTATTCTTGTTGGTTTACAGAAATAACATTGATTAGTGATTGGCTATACATTGTTAAGCTATAGGATCTAGGTTATAGTGTCCAGTGCAGCATTATTAGGTTAATTTATAGTTACTTGTGGCAATTGCTTGCTATTGCCACATTGCCAATTGCTTGATGCTGTTCATCAAGAGATGAATACATAGCTCAAAAGCAGGGAGTAGGACATGATTGCCGTCTCATTTTATTTATTTATTTATTTATTTTAATTAATTTTTTTTTTTTTGAGACATGCTCTCACTCTATTTCCCAGGTAGGTGTGCTGCAGTATGATTACAGCTCACTGCACCTTCAACCTCCTGGGCTCAAATGATCCTCCAGTCTCAGCCTCCTGAGTAGCTGGGACTACAGGCACATACCACCACTCCCAGTTTCTTTTTATTTTATTTTATTTTTTTATTTTAGTATGTATAGGGTCTGGCTATGTTGCCCAGTCTGGTCTTGAACTCGTGAGTTCAAATGATTTGCCCGCTTTGGCCTCCTAAAATGCTGAGATTACAGGCTTGAGCCACCATGCCTGGTCTGCTGTCTCATTTTAATGTCTCTCTGAGCCTGATCATTTTAAAAGACTTGCATTTCCCAGATTAAAATTGTTTTCTTTTCTCAGTGCTGTGACACAGAATGAAAGCCTGAAATGTTTCTGAGACAAGTACAAGAACTGAAGAACAATAACCAAGAATACCTGGCTTTAAAACCTATACTCCTGGCCGGGCACGGTGGCTCATGCCTGTAATCCCAGCACTTTGGGAGGCCGAGGCGGGTGGATCACGAGGTCAGAAGTTCGAGACCACCCTGACCAACATGGTGAAACCCCGTCTTTACTAAAAATACAAAAATTAACTGGGAGTGGTGGTGCACACCTGTAATCCCAGCTACTCAGGAGCCTGAGGCAGGAGAACTGCTTGAACCCAGGAGGCGGAGGTTGCAGTGAGCCAAAATTATGCCACTGCACTCCACCCTGGGCGATAGAGTGAGACTCCGTCTCAAAAAAAAAAAAAAAAAAAAAAATCTCAAAACTTCTTTTCCAAGACAGATAAAAACCCCAAAGGGTGAGCAAATTTGGAACTGAAGGCCTTTGCCTACCTTAAGAGTTCCCTCTGAGAGCATCAAAGACATGGCTAGAACACTGTGCCTCCCTTCCCTTACCCTTCAGACTTCATGGTTTTGAGACCTCTTGGGCAAAACTCAACCAAGGCTAACAAATAAGGCTAGATTGAGAACCCCAGGGAGGGAGGATGGAGGGATGGGAATGGGCTTTGAGAAACACCAGGCAAAAAAGAATGCAACTCTCAATTGTTCATGCATGACAGTGAGCTAAAGTGCCTTGCCAATGACCCGTTCTTCTTTGAGAGTCTCCCTTTAACATTCTTTCCCAAAACCCGTGATCTGTGCCTTTCCCCTATCCCCAGGATTCCCAGCAAGGGTAGTGATCTGAGGAGAAATTTAATCTCTCACCTTTGTCCCCAGGTTTGGCAGCTCACATGGATAACAACTGTCTCCCAACATTGGCCCAGGGACATGTCTTTCCCTAAACAAACCAACCTCTCCTCACGTCCCCCACTCTGTACTTTCACTGACTATGCGTTGGCAGATTCTGCCAAGTTCTACCTGTAACTGGCTTCATTTTCAAGTCAGATGTTTGGCTGCTGCTCTGTCCCCTGCAACAAGGAGCCATGCCAACTGGACACACACTTCTTCCAGGGCCTCTGGCAGCCAGGACAGAGTTGAGACCACAGCTGTTGAGACCCTGAGCCCTGAGTCTGTGTTGCTCAAGAAGGGCCTCCCCCAGCAATGACCTCCTCATTGCTTCTGGCCTTTTTCCTCCTGGCTCCAACCACGGTGGCTACTCCCAGAGCTGGTGGTCAGTGTCCAGCATGTGGAGGGCCCACCTTGGAACTGGAAAGCCAGCGGGAGCTGCTTCTTCATCTGGCCAAGAGAAGCATCTTGGACAAGCTGCACCTCAGCCAGCGCCCAACACTGAACCGCCCTGTGTCCAGAGCTGCTTTGAGGACTGCACTGCAGCGCCTCCATGGGGTCCCACAGGGGGCACTTCCGGAGGACAACAGGGAACAGGAATGTGAAATCATCAGCTTTGCCGAGACAGGTGGGTTCCTGGTCTGTAGCTTTTCCCCAGAACTTGACCTCTCAAGGAAAGGAAAAGTTTCCTCACCAGCCTTACCTCTGACTCCTTCCCCAAAAACCATCCAACCCCTGCTTCCCACGGGCTGTAATCTCCTTATCCCAGGTATCCCCACATCCCCCTGGGGCTCACTCTGGTAGCTCAGACCTGACCAGTAGGCAGCTGGAAAGCTGGTAAATTTCACTTCTTTTGAGACTGCCTGTCGTCATCTCCTCTGCCTCCTCTTTCTGCAGGCCCCACAAACCCACAGGCTGTGGTGTGAGCCCATCCACTTCCTGGGCCTGCACACAGCGACTGGGAGGTGAGCAGTCTCTCTTTTCTTTGGCCCCAGGATCTAGCCCCTCCCTTCCCCTCTCCTCCAGATGCCTCATTTGAGTAAAAGAAGAAAAAATAAAACACCAGGACTACAATACCTCACTATATGTCATGTTCCCATTAGACCTCAGGTCACCATATCAGAAAACAGGGTCAAAATGGGACTCAGAAAAATGGATAAAGGGGCTGGGCACAGTGGCTCGT
>NW_012103499.1:1145160-1146155 GCF_000951045.1 Mandrillus leucophaeus
ACGGCCAGCTAATTTTTTGTATTTTTAGTAGAGACGGGGTTTCACTGTGTTAGCCAGGATGGTCTCGATCTCCTGACCTTGTGATCCACCCGCCTCGGCCTCCCAAAGTGCTGGATTACAGGCGTAAGCCACCGTGCCCGGCCCGTGTCTCTTTTTAAAAAACTTTTTTTTTCTTTTTTTTTTTTTGAGACAGAGTCTTCCTCTGTCACCCAGGCTGGAATGCAGTGGTTATGATCACAGCTCACTGTAGCCTCAACCTCCCAGGTTCAAGTGATCCTCCCACCTCAGCCTCCCAAGTAGCTGGGACTACAGGTATGTGCCATCATGTCTGGCTACTGTATTTTATTTTATTTTATTTTATTTTATTTTATTTTATTTTATTTTTTGAGATGGAGTCTCGCTTTGTCACCCAGGCTGGAGTGCAGTGGCACGATCTTGGCTCACTGCAAGCTCCACCTCCCAGGTTCATACCATTCTCCGCCTCAGCCTCCCGAGTATCTGGGACTACAGGCGCCTGCCACCATGCCTGGCTACTTTCTATGTATTTTTTAGTAGAGACAGGGTTTCACCGTGTTAGCCAGGATGATCTCGATCTCCTGACTTCGTGATTAGCCTGCCTCGCCCTCCCAAAGTGCTGGGATTACAGGCATGAGCCACCATGCCCAGCGTATATTTTTTTTATAGAGACAGGATTTCATCACGTTGCCCAGGTTGGTCTTGAACTTTTGGGCTCAAGCAATCCACTCGCCTCGGCCTCACAAAATGCTAGGATTACAGACACGAGCCACCGCCCCCGGCCTAAAAATTAGCTGGGTGCAGTGGAGTGCACCTGCAGTCCCAGCTGTTTGGGAGGCTGAGATGGAGGATCATCGAGCCCAGGAGTTTGAGACTGCACTGAGCTATGTTTGCATCACTACCCTCTAGCCTGGGCAACAGAGACCCCCATCTCTAAAATAAATTAAATATTAAATTAATTAATTTAATTAATTATTGAA
>NW_012103499.1:1148763-1150584 GCF_000951045.1 Mandrillus leucophaeus
AGACGGGCGGATCACAAGGTCAGGAGATCGAGACCATCCTGGCGAACATGGTGAAACCCCATCTCTACTAAAAATACATAAAAAAAACTAGCCGGGCGAGGTGGCGGGC
This sequence comes from Mandrillus leucophaeus, assembly GCF_000951045.1. Taxonomy (NCBI): domain Eukaryota; kingdom Metazoa; phylum Chordata; class Mammalia; order Primates; family Cercopithecidae; genus Mandrillus; species Mandrillus leucophaeus. Next base: position 1,148,873 of record NW_012103499.1, read on the forward strand.
GCCTGTAGTCCCAGCTACTCGGGAGGCTGAGGAAGGAGAGTGGCGTAAACCCGGGAGGCGGAGCTTGCAGTGAGCTGAGATCTGGCCACTGCACTCCAGCCTGGGCGACAGAGCAAGACTGTGTCTCAAAAAACAAACAAACAAACAAAAAACAAACAACAACAACAACAAAAAACTTTCATCCCTTTATGGCATCAGGATCAAGCTTGAAGTCCAGCATCTCATCACCTGAATTAGGTGCAAATATAGGTGAGGCTCCTCTGGTACATTTCTTCAGGTGCAGGGGCCTTCAGTGATGTCCTAGCGCCTGGCTTATTCTGACTTATGAAAGCTGATTGTGAACATCTCCCAACTTAGGATTCAGTGATGTCATATTAGCAGCTTGAAATCAGTCATGGTGGGAGAATTTATACAAAAGAAATTGACAAAGACTATGAATCAGGGCTTTTGATTTTTTTCCCTGGAAACCAGTTATTAAACATTTACCAGCATACCACTCTCTGTGTCCTAAAAATACAAGTTCTCCACCTCCCACGCACTTAACATACAATGCTGAGACAGGGACAGGATAAACATAATAGATACTCCTGTTCAAAATGTGATGTGGGAGAATAGGAGACACAGAGGAGTCACTGATCCGTGAAGCTTCTTATATTCAGCCAGGCAAATATCAGGTCCACTCCAAATCCAGAATTCCCTTGGTTAGTTAGGGCCTGGTTCTGCTCCCTGGTATTTCCAACTGTGCACTACTGCTCTCCTGGACTTCCAAATTCACCCTCTCAGCCCTTGGCACTCTACCTGCTGAGATGTCTTTCCTTTTAAATAGGAAATGATCTATGTTTGCGGCTGAGTACTTTTCTCAGCCTACTTTCTGCCCAGAGTTGGGGGCCCAAAGACCTCTTTTTATTTTGAATTGTCCCTTTTAGTCCAAACTGGTGCTGCTTTCAGTATTAAACTTCTCTTTTAAACTCTGTGGACCCTGTAAATAATAAATTGTAGTCTACTCAATTACACAGAAGGCACCACATTCTATCAAGACAGACCCTTATTTAGGCTACAAGTCTGTGTCATGGCATAACACCTTTAAGATGTTTAGAAGTGCATTTGTCTAGTTGTAAGGGTTAACAGAACATTGTCTTAAATTTTAAATCTCAAAAAATGTTAGATCTTAACAAACAAAAAGTTTTTTTGGTTTGTGTTTTAGAGATGGTCTCACTATGTTGCCTAGGCTGGAGTATAGTGGTTATACTATTAGCAGCCTCAATAATGCTGCATTATAGCCTCAAACTCCTGGCCTCAAGGGATCCTCCTGCTTCAGCCCTCTGAGTAGCTGGGGCTACAGGCATGTGTTCCCATGACCAGCTAACAAAAGATTTTATAGCTGACCCTTTATTTGTTTTGATCTTCACTCTGAGTCCCTGTATTACTGGAAATACCCTGGATTTGATTTTTGCTCTGAGGTAATTTCTTACTTTAAGAACCTTTTGTCAGAGAGGAAGAATGAAAAAGAATTTTTGTTGTTATGTTTCTTTTCTTTCCTCTACATGTACAACATGAAGAAAAAGGTTTCGTTTTGTTTTTTTTCTGAAAAATTAGCAACACAGAGTAAGGGGTTTTATTTTTTAATTTAGCAAGTGCTTTTAGAAATATTTTCTCTAAATTCTGTTTGAAAATTGAACAGTGCCTTTTTTTTTTTTTTTTTTTTTTTTTTT
>NW_012103499.1:1155757-1157068 GCF_000951045.1 Mandrillus leucophaeus
AATTAATTAATTTAATTAAAACGAGACTCCCTTTCAAAAAAAAAAGGGAGAAAGAAAGAAAATGCAAACTGAGCCCTTTGCAAGCTCTTTCTTAGGTCTGAAGACCCCTCCCATTTCTGGCCCCTCATTCCCTCTTGTTTTTTTGTGGTTTTTTTGAAATAGAGTCTCATTCTGTTGCCCAGGCTGGAGTGCAGTGGCATAATCTCAGATCACTGCAACCCCCGCCTCCCAGGTTCAAGCCATTCTCCTGCCTCAGCCTCCCGAGGATCTGGGACTACAGGCGAACGCCACTAAACCAGGCTAATTTTTGTGTTTTTAGTAGAGACGGGGTTTCACCATGTTGGCCAGGCTGGTCTGGAACTCCTAACCCCAAGTGATCTGCTCGCCTTGGCCCCCCAAAGTGCTAGGATTACAGGTACTGCACCAGCCCTTGCCTGTTTCAAGACCCAGCTTTGAACCGGAGCTAGATAGCCTGGGCTCAGATTCTTGCTCAGCCATTTATTAGCTGTTTGACCTAGTGGTTAATAGTTCTCTCATTTGTTAAATGGGATAGTTGACAGAATTAAAGGGCTAATACAGGTAAAGTACTTTGAATGTTAAAGTGGGAGGGAGCAGGAACTAGAGAGTAGATTTAGCGCCTGCCGATGAGGGGATTATGGTGAGCGTCCTCTTCTCTTGATAACCTTCCATGGAGGAAAGGGGCAAGGCAGCTCTCTAGAAATCTTTTATAAAGACACTAATCCTATTAATGAGGGCTCCACCCTCATTACTTAATCACCTCCCAAAGGCTCCGCTTCCTAATACCATCACATGGGGGTTAGGATTTCAACATATGAATTTTGAGAGAACATAACAGCCTCTCTCCATGAAGCCTCTTAGCATTCAATGGTCTATCCCAAGTTTCTTTAGAGAATGGTGGCTAGATTCCAAGAGGATAATTTCAATGTGTAAATTATTCTCAAGCTTCTGCATACACCTTGCTTACTAATATTCCATTGACAAAGCAAGTCATTGTAGCCAAGCCTAGAATCAATCACTGTGAGATGGAACTAGATGAAGGCGTGAAAGCCATGAGGTACTGTTTATTGGGGACTACCAATCTGGCAGTCTCCTGAAGTCTGCCCTCTGACCCCTAACAATTTATATCTCTCCCACAAGCAAAATACAATCATCCTCTCCCAGCCACCCCCATCAAACTTTCATCCCTTGGCCAGGCGTGGTGGCTCAAGCCTGTAATCCCAGCACTTTGGGAGGCCGAGACGGGCGGATCACAAGGTCAGGAGATCGAGACCATCCTGGCGAACATGGTGA
>NW_012103499.1:1158828-1177222 GCF_000951045.1 Mandrillus leucophaeus
GGCTGGAGTGCAGTGGTGCAGTCTCAGTTCACTGCAACGTCCGCCTCCCGGGTTCAAGCGATTCTCCTGCCTCAGCCTCCCAAGTAACTGGGACTATAGATGCACACCACCACACCCAGCTAATTTTTGTATTTTTAGTAGAAATGGGTTTTCACCATGTTAGCCAGGATGGTCTTAATCTCTTGACTTTGTGATCTGCCTACCTCGGCCTCCCAAAGCGCCGGGATTACAGGTGTTAGCCACCACACCCAGCCGTGGTTCCTTTTTTAGTTCATCACTCTCCCGAAATGCCTTATCTTAGGCAACTAAAATATACCAGTTGGCATTTTCAGCATTCTGCCTGGAAATACCATTAGCTAAATTCACAACTTTGTTAGATAGCTTTCCTGGCTTCTAAGTTACCACAGGTGAGAGCCAATACACAATACAAGTTCCCCTTTTTTCAGCTTCCAATAGCAATTTCCTCACTGTTCTTCCTTTACTAACAGTTTCTTCCCTATCCTTCTAACTTCTCCCTGCCACTCATTCCCGAAGCCAGTGCAACTGACCAAGCATAGTGGCTCATGCCTGTAATCCTGGCACTTTGGGAGGCCAGGTGGGAGGATCACTTGAGGGCAGGAGTTTGAGACCAGCCTGGTCAACATAGCAAGATGTTTCTTATTAAAAAAAGAAAAAAAAAAAAAAAGCCAGGTGCTGTGGCTCATGCCTCTAATGCCAGCACTTTGGGAGACTGAGGCAGGCAGATCACTTGAGGTCAGGAGTTCGAGACCAGCCTGACCAACATGGAAAAACCCCATCTCTACTAAAAATACAAAAATAGCTGGATGTGCAGGGTGCGGTGGCTCACACCTGTAATTCTAGCACTTTGGGAGGCCAAGGCGGGTGGATCACCTGAGGTCAGGAGTTCAAAATCAGCCTGACCAACATGGAGAAACCCATCTCTACTAAAAATACAAAAAATTAGCCGGGTGTGGTGGTGCATGTCTGTAATCCTAGCTACTCGGGAGCCTCAGGCAGGAGAATCGCTTGAACCCGGGAGGTAGAGGTTGCAGTGAGCCAAGTTCGTGCCATTGCACTCCAGCCTGGGCAATAAGAGTGAAACTCCGTCTCAAAAACCAAAACATAGAGGCTTAAAACAACATATTCATTATTTCTCATGATTCTTTTTTTTTTTTTTTTTTTGAGATGGAGTCTCACTCTGTTGCCCAGGCTGGAGTGCAGTGGCGCAATCTTGGGTCACTGCAACCTCCGTCTCCAGGGTTCAAGAGATTCTCTTCCCTCAGCCTCCCGAGTAGTTGGGATTATTGGTGCCCACCACCATGCCTGACTTTTTTGTATTTTTGGTAGAGACAGGGTTTCACCATGTTGGACAGGCTGGCCTTGAACTACTGACTTCAAGTGATCCACCCACCTCAGCCTCCCAAAGCTTATAACCCTGGGATTACAAGCATGAGCCACTGCCCCCGGCCACTCGCATGATTCTGTGGCTTGACTGTGCTTATCTGAACAGTTCTTCTGCTCCATGTGGTGTAGCTAAGGTCTCCCATGCAACTGCATTCAGCTGGGGACTCGGATGGGACTGGAACCTGTAAGATGGTCTCTAATCCTCCAAAGTCTCTCTCCACATGACTTCTCATAATTTAGTAGTCTAGCTCAACTTCCTTTAAATCACTGTAGCTGGCTTCCAAGAGTGGAATGCCTCAATATGTAAGTGCTCAATAAACACCATGCTTGCTAATGTCTCACTGCCCAAATCATGTCACATGACTAAGCCCAGAATTAATATGGAAAGGGACTGCACAAAGCCGTGAATATTGGGAGGTGTTGACCATTGTGGCCAACCATGTAATAGTCTACTACAGCCCCTGTTGGTCTTGTGTTTGCCTGCCATAACTGGAGTGACTTAAAAGGTACTAACTGCAGGGTGCTTTGTGACCTAGCAAGAAAAAGATTCGTTGGGCCAGTCAGACTCTATCAGGATTTTGGAATTGGGACACTGGAAGATCTGCTCACTTAGGAGGAGCTGAGCAAAAGGTCCTGTAGACTTGGGACCTGGGCCACAATTTTGGTACCTGAGGAAGCTGACAAGGAGGTAGAAGTAGTAGACCCACAGAGAGAGGAGAGTGGAATTGACTTATCTAGGGAGAGAGAGAGAGATGAGAGGGATCTTGTTGGCTCTGAGAGCTGTCAAGAACAGCGTTATTCCTGCTGGGCACGGTGGCTCACACCTGTAATTCCAGTACTTTGGGAAGCTGAGACGGGCGGATCACCTAAAGTCAGGAGTTCAAGACCAGCCTGGCCAACATGGGGAAACCCTGTCTCTACTAAAGATACAAAAAATTAGCTGGGCGTGGTGGCAGGTGCCTCTAATCCCAGCTACTTGGGAGGCTGAGGCAGGAGAATCGCTTGAACCCAGGAGGCGGAGGTTGCAGTGAGCCAAGATTGCGCCACTGCACTCCAGCCCAGGCGACAAGAGTGATACTCCATCTCAAAAAATAAAAAGAACCTTATTCCTGACTTTCTAATTTACATGAAGCCTAGTTGAACTTCATATCCTGCCTTTTGAACCCATGAGAGTATCAGTTGACTTCTCATAATAAAGCACTGTTTTTGTTTTTTTTTTGAGACAGAGTCTTGCTCTGTTGCCATGCTGGAGTGCAGTGGCGCGACCTTGGCTCACTGCAACCTCCGCCACCCTGGTTCAAGTGATTCTCCTGCCTCAGCCTCCCGAGTAGCTGGGACTACAGGGGCATGCCACTATGCCCAGCTAATTTTTTTTTTCTTTTTTTGAGACAGAATTTCACTCTTGTCCAGGGTGGAGTGCAATGGCGCGATCTCAGTTCACTGCAGCCTCCGCCTCCGGGTTCAAGCAATTCTCCTGCCTCAGCCTCCTGAGTAGCTGGGATTACAGGCACGTGCCACCACACCCAGTCAATTTTGTATTTTTAGTAGAGATGGGGTTTCTCCACGTTAGTCAGGCTTATCTGGAACTCCCGACCTCAGGTGATCCGCCTGCCTCGGCCTCCCAAAGTGCTGGGATTACAGGCATGAGCCACCACACCTGGCCTCATAAAGCATTTTTTACTTAAAAAAAAAAAAAAAAAGTAGCTAAGGCCAAATTACAATGGGTATTTAACTGCGTCCTAAAAGAGTTAGGACCTTATTAACTAATAAGGTTTTTGAGACAATGAATTTTATGATCCATCCGTGTTTTGAGGAAAGAATTCTGATGTTAACATAAAAGAATTAAAGAAATGAAAGACCATTCAACAAGTATTCTGTTTGTTTGTTTGTTTGTTTGTTTGTTTGTTTTTGAGATGGAGTCTGGCTCTGTCACCCAGGCTGGAGTGCGGTGGTGTGATCTCTGCTCACTGCAACCTTTGCCTCCCGAGTTCAAGCAATTCTCCTGCCTCAGCCTCTTGAGTAGCTGGGACTTCAGGTGCATGCCACCACACTCAGCTAATTTTTGTATGTTTAGTAGAAACGGCGTTTCACCATGTTGGCCAGGCTGATCTCAAATTCATGACCTCATGACCTCAAGTGATCCACCCATGTCGGCCTCCCAAAGTGCAGGGATTACAGGTGTGAGCCCACCACACCTGGTCTCAACAAGTGTTTATTGAGTGCTTACTAAATACCAAGTACTAGGGATACAATGGTGAACCATACAGGCACAACTGCTGTTTTCATGGAGCTTACATTCTAGCTGCAGGGAAGAAGGAGGGGTAGGAGAAATTCTTAGTAAACAAATGCACGAAGAACCACACTGGACCGGGCTTGGTGGCTCATGCCTGTAATCCCAGCACTTTGGGAGGCCAAGGCAGAAGGATCACAAGGTCAGGAGTTCGGGAGCGGCCTGGCCAACATGGCAAAATCCCGTCTTTACTAAAAATACAAAAATTAGCAGGGCGTGGTGGTGCATGCCTGTAATCACAGCTACTCGGGAGGCTGAGGCAGGAGAATTGCTTGAACCGAGGAGGTGGAGGTTGCAGTGAGCCAAGATCATGCCACTGCAATCTAGCTTGGGTGACAGAGCAAGACTCTGTCTCAGAAAAAAAAAGAACCACACTGATTACAGAGCATGATAATGGCTATGCAAACAATTAAGCAGGATGATGTATTAGAGAGATGGAGGTAGAATTGAAGGCTACTTTTATTTTATTTTATTTTATTACGTTTTATTTTATTTTATTTCATTTTATTTTATTTTTGAGACAGTCTCGCTCTGTTGCCCAGGCTAGAATGCAGTGGCATGATCTTGGCTCACTGCAGTTTTGACCTTCTGGGTTCAAGTGATTCTCCCAAGTAGCTGGGATTACAGGTGTGTTGCTCCGTGCCCAGCTATTATTTATTTATTTATATATTTTTTTACTTATTGTAGAGACAGGATCTCACTATGTTGCCCAGTTGGTCTCAAACTCCTGGCCTCAAGCAGTCCTCCCACCTTGACTTCCCGTAGTGCTATGATTACAGGCATGTGCCACCACGCCTGGCTGAAGGCTGCTTTAGATAGATCAGGAAGGAAGCCTGAAGCCTTTCTGAGGAGGAGACATCTGAACTGAATGCCAAAAAGAAATCAGTCATTCAAAGATCTTGGAAAGACGTTCCAGGGAAAGGGACTAGCAAGTGTAAAGGCTGTGAGATGGCTTTATGTTTGGTGAATCTGAGGAACAGAAAAAGGCCCGTATAGGCAGAATGTAGTAGTTAAGTGTCAAACAAGTTTTCTATTTCAAGGAGTTTAGATTTTATCCAAAGAGCAAGGGGAAGACTTCGAAGTGTTTTAAGCCGAGAAGATAAAACTAATCAGATTTATAAGAAGATCACTGACTGATATTTGGAGAACGGTTTGGAGGGCAAGAGTGAATCACTTGAGTGAACGAAAGCTATAGTTAAAGAAAAAGATGGTTGTGAGTTGGACTAATGTGTAGTAGAGGAGGTGGGGAGAAGTGAAATTGTATTTTGAATTAGAAGTAGAGTTGAGAAAACTTTCAGATAATTTCAAAGTAGGGGATAAACACGATCAAGATTTTGCCTTAAGCAATGCATTTACAGAGGAGAAGTTTGGAGAAGGGACAGGTTTGGGTTGGAGGGATACATTTAGACTTCCTTGTACAGGATTGAGGTTGGGCCTATTGACTCATGCCTGTGATCTCAGGCTGAGGTGAGAGGATCACTTAAGGCCAGGAGTTCAAGACCAACCTGGGTAGCATAGGGAGAATCGCCCCCAACTCCAAGTAAATTTTTTTTTTTTTTTTTTGGAGACAGAATCTCGCTCTGTCATCCAGGCTAGAGTGCAATGGCACGATCTCATCTCACTGCAACTTCCGCCTCCCAGGTTCAAGCGATTCTCCTGCCTCAGCCTTCCAAGTAGCTGGGATTATAGATGCCTGCACCATGACTGGCTAATTTTTGGTGGGTTTTTTTTTTTTTTTTGAGAGAGAGTCTCGCTGTGTTGCCCAGGGTGGAGTGCAGCGGCGCAATGTCAGCTCACTGTAACCTCCGCCTCCTGGGTTCAAGCGATTCTCCTGCCTCAGCCTCCCGAGTAGCTGGGAATCCCGGCTAATTTTTTGTATTTTTAGTAGAGACAGGGTTTCACCATATTGGCCAGGCTGGTATCGAACTCCTGACCTCAACTGATCCTCCTGCGTCAGCCTCCCAAAGTGCTGGGATTACAGGCATGAGCCACCGCATCCGGCCTAATTTTTTGTATTTTTAGTAGAGACAGGGTTTTGCCACGTTGGTCAGGCTGGTCTTAAACTCCTGACCTCAGGTGATCCACCCACCTTGGCCTCCCAAAGTGCTGGGATTACAGGCGTGAGCCACCACACCCGGCCTAAAAAAATTTTTTAATTACAAAAAAGAAGAGATTGAAATATTATTGGATGTCCAAGTCAAGTGTCAGATAGGCACTTGGACATGCAAGGCTAGGGTTCAGGGAGAGGTCAGGACCAGAGATATACATTTGGAAGTGATCTGCATATAGGTGGAATTGAAAGCCATGGAATGGATGATCATTCTGGGAGAGGGTACAGATAGAGAAGAGGAGGGAGCTTAGGACTTGATTAATTGATTGATTGATTTAAGACAGGGTCTCACTTTGTTGCCCAGCCTGGAGTGCAGTGGTACGTTAATGTCTCACTATAGCTTTGATCTCCCAGGGTCAAGCAATCCTTCCACCTTAGCCCTCCCTAGTAGCTGGGACTACAGGTGTACACTACCACACCTGGGTAATTTTGTATTTTTTGTAGAGACAGAGTTTTGCCAAGTTGCCCAGGCTGATCTCACTGATCTTAAACTCCTGGACTCAAGCAATCCATCCACCTCAGTCTCCCAAAGTTCTGGGATTACAGGTGTAAGCCACCACGCCTGGCCTGACTTCCAACATTTAAAGGTTAGGCCAACAAAGAGGAGCTGTCAATAGAGGAGAAAAAGATAGAGTGACCAGTGTTATAAAAGCCAGGAGAAGAAAATATATAAGAAGGAGGGAGTGGTTAACTGTGTCAAACACTACTTAAAGGCCAAGTCAGATGAATATAAATGGATAGATTTGCTGTGGAAGGTGTTGGTGATCTTGACACGTGCAATTTCTGTAGAGCGGAGAGAACAGAAACCAACTAAGATGTTCAGTAAGGAAGGTGAGGGATGATAAGAGGCAACTGGGCAGTAGTAATAGGGATATAAAGAAATGTGCAGACATTAGAACAATTCTGGTGAGACAAGGTATATGGGGAGTGAAGAAAGTAATCATAGAGTTGTTTGTTTGTTTGTTTGTTTGTTTGTTTTTAAGCAGAGCCTTGCTCTGTCACTCAAGATGGAGTGCAATGGTGTGATCTCGGCTCACTGCAACCTCTGCCTCCCAGGTTCAAACGATTCTCCTGCCTCAGCCTCCCAAGTAGCTGGGATTACAGGCGCCCACCACCATACTTGGCTAATTTTTGTATTTTTAGTAGAGATGGGGTTTCACCATCTTGGCCAGGCTTGTCTCAAACTCCTGACCTCAGGTGATCCAACTGCCTCGGCCTCCCAAAGTGCTGGGATTACAGACGTGAGCCACCCACCGCACCTGGCTGATCCTAGAGTTTTTACAGGTGATAAGGAGGGTAGTGGCACCACCAAGAATGGAAAGGGGGTATATAGGAAGGAAAATAATGATTTTTCAGGTTGAGAAAAATTGATTAAAAATATATATATACATATTGGCCAGGCGCAATGGCTCACGCCTGTAATCCCAGCACTTTGGGAGGCTGAGGAGGGCGAATCACCTGAGGTCAGGAGTTCAAGACCAGCCTGAGATCACATGACTGCACTCCAGCCTAGGCGACAGAGTGAGACTCCATCTAAAAAAAAAAAAAAAATTGTGTTGCTTGACCATGAGTCTAATTAAGAGCTACCTTAATGTGAACTGGAAGGAAATGGAAGTCCAAGACAGACCTTGGAAAACTCTGATATTGAAGGGATGGTCACAGAAAGAAAAGCCAGCAAAGAAAACCAGGGAAGAATTATAACAGAGTTGTGTCATGGAAGCCAAGAGAGAAAAGATTTTCAGGAAGGAAAGGATTGTCAACAGTGCTGTCTTAGTCCATTTTGTGCTGGTATAACAGAATACCACAGACTAGGTCATTTATAATGAGCAGAAATGTATTAACTCATCATTATGGTGGCTGGGAAGTCCAAGATCAAGGGGCTGGCATCTGGCGAGGGCCTTCTTGCTTCTCACTGTGTTATTCCATGGCAGAAGGGCAAAGAGAGGGTGGGGCTGAGGAGAATTAAACTTATCCTTTTATAAGGAACCCATTCCCAAGATAAGGGCATTAATCCATTCATGAAGGTGGTGTTCCCATGACCCAAACACCTCCCATTAGGCCCCACTTCCCAACACCACTGCATTGGGGATCCAGTTTCCAGCACACGAACTTTGGAGGACATGTTTAAACTGTAGCAAATGCCAAGTGCTATAGACAGCTCAAGAATGCTGAGTATAGAGAAATAGTTGGTAGAAGTGACACTCAGAAGGCCGCAATGACTGGCGCTTCTTATGTCCACAGGCCTCTCCACCATCAACAAGACTCGTCTTGATTTTCACTTCTCCTCTGATAGAACTGCTGGTGACAGGGAGGTCCAGCAGGCTAGTCTCATGTTCTTTGTGCAGCTCCCTTCCAATACCACTTGGACCTTGAAAGTGAGGGTCCTTGTGCTGGGTCCACATAATACCAACCTCACCTTGGCTACTCAGTACCTGCTAGAGGTGGATGCCAGTGGCTGGCATCAACTCCTCCTGGGGCCTGAAGCTCAAGCTGCCTATAGCCAGGGGCACCTGACCCTGGAGCTGGTACCTGAAGGCCAGGTAGCCCAGAGCTCAGTCATCCTGGGTGGAGCTGCCCATAGGCCTTTTGTGGCAGCCCGGGTGAGAGTTGGGGGCAAACACCGGATTCACCGACGAGGCATCGACTGCCAAGAAGGGTCCAGGATGTGCTGTCGACAAGAGTTTTTTGTGGACTTCCGTGAGATTGGCTGGCACGACTGGATCATCCAGCCTGAGGGCTACGCCATGAACTTCTGCATAGGGCAGTGCCCACTACATGTAGCCGGCATGCCTGGAATTGCGGCCTCCTTTCACACTGCAGTGCTCAATCTTCTCAAGGCCAACACAGCTGCAGGCACCACTGGAGGGGGCTCATGCTGTGTACCCACAGCCCGGCGCCCCCTGTCTCTGCTCTACTATGACAGGGACAGCAACATTGTCAAGACTGACATACCTGACATGGTAGTAGAGGCCTGCGGGTGCAGTTAGTCTATGTGTAGTATGGGCAGCCCAAGGGGGTGTGGGAAAACACTCCCCCACGGAAGTGCACTTCCTTGAGAGGAGGGAATGACCTCATTCTCTGTCCAGAATGTGGACTCCCTCTTCCTGAGCATCTTATGGAAATTACCCCACCTTTGACTTGAAGAAACCTTCATCTAAAAAGAGTCACTGTACCATCTTCCTGACCACTACCCTCTTTCCTAGGGCATGGTCCATCCCGCTAGCCTCACGTGCTTAACCCCGACTCCAGGGACTCAGACCCATCTCCAATGATGAGCAAGGCCATCTGGTTCCCAGGCAAAGACACCCTTATCTCACCTTTAATTGACCCCATAACCCACTATGCCTTCCTGTCCTTTCCACTCGATGGTCCCCACTCCAAGATGAGTTGACACAGCCCCTTTCCCCGATTTTTGTGGATCTCCAGAGAGCCCCTTCTTTGGATTCACCAAAGTTTAGATCACTGCTGCCCAAAATAGAGGCTTACGTACCCTCCTCTTTGTTGTGAGCCCCTTTCCTTCTTTCTTGTCCAGGTGAACTGCTAAAGGTCTCTTTGCATACCCTCATCCATTTTTTGTCCTTCTCTGCCTTTCTCTGTGCCCTTAAGGGCTGACTTGCCTGAGCTCTATCACCTGAGCTCCCCTGCCCTCTGGCTTCCTGCTGAGGTCAGGGCATTTCTTATCCCTGCTCCCTCTCTGCATAGGTGCCATGGTTCTCTGTAACTGTGGCTATTCTGTGTCCCTACACTAGTAGCCTGGCTACCCACTTCCATGGCCCCAACTCTGCCTACATTCTGCTATCACTGTTTCAACACTAGGGGGTCCTAAAGGCTTTCTATCTTGCTAGTCCCTGGGGCCTCAACATCTCTTACTGGTTCCCTTAACTCTGCCTATACCTCTGTAAATAATTCCTTCACTAAGTTCTCTTGATGAAGCAAAACCAGACAGCTGAATGGTCCTCTATCTCCTACAAGGGCCCTAACTGGCACCCCAGATGACACAGAACCTGCCTGCCTATGCTGTAGTCTGCCTACTCTGCTCTCTCTTCACATGGTCTCCTCAGGACTGAGCTATTGTATCCATCTCACACTTTATGCCTCTTCTTTCTTAGGCACCGATACTTAGTCACCCAGTAAACTGACCAGCTGTGGGCACGCAAGTGTGGGAGGCAGAGGCACGCTCAGAGCTGCCCATCAGGACCTCTGACTTGCCTTTCTTTCACCCGCCCCCAGTGCTCCACCCAGGAATCCTGCCTGGAATCTGGAATAGGCAAGGGCTGCTGGAGTGGGACAGGGAGAAGAGGAAGGCCTGAATGAGGAGAGGGTGGCATTTGCTCTGAGACTGGGTCTTTTTTAGACCTTTGCCCTTCCTCCCCCACATCTCCTCCCTTTGGCTGGACAGTCCTGAACCACGAGGTCGATATTGTCTGCAACCCAAGGCCGAGTTTGCGCAAAACCCATGTGTTCTTTGGTAAATGTGATGTCTGTGTTTGCTCAGCTTATAACCCCCTCCTATGAGGGTAAGAGGTCCCTGAAATAGGAACCCTAGAGGAGAAAGTCTGAAAAGGACTGCCTGGGGGACTGTAAATCTGAGCTCAAGGGCTTCCTGAGCAACCCATGGATGTTATTCCACCTTTGATTTGAGGAGACCTTCACCTAAAGAGAATCTAAGGAGGCCTTCTGGTGTCTCCCCCACACACCCCCGGCCCCCAGATCTAACCTCCTTCCCAACTACAGCTTAGTTCCCAGGGCCAAGACTGGGATAAGGCAAAGTGAGTCATTCACCTGGCGGGGGTGCTAAATTTTAAGGGGGTGGTGAAAAATTTATTAATCAAGATAGGACTTTAATGTAATTTTTTAAAAGTCAAAATTAATGCAAAAAATCCATGATGAACAAAATAGCCTCCTTTTTTTTTTTTTTTTTTTTGCGACGGAGTCTCACTCTGTCACCCAGGTTGGAGTGCAGTGGCGCAATCTCGGCTCACTGCAAGCTCCGCCTCCCGGGTTGACGCCATTCTCCTGCCTCAGCCTCCCGAGTAGCTGGGACTACAGGCGCCCGTCACCACGCCCGGCTAATTTTTTTGTGTTTTTAGTAGAGACGGGATTTCACCGCATTAGCCAGGATGGTCTCAATCTCCTGACCTCATGATTCGCCCGTCTCGGCCTCCCAAAGTGCTGGGATTACAGGTGTGAGCCACCCACCACGCCCAAAATAGCCTACTTTTAAATAAAAACAGAATCATCATTATTCCCTTTCTGTTTTGGCTCTGCCTTTTGTAAAAAGGGGAAAGAGTGGGTCTGCCTCCTTCAAACATTTTCTCCTAGAGCTTCCTAGCTCCTACCTCTGGACTCCTTCAGGCTTTTCTCATTTGAGCAAGATAACCACTCCCGTTTCGCTTATTCTACTTCCTTACCCACCCCCAAGCCTGTCTTCTACTTCCTTACTCACCCCCAAGCCTATCGCTATCCCCCAGCCCCCAACCAGGTTGGTGGTAGGGCAGGCAGTGAGGCAGATGGCTGGGGTATTTATAACCCAGGAGCACTTCTTGGGAAAAGTGACTAAGATGCTAAGAGCGTATTTATAGCTGAGCTCTGACGTAAGTGTCAGTGGGGAGGTAGGGCCAGGCCAGGCGCAGCAGCAAGGAGGTGGGAAGAGCTGGAAATTGGGGGCACTTGACAGTGAGGGTGGGGAGAGATGGGGTCAGTGACTCCTGCAGCCACTTCTTGTCACTTTCCCGACTGCCTACTGATACCAACAGGTAAGCCTTCTGAGGCACCACCATGGATAGATACCTCTGCTTTGCCGACCCGATGTTCCAGACCAGAGGGGGTAGAGGGCTGTCATTTACCAGCCCGACCAACAGAATGGGAGTTGGGAGCTGAGAACACTGGACAGAGCTCTTGAATGTGTTTCAGAACGTGGGGAGAAATGAAGGGTGGACAGGAGGATCTAAGTGTCTCAGTGCGCCCCCACCCCACTCCACCCCCACCAAATAGTGCCCTGAGGTTCTAGGAAAAGCCTGGTACATCACCAAGCTCCATTGACACGTGTTTGTATGAGGAAGTCCAAAACCAAAGGTAGCAGTGATGTGGATCCTGAAGACAGTCTCTCTTCTCTGGCAGTGTGATGGGGAAAGAACAGAGGAACCAGCGTGTCCCTGTCTCTTGTGGGTGAGGCAGGGTCCCCAGAGGGAGAGGTCAAGGAGCACTCTTCATTGCTGCATTTCCCAGAGCTGCCCCTTCCCTGTCCCTGGGAAGCTCCAGCCAGCTACAAGCCAGCTGCTGTCCAGAGGCACGGCACTGCCACATGGTGGACACTGGTGGTACTGGGGCCCAGCCCTCCAAGTAGGACCCCAGTTCCCCAGATCTAATAGTCTCTCTTGACAGCCCCCATCATCTAAATAGAGGGGAGATGAACAAAGTGGAGTAAGGACGCATTTCCAAATCACACCCACTTCCCCCACAGCTTTCTCCCCGTCAAGCTTCTTGGAGAAACTAAGGAGAAAAGCTAGCATGAGGCCCACCCTCATGAATTCAAGGTGGAGGGGTCTGGGTCCCCCCATTTAAAGCCAGTGAGGACTGGGTGCAGTGGCTTATGTCTATAATCCTAGCACCTTGGGAGGCTGAGGTGAGAGGATCACTTGAGATCACCCTGGGCAATACAACAAGACCCTGTCTCTACAAAAGAATAAAAAATAAATTAGCCTGGCGTGGTGGCACGCACTTGTAGACTTAGCTACTCTGGAGGCTGAGGTGGAAGAATCACTTAACCTGGGAAGTCGAGGCTGCAGTGACCCAGGCCACCACACTCCAGCCTGGATGACAAAGTGAGACCCTGTCTCAAAAATATAAAAACTAAAATAAAAAATAAAGCCAGTGAGGAAATGTGGTCAGGACGGCTGAGACTGGGAACCAAGACTGCTGTACTTGCCTTGCTTTGTTGTCAATAGCTCTTAAAGCTCCATTTTCTACCCCCATTAATAGGCCTGAAGGGTGGTGCAGTGGCTCACGCCTATAACCTCAGCACTTTAGGAGGCTAAGGCAAGTGGATTGCTTGGGCCCAGGAGTTCAAGACCAGCCTGGGCAACATAGCAAGACCCCATCTCTATGAAAAATTTAAAAATTATTCAGGTGTGGTGGTGTGCACCTGAAGTCCCAGCTACTAAGGAGGCTGAGGCAGGACGATTGCCTGAGCCCAGGAGTTCAAGGCTGCAGTGAGCAATGATTGTGCCACTGCACTCCAGCCTGGACAACAGATTGAGACCTCACCTAAATAAAATAAAATAAAATTTAAATTCCAAAAATTTAAGAAAAAAAAGACCTGGCACTACTTCTAGGATGCCCCAAATTTAGGCAACTCTCACAGTCACTTGAAAGAGAAGTGGCAGCTGGGTATATGCCCTCCCAAGTGTCATGCCCCTTGACAGTCCTGGTGGACTCTGCCCTGTGCAAGATTGCATCACCACCACCACCACCTCTCTGGGCTTCCCCAGACATCACAGGAACACATTCCCCACCCCAACCCCCCCGCTCTGGCCCTCCTCCACATCATGCTGCAGGCCAACTGGACTCTGGGCGGCCAGCACAGGCAGGGTCAGGGGGTGACTTCTGTGCCTCGTGGCACTGCCATCTGGGCCTGAGCAAGAGGGTTCCATTCTCCGACCCACCCAACCCCTCACCCCTGTCCCAACATCAATGCTAGAAATAAGGAGACCAGAATTTTCCTTCTGGCCTAAGGGCCCCAGAGAAATACCCACTGGAGCTCACAGCTGCCTCATGGAAACTGCTGCAGCAGTGGTGAAGCTAGAAAGACTAGAGGTATGAGGGAAAATTGCCCTTCCCCACCTGGCTCATAAGGCGTTCCCTCCCCCGAGTTCCAGACCTTGGGGACTGAGTATGTGAAATCATCCTCTTTCTTGCATCATGCGTGTCCACATTGCACCCCCCCACCCCCATACCCCTACTTCAGGCCCAGTCACCATGGCCAGATGGTGAAACCTGAGCTGGTGGGGAGGAGGACCTCCACCCCCTGCAGGGGCCTGATGGGCAGCACAGCTGGCCAATCCTGGGACTCAGAGGGTAGGTCGGCTGGCTGACCACTAGGTTTGGAAGCCCCAGGCAGCTGGCTCTAAAGAGGCCCCAGGTCAGTAGCCAGACATGAGCTGTGAGGGTCAAGCACAGCTATCCATCAGATGATCTACTTTCAGCCTTCCTGAGTCCCAGGCAATAGAAGACAGGTGGCTCTACCCTTGGCCAAGTGTGGGTGTGGCAGTGGTGTCTGCTGTCACTGTGCCTTCATTGGCCCCCAGCAATCAGACTCAACAGACGGAGCAACTGCCATCCGAGGCTCCCGAACCAGGGCCATTCACCAGGAGCATGGGGCTCCCTGATGTCCAGCTCTGGCTGGTGCTGCTGTGGACATTGGTGCGGGCACAGGGGACAGGGTCTGTGTGTCCCTCCTGTGGGGGCTCCAAACTGGCACCCCAAGCAGAACGAGCTCTGGTGCTGGAGCTAGCCAAGCAGCAAATCCTGGAGGGGTTGCACCTGACCAGTCGTCCCAGAATAACTCATCCTCCACCCCAGGCAGTGCTGACCAGAGCCCTCCGGAGACTACAGCCGGGGAGTGTGGCTCCAGGGAATGGGGAGGAGGTCATCAGCTTTGCTACTGTCACAGGTGGGTGATGGAGAGAGCAACAGGCAGAGAGCAGACAGGTAAAGGGAGGCAGAAGGGGAGCCTGGCAGGAGCACCAGAGGGAGTGGGGTGTGGCAGGAGAAGGAGGAGGTGGGGCAGGGACTGGTTGCAGAGGACACAAAGCAATCTCTACTTTTCTAAAGGTGGTTTCGAGGGAGATCAGTGGGCAGGGCTCGGGGAGTCTCAGAGGAGAGCTTCATCTCTGCTCACATTTTCTTTCCCTTCTCTGTCTTTCGGGCAGACTCCACTTCAGCCTACAGCTCCCTGCTTACCTTTCACCTGTCCACTCCTCAGTCCCATCACCTGTACCATGCCCGCCTGTGGCTGCACATGCTCCCCACCCTTCCTGGCACTCTTTGCTTGAGGATCTTCCGATGGGGACCAAGGAGGAGGCACCAAGGGTCCCGCACCCTTCTGGCTGAGCACCACATCACCAACCTGGGCTGGCATGCCTTAACTCTGCCCTCTAGTGGCTTGAGGGGTGAGAAGTCTGGTGTCCTGAAACTGCAACTAGACTGCAGACCCCTAGAAGGCAACAACAGCACAGTTACTGGACAACCAAGGCGGCTCCTGGACACAGCAGGACACCAGCAGCCCTTCCTAGAGCTTAAGATCCGAGCCAATGAGCCTGGAGCAGGTCGGGCCAGGAGGAGGACCCCCACCTGTGAGCCTGCAACCCCCTTATGTTGCAGGCGAGATCATTACGTAGACTTCCAGGAACTGGGATGGCGGGACTGGATACTGCAGCCCGAGGGGTACCAGCTGAATTACTGCAGTGGGCAGTGCCCTCCCCACCTGGCTGGCAGCCCGGGCATTGCTGCCTCTTTCCATTCTGCCGTCTTCAGCCTCCTCAAAGCCAACAATCCTTGGCCTGCCAGTACCTCCTGCTGTGTCCCTACTGCCCGAAGGCCCCTTTCTCTCCTCTACCTGGATCATAATGGCAATGTGGTCAAGACGGATGTGCCAGATATGGTGGTGGAGGCCTGTGGCTGCAGCTAGCAAGAGGACCTGGGGCTTTGGAGTGAAGAGACCAAGATGAAGTTTCCCAGGCACAGGGCATCTGCGGCTGGAGGCATCAGATTCCTGATCCACACCCCAACCCAACAACCACCTGGCAATATGACTCACTTGACCCCTATGGAACCCAAATGGGCACTTTCTTGTCTGAGACTCTGGCTTGTTCCAGGTTGGCTGATGTGTTGGCAGATGGGTAAAGCATTTGTTCTAAAGGGGTCTACTCAGAAAGCATGATTTTCCTGCCCTAAGTCCTGTAAGATGTCAGGGACTAGGGAGGGAGGGAGGGAAGGCAGAGAAAAATTAGCCTCTCCCAAGATGAGAAAGTCCTCAAGTGAGGGGAGGAGGAAGCAGATAGATGGTCCAGCAGGCTTGAAGCAGGGTAAGCAGGCTGGCCCAGGGTAAGGCCTGTTGAAGCGCCTTAAGGGAGGGTCAAGAGGGAGATGGGCAAGACGCTGAGGGAGGATGCTTAGAGGACCCCCAGAAACAGGAGTCAGGAAAGAGAGGTACTAAGCCTAAGAAGTTCCCAGGTTTTTCCCAGGGGACAGGACCCACTGGGAGACAAGCATTTATACTTTCTTTTTTCTTTTATTTTTCCTTTCTTTTTTTTTTTTTTTTTGAGACGGAGTCTCGCTCTGTCATCAGGCTAGAGTGCAGTGGCACGATCTCGGCTCACTGCAAACTCCGCCTCCCAGTTTCAAGTGATTCTCCTGCCTCAGCCTTCTGAGTAGCTGGGATTACAGGTGCCCACTAATTTTTGTATTCTTAGTAGAGACGAGGTTTCAACATGTTGGCCAGGATGGTCTCGATCTCTTGACCTCGTGATCCACCCGACTTAGCCTCCCAAAGTGCTGGGATTACAGGCGTGAGCCACCGCGCCCGGCTTATACTTTCTTAATAAAAAGGAGAAAGAAAATCAATAAATGTGACTCATAAAGAAGGGTTCAGGTGATGGTCCGGAGCAACAGTTCTCCAAGTGTGTTCCGTAGGCTTCTGGGAGGTCCCTCTTCAGGGGTGTCCACAAAGTCAAAACTATTTTCATAATTATACTAACATGTTATTTGCCTTTTGAATTCTCATTATCTTAAAATTGTACAGTGGAGTTTTCCAGAGGCTGTGTGACATGTGATTACATCATCTTTCTGACATCATTGTTAATGGAATGTGTGCTTGTATAGTCTTGTGTTAGTCTTTTTCAGTTTTAATTTCTAATGTAGTGAATGATTTTTTTTTTTTTTTTTTTGAGACAGAGTCTCACTCTGTCACCCAGCTGGAGTGCAGTGGCGTGATCTCGGCTCACTGCGACCTCCACCTCCCAGGTTCAAGCGATTCTCCTGCCTCAGCCTCCCAAGTAGCTGGGACTACAGGTCTGCGCCACTACGCCCAGCTATTTTTTTGTATTTTTAGTAGAGACAGGGTTTCGTCATGTTGGCCAGGCTGGTCTCGGACTCCTGACCTGAGGTGATCTGCCTGCCTTGGCCTTCCAAAGTGCTGCAATTACAGGTCTGAGCCACCGTGACTGACCTAATGACTTTTAAGAGTATAGAGGAAACCAAAAAGTTTGAGACTCACTGGTCTACAGAACTGGGTGGGGAGAAGAAAGTAACGTGTTCTAAGAGAGCTCCTCTTGCTGGGCACCAGTGGTCCCAGTTACTTGGGAGGCTAAGGTGGGAAGACCGCTTAAACCCAGGAGTTCAAGGCTATGATCACACTTGTGAATAGCCTCTGCACTCCAGCCTGGGCAAATAGTGAGACCCCATCCCAAACAAAAATAAATGCATACATACCTACATACATAAATAGCTCCTCTGGAAGAAGGGGCTTGAGGCTGGGACAGGAGCATGTGGGGTGCCTTTTTTTCAGTGACCATTAGTCTGGTCTGATTAAGCTGGGTCTCTGACCCTCTGGGGATAACTAGTCTGGGTCAAAGTCCCTGACCTCCTCCTACCTTCACCTTTTCTTTTCCCCCTTGACTCTCAGACTGAACAGTTAACCCACTGACCTTCCAGACCCAAGGGGGTGGTTCTTGGAAGCAGAGCTAGAATGTGGGAGGTCTGCCTGTGAGGTTGAAAAAAAGGGGAGAGGGTGCTCCTTTTCTCTATCATGTTTTCTCCTCTTTCTCATAAAAATCAGAGACTGAAATGCTGCCCCTCCCCTATATCCAGTCACGATGGCAACGCAAATCTAAAGAGGCAGGGCACTTCCCTGTCAGGCAGTACCGCTGGGCATAGCAATCTCTGCCTCTCCGTTTCTCTGAGCTCACCTATCCACCTCCTGGGCTTCTAAATGGGCTTTAGTGAGGGGACCTGTCTGGGCTCCTCCTTCAGCTCCCTCAGCTCTTCTGCTTCGACTCCGAGCGGGTGTCATGTGTGAGAACGGCCAGCAGAGGGAGTAGAAAGCCTGGAAGAGCGGCTAGAGCCTGCAGTGGCGTGGTGCAGAGGGGCCTCAGTCTCCAGAACTTCGAGACGCAGAGCCGGGGTTCCCCGGAAAGGGGCTTCAGTCCCAGTGCTCCTTGGTGACCTCATGAACACACACCCTGCATCCACAGCCTCAGCCGCTGCTCCTTGCTTTTATGCTCCAGAGACTCCTCACCTTCTGCCAGAGCCCCCAACCCCTCAACTTGATTTGCCCCAAACCCCAGCTCTGCCCCAGCAGCTCCAAGTTCCATCCAAAGGGTGAGGCCTGCCAATAAACCACAGGATGACAGAATGCTCAGTTAGCACCAACCAAAGGCGACTACCCCACCTCCACTATTATCGTTCTCGGTTGAACTCCCCCTGCCCTGCAATATTTTCCTCAATCTGGTTGTGGGAGCCTCTTTGGGACCAGCCGATCCAAAAATCCAAGCCGGGATTTACTACCTACCAACAGCAGCGTGTTCAGCGGG
>NW_012103499.1:1177672-1179243 GCF_000951045.1 Mandrillus leucophaeus
CCCCCTCCCCACCGCACACCCCCCAGCCCAGACTCCAGCCCTGGACCGCGCATCCCGAGCCCAGCGCCCAGACAGAGGTGAGAAGGAGGGGCAGGCGGGGGACCACCTGGGAGCAGTGGGGGAGGGGGCCTGAGGGGATGCTCAGCTTCCTAGGGACTCATCCCAGACCCGGGACATAGAGGCAAAATAGGGGTGGGAGAGTCTGGAGTGAGACATTAGAAACTCCAAATTTATCACTTGTATCTTTCTCTAAATCTTCTTTTTCTTCCTTTTTTTCTTCTGTCAGTCTGTGTATCTCTGTCTCAGGGAACCGTGGGTCTTTGTCTCAGCCTCTCCTATATATTAGAAATATCTCACTTTCATGCGGTTGAGCTGAAGAGGCTGGAGGGATGGCTAGTTGGAGGTCTGCGTTGTAGAGAGGGAACTCCAGGTGTGTGTCTGCGCGTGGGGCAGGAAGACGTCAGTGTTCCTGAAAGGAGGGGACTGCAAAGGAGGGAGCTCCAGGTGGGGTGGGGACGGGTGTGTGGGAGGCAACAGAACTACTAGGGGCCAGCCAGGCTTGAATCCTTGACCTGTCTTGTGACAGATGTGCCAGTGGATGCTTGCGTTTTGGGGGAAAGGAGTGTCTTCTGGACTAGGAAGGGGTCTGGGAGTGGGGGCTGTCCAAGGTCTAGTGAAGGCCCTAGAATGACTCCAGGCAATTTTGGACTCCTGAGTCCCAAGGCCTGTGGGCAAGGCGCTCAGGAGGAGCCGGGGAGACCTTGTCTTGACCCTCTGACCTTAGGACCACCGGGGCAGCGGGAGCCAGCGGCAGGGAGACCCCTACCGGGGCTGGGCGGGACCACTGGCCACTGCCAGCCTGTGTATCCCCGTTGGCCCCCCGCCCAAACGGGAGCTGGGGATCGAGGCCCCTCCTCTGGCTCAGACCACCCTGCCTGCCCTTGCTCCCCGCTCTGAATCCTCTTTCAGGCCCCATGACCCCGAAACAATCAGCCCTGGGCAGCTAGCTTTCGGGACAGGATTAGGGAAAGGGGACCCCGTAGAGCCTGGGGACTGAGGGTTTTAGGGTTCTGGAGAGCTGGGGTCTTCTAGGATAGGTCTTTACGTTCCAGTAGAGGGAGAAGGCGAACGGTTTCCCGGGGGAGATGTAAGGGTCGGAATAAGGGTGGTTTTCCCTAGGGGGCGGGGTCCAGAGACCTCTCCCCCTCCACCATTATCTCCCTGGCATCCCCGCCCTTGACGTCACCAGGGGGTTCCCGGGGGTCTGGAGGGGTTAACCCTTGGGAAGCCAGTTGCGATAACCAGGAACCTAAGGTGTCCTGGCCACTCCTCCTCCCCATACACACCTAATTTTATTGACCCAGTCACTTTCTCTCCTTTCTCTCCCCCATACTTTCTGGATTCTTCTCCCTTTCTCACCTCATCAACGGGAACCCCCCACTCTCCAGTAGTGCCCCCCTGGGCGCCACTGCCTGCTTTCCGGATGCGCTGAGAGGAGGAGGGAAGAATGTGTCCCGCCCCTCAGCCCCCACCCCTACGGCTCGCTCGACTGGGCTCCCGGGGCGGGCGGG
>NW_012103499.1:1180039-1201283 GCF_000951045.1 Mandrillus leucophaeus
GTTCTCCACCCCACCCCGCCCCACCCCACCCTCATTCTCGGGAGACCGGAAAACCCGGGATGGAATCAAAACTGGAGTTTGGAGAGAAAAACGAACCGCAGCACCTTCTTCCTCGCTGCTCATTTATAACGACGACATTGTTTTTTTCATTCTCTCAAGTCTCCCCTCATACTTTCTTTCCTGTTCCCCCAAAACAGAGACCAAAAAGATTAGTTGGACCCGATTTAAACTACCCCAGAATAACACCAGCTTTCACCTTTGTACTCAACAGACTCAGGAGACCCCTCAGGAACCTTACCTCCTCCTCCACACAGTTTTCTGCCTAAAAGAAGAGGGCAGATCGCTTGTGCTGCCTCCTGGCCCCACCTGCCTCTCTGTCGGGACTGTGGCTAGGGCTCCCTCTGCTGGACACTGCAGAGATTGTACACGGGCTGTCCCCGAAGAGGGGTATGAGAAGAGAAACAGGCTCAAGCAGAGCGGCCCAGTGCTTGAAGTCAGATTCATCACACGTATTCTTCCATCCCACCCCTCAAAGCTGGCCCAGGGTTAGAACAAGAAGAATTAGAGGGTCCATGTTACTAAAATAACTTGAAGTTAATATAGGCACAATTAATCCAAAACATGCCCTCTCCACACAGACCACACAGGCAAAGCTCCCACCAGTTCCCAAGAAGATCCCCAGACTACACAGACTATAAGACTCCCTCTGCCTCTCTGGGACATTTCCCCTTACCCCTTGCCTGGCTGAGTGACGCTTTTTTTTTTTTTTTTTTTTTTGAGACGGAGTCTCACTCTGTCACCCAGGCTGGAGTGCAGTGGTGCCATCTCAGCTCACTGCAACCTCTGTCTCCCGGTTCAAGCAATTCTCCTGCCTCAGCCTTCCGAGTAGCTGGGATTACAGGCACCCACCATCATGTCTGGCTAACTTTTGTATTTTTGTAGAGACAGGGGTTTCACTATGTTGGTCAGGCTGGTCTTGAACTGACCTCAGGTGATTCGCCCACTTCAGTCTCTCAAAATGTTGGGATTACAGGCGTGAGCCACCGTGCCCGGCCCAGTGATGCTCTTTTCAACTCGATTTCCGTGGCAGATGTCTTAGAGGGGCTGGGGACACCAGGGATGCTGTGCCCAGGATTCAGTGCCTGAGACTGCTGTCTGACCGTCTCTATTTGCCTCCACCTTCATAACTACCTTCCCTTTCTGCAGTGTCCCCACACCCTCCTCTGAGACGCCATGTTCAACTCGATGACCCCACCACCAGTCAGTAGCTATGGCGAGCCCTGCTGTCTCCGGCCCCTCCCCAGTCAGGGGGCCCCCAGTGTGGGGACAGAAGGTCAGTGTATATACCAATTCCTGGGCCTTGAGGATTTGGCAGATCTCCCACTTGGGCCCATCCCCGCCCCATGCCAGTTTCCTATCTACAAGATTTGAGGCCCCATGTCATATGGACCTGGAATCCTGGGATCAGGTCCTGCCTGGGGTTTTAAGGTGAGGCTTACATGTCCTCCATTCCCATTCCAGCTGTCTCTTTTTTCTAGGACTGTCTGGCCTGCCCTTCTGCCACCAAGCTAACCTCATGTCTGGCCCCCACAGTTATGGGCCAGCCAGAGAGACCAACAGCTGCACCGAGGGTGAGGACTCAGGCAACACCTCTCCCCTTTCTGCCCCTCTCTGACTTGTTCTGAAAGAGAAAGTGGGAGGGCAGGGGATCTCACTTGGAGGAGGAGATGTTTGGAGATGTGAGGTGTCAGAGCACCATCAAGAAATCACAGATGGGGCTGGGCGTGGTGGCTCACGCCTGTAATCCCAACATTTTAGGGGGAGGCTGTGGCAGGAAGATCGCTTCAGGTCAGGAGTTCAAGACTAGCCAGGCCAACATGGTGAAACCCCATCTCTATTAACAATACAAAAATTAGCCGGGTGTGGTGGTGTGCACCTGTAATCCTGGTTACAGGGGAGGCTGAGGCAGGAGAATCACTTGAATCCGGGATGCGGAGGTTGCAGTGAGGCAAGATGGCACCACTGCCCTCCAGCCTGGGTGACAGAGTGTGACTCTCTCTCTCTGTCTCAAAAAAAAAAAAAAAAAAGTCACAGATAGGATCAGTAGGGCAAAGCAGAATCAAGTCTCATTGGTTTTGCCAAGTCAGGACCTATAGGTTAGGTGTGTGGAGAGACATGCCCCTTTACCATATCCATCTCCCCTGTCTCCTGCCCCAGGCCCACTCTTTTCTTCTCCCCGGAGTGCAGTCAAGTTGACCAAGAAGCGGGCACTGTCCATTTCACCTCTGTCAGACGCCAGCCTGGACCTGCAGACGGTTATCCGCACTTCACCCAGCTCCCTCGTAGCTTTCATCAACTCGCGATGCACATCTCCAGGAGGCTCTTATGGCCATCTCTCCATCAGCACCATGAGGTGCAGTCAGCCCCGGGCCAGGAGGCCCCTAAAGCCCCTACCCAAGTCCATTAAAAGTCTCAAGCCCTCAAACCACCTGACCCTATTTGAATCCTTGTCATTTCAAGGGCAACTCTCCTCAGTACTTCCCTGGGACTGCCTCAACCACTTCAAATCCCAAGTCTTCCAGAAATCCTCCAAATAGCCCAATCCCTCCTGAGACTTCCAGATTGTCTTAAGTAACTGCCTTCTCTCCTCCTCAGCCCATCTCTGGGATTCCCAGCCCAGATGAATCACCAAAAAGGGCCCTCGCCTTCCTTTGGAGTCCAGCCTTGTGGTCCCCATGACTCTGCCCGGGGTGGGATGATCCCACACCCTCAGTCCCGGGGACCCCTCCCAACTTGCCAGGTGAGAGTCCCCATATTGCTACCTGATTTCCCTTAGCTCAGGGTGGGTGGGTGGTGGATTTTGTAGGGGAAAGGTGAAGAAGAACAAGGGTTATAAGTTTTCAGTACTAGAAAAGTAAAGAGGTGTGGGTGCTGGGGTTCACTCCTTGCAGTTGAGTCAGACACTTCCAAATGGGATCTTTTGCCCATCCCATTCACCAGTGTAGTCTGAGGAGGAAGTCCCTTCCAAACCCAGGAGGTTCCAGCTGCTTGGGTGGGGGCACTTAGGGCAGGAAGACCTGGCTTGGTTTCCTCTTCCTTCTGCTGACTTCCACCCTCATCACCGTCACCTCTTCCCCTGGGGAAGCTGAAGTCTGAGCTGGACATGCTGGTTGGCAAGTGCCGGGAGGAGCCCTTGGAAGGTGATATGTCCAGCCCCAACTCCACAGGCATACAGGTAAGGGGATGGGCGGGAGCTTTACCTCTAGGACCTGAGCAAAACTAAAGCTGTCACCCAAGTGACCCTAAGATTGCCTCTCTTGCCCTAGGATTCCCTGTTGGGAATGCTGGATGGGCGAGAGGACCTTGAGAGAGAGGAGAAGCATGAACCTGAATCTGTGTATGAGACTGACTGCCGTTGGGATGGCTGCAGCCAGGAATTTGACTCCCAAGAGCAGCTGGTGCACGTGAGCCCCAGGGGGTAACAGGAATGGCTAACCGAAAACTTTAGGAGATTCTGAGTGGGACATGGTAGAATCTGGCTGAGGGCAGGAGGTCAGAGGAGACTGAGGTTGAATGCTCAGTTGGGTAGGCAGAAGCTCAGAAGTTGTAACTTTGCCTTAGGGAGCTGGAAGACCTGAGATGTGAGATATGAGATTGTTCCTGCCTCTTCCTCCTTGAGTTGGAGTCGTGGAAGAGGAACAGGGAGTGGAGGGAAGGTCTGTTCTGGACCTTGGGGGCATGGCGGAGCCTCAGAGAGCCTTTGTATCTTCTCCCTCAGCATATCAACAGCGAGCACATCCACGGGGAGCGGAAGGAGTTCGTGTGCCACTGGGGGGGCTGCTCCAGGGAGCTGAGGCCCTTCAAAGCCCAGTACATGCTGGTGGTGCACATGCGCAGACACACTGGCGAGAAGCCACACAAGTGCACGGTGAGGCACCAGGGTCCCAAGTCCAGGGTCTCTTCTTAAATCGGGGCTCTCCTTCAAGGTAGGGCCCAAGGCAGACTTTTGCTTTTGTAAGTCCTTTCTTCCATAAACAAATATTAAAAATAATGTTTGTGTGACTGTGTTGGCATAAAGATGAATATAATGATATATATTAAAACACTCTTGGATGTAAAAGCTCATTTTTTTTCCGCTTGATTTTAAAAGAAATTAAACAGGCCAGGCTGGGTGCAGTGGCTCACGCCTGTAATCCCAGCACTTTGGGAGGCCGAGGCGGGCAAATCACAAGGTTAGGAGTTGGAGACAAGCCTGGCCAACATGGCGAAACCCTGTCTCTACTAAAAATACAAAAAATTAGCTGGGCGTAGTGTCGGCCGCCTGTAATCCCAACTACTCGGGAGGCTGAGGCAGGAGAATAGCTTGAACCCAGGAGGCGGAGATTGCAGTGAGCCGAGATCATGCCACTGTGCTCCAGCCTAGGCGACAGAGTGAGACTCTGTCTCAAAACAAACAAACAAAAAACAGGCCGGGAGCAGTGGCTCACACCTGTAATCCCAGCACTTTGGGAGGCTGAGCCGGGCAGATCACAAGGTCAGGAGTTCGACACCAGCCTGGCCAATATGGTGAAACACTTTCTCTACTAAAACTATAAAAATTAGCTGGGCGTGGTGGCGTGTGCCTGTAGTCCCAGCTACTCGGGAGGCTGAGGCAGAAGAATCACTTGAACCCGGGAGGCGGAGGTTGCAGTGAGCCGAGATGATGTCACTGTACTCCAGCCTGGGCGACAGAGCAAAACTCCGTCTCAAAAAAAAATTTTTTTTTAAAAGACATTAAAACATGTTCGTGGGCCTCTTAAAGTATTGTCGGCCTTCAGTACTGTGCCTATTACTCTGCCTAATGGATAAACCCTGCATCAAGGACAACAGCCCGTTCCCCCAAGATGACCCCATCTTGGGACGGCGTAAGATCCCTATGCAGGGAAATCTGCCCTGGCTTGGTCAGAAGATGCTCTAGCATCTTTATATTCCCACAGGGAGAGTGTCTCCAACTGCTTCCCTTCCCCAAGTTCTTACCTGCCCTTGTCCCCTAGTTTTGGGAATTCTCTCAAAGCCCCAGTGCCTTTCATCTTGAGTTATATTCTCTGATGTGTGTCCTTTTGGAGACTGAGGATTCCTTCCATCTCCATGTCCTCTGTCTGAGAACTATCCTTTGACCCCCGCATGTCCCCCAGTTTGAAGGGTGCCGGAAGTCATACTCACGCCTCGAAAACCTGAAGACGCACCTGCGGTCACACACGGGTGAGAAGCCATACATGTGTGAGCATGAGGGCTGCAGTAAAGCCTTCAGCAATGCCAGTGACCGAGCCAAGCACCAGAATCGGACCCACTCCAATGAGGTGAATGCCCCAACTAAGAGACCTTCCCCTCTTGAGAAGCTACCTACCAGGGAGATTGCCCCATAAGAAATCCCTTAGCCCAGCACCCACTCCACAGAGGTGAGTCCCTCTCCCCACATAATTCGCCCAGAAAAGGCTTTTCTGAAACCCAGAATTTTCACTTAACCACTCCTCCTACCTCTAACCTCTAACCAGCCAAAGGGCTAACCTAAAATATGCCATCTAGAGGAGACCCCTGATCCCTCCATCCCCTGGATTTATGGGACCTCACAGCCCTGGGTTCACCTCATCTTTCCCAGGCTGTCAGTTTTCCTAACCCTCCACTTAATCTCTGCATCTTTGACTCCCACCCGAGGCCTCCACCCTCGTTACTTCCTTTGGTGCTGTGTGCTCCTCCCCTGCCCCCCGTGTTGTCATCACTTTTTCCCATTTCTTCTGCATTCTTCCACTTTGATCCATTTGCCTCTGTCTCCACTCTGCACTCAACAGAAGCCGTATGTGTGTAAGCTCCCTGGCTGCACCAAACGCTATACAGATCCCAGCTCGCTGCGAAAACATGTCAAGACAGTGCATGGTCCTGACGCCCATGTGACCAAACGGCACCGTGGGGATGGCCCCCTGCCTCGGGCACCATCCATTTCTACAGTGGAGCCCAAGAGGGAGCGGGAAGGAGGTCCCATCAGGGAGGAGAACAGACTGACTGTGCCAGAGGGTGCCATGGTGAGAGAGCCCAGGCAACCCTCACTTCCATACCCCAGCCCACCCTGTGGACATCTTTCTAGTTATTTCCCAACCCATCCGTCCCCTCCTATAGAAATCACTCTTCTGTGACCAGTCTGCCTGTCTCTTGTCTTAGTGTTGCTCTTTGGGCTTCCCCAAATCTAGAGATTTTAGAATCTTTCTCTCTCTTTCTCTCTCTCTCCTTCCTTCCTTCCTTCTTTCCTTCCTTCCTTTCTCTCTCTCTCTCTTTCTCTCTTTCTTTCTGACAGGGTCTTGCTCTGTCACCCAGGCTGGAGTGTAGTGGCATAATCATAGCTCACTGCAGCCTCGAACTTCTGGGCTCGAGTGAGGCACTACAGGCACACACCATCATGCCTGGCTAATTTTTCTTCTTTTGTAGAGATGGAGTCTCGCTATGTTGACCAGGCTGGTCTCAAACTCCTGGCATCAAGCGATCCTCCCACCTCAGCTTCCCACAGCGCTGGGATGAGCCAATGCATCCAACCCAAACTCTTTCTTAAATAGCGCTTAGTATATGTTCCAAGCCTTTTACATGTATAATTTCATGTACTCCTCACAGCAACTTCATGAGAAAGGGACTCACTCGTCCCATTTTCAGATGAAGAAACTCAGGCATAGAGAAATAGCCCAAGGTCATAGAACTAAGAGCAAGAATTTGAGTCCAGCCAGTCCGTGCTCCAGCCTAAGTTCTTCTCATCAAACGTCTCACATTCAGTTTGCTCCCCTATCTCTTACCTGCTTAGCCCTTTCTACACTTACAAACTTCCTTGGAACCCCAGCAGTCACTGGGACACAGGCTTCAGCCACTCATCAAGTTGAAGGAGCTGTGGGGAAGGGTGTTGCCCTCAGACCTCATCTTCTCCACAGAAGCCACAGCCAAGTCCTGGGGCCCAGTCATCCTGCAGCAGCGACCACTCCCCGGCAGGCAGTGCAGCCAATACAGACAGCGGTGTAGAAATGGCTGGCAATGCGGGGGGCAGCACTGAAGACCTCTCCAGCTTGGACGAGGGGCCTTGCATTGCTGGCACTGGTCTATCCACTCTTCGCCGCCTTGAGAACCTCAGGCTGGACCAGCTGCATCAACTCCGGCCAATAGGGACCCGGGGTCTCAAACTGCCCAGCTTGTCCCACACTGGTGAGACCTGGGTGTGGGAGGTGTGGCTAAGGTGAGATCTGGACCTGCCCTGAGGTTGAGAGGAGGAAGTCACCCTTGAGGGCTGCCACGTGGCACTTTTGTATAATTAAAAAAAGATCTCCTTCCTCAATACACTTTCCGTTTATCAGAAAATAGTTGTGATGTACAAATACACAAAGGCTAGCCAGACATGGTGGCGGGCACCTGTAATCCCAGCTACTCAGGAAGCTGAGGCAGGAGAATCACTTGAACCTGGGAGGAGGAGGTTGCAGTGAGCAGAGATTGCACCATTGCACTCCAGCTTGGGCAACAAGAGCAAAACTCCGTCTCAAACAAAACAAAACAAACAAGTATGCAAAGGCTATGATGCGAATGCTGTTCCCTAGGATTGTGCAGCATACAACCTGCACAACTGTTCATAGCAACCCTGAATCTTTGGTAACCCAGAAACAGAATAGACATGGAAGAAGTAGGAGACAGAACTGACTGGTTAGGGATAATGAGCTTATCCCTGGGAATCTAGGACAAGGCTGTTGCATGGAGGAGGCAGGGTGAGATTTAGAGACTCCTTGACCATCCTACCTTTTCTCCCCATCACTTGCAGGTACCCCTGTGTCCCGCCGCGTGGGCCCCCCAGTTTCTCTTGACCGCCGCAGCAGCAGCTCCAGCAGCATCAGCTCTGCCTATACTGTCAGCCGCCGCTCCTCCCTGGCCTCTCCTTTTCCCCCTGGCTCCCCACCAGAGAATGGAGCATCCTCCCTGCCTGGCCTTATGCCTGCTCAGCACTACCTGCTCCGGGCAAGATACGCTTCAGTCAGAGGGGGTGGTACTCCGCCCACTGCAGCATCCAGCCTGGATCGGATAGGAGGTCTTCCCATGCCTCCTTGGAGAAGCCGAGCCGAGTATCCAGGATACAACCCCAATGCAGGGGTCACCCGGAGGGCCAGTGACCCAGCCCGGGCTGCTGACCATCCTGCTCCAGCTAGAGTCCAGAGGTTCAAGAGCCTGGGCTGTGTCCATACAACACCCACTGTGGCAGGGGGAGGACAGAACTTCGATCCTTACCTCCCAACCTCTGTCTACTCACCACAGTCCCCCAGCATCACTGAGAATGCTGCCATGGATACTAGAGGGCTACAGGAAGAGCCAGAAGTTGGGACCTCCATAATGGGCAGTGGTCTGAACCCCTATATGGACTTCCCACCTGCTGATACTCTGGGATTTGGGGGACCTGAAGGGGCAGCAGCTGAGCCTTATGGAGCGAGGGGTCCAGGCTCTCTGCCTCTTGGGCCTGATGCACCCACCAACTATGGCCCCAACCCCTGTCCCCAGCAGGCCTCATATCATGACCCCACCCAAGAAACATGGGGTGAGTTCCCTTCCCACTCTGGGCTGTACCCAGGCCCCAAGGCTCTAGGTGGAGCCTACAGCCAGTGTCCTCGACTTGAACATTATGGACAAGTGCAAGTCAAGCCAGAACAGGGGTGCCCAGTAGGGTCTGACTCCACAGGACTGGCACCCTGTCTCAATGCCCACCCCAGTGAGGGGCCCCCACATCCACAGCCTCTCTTTTCCCATTACCCCCAGCCCCCTCCTCCCCAGTATCTCCAGTCAGGCCCCTATACCCAGCCACCCCCTGATTATCTTCCTTCAGAACCCAGGCCTTGCCTGGACTTTGATTCCCCCACCCATTCCACAGGGCAGCTCAAGGCTCAGCTTGTGTGTAATTATGTTCAGTCTCAACAGGAGCTGCTGTGGGAGGGTGGGGGCAGGGAAGATGCCTCAGCCCAGGAACCTTCCTACCAGAGTCCCAAGTTTCTGGGGGGTTCCCAGGTTAGCCCAAGCCCTGCTAAAGCTCCAGTGACCACATATGGACCTGGCTTTGGACCCAACTTGCCCAATCACAAGTCAGGCTCCTATCCCACCCCTTCACCATGCCATGAAAATTTTGTAGTGGGGTCAAACAGGGCTTCCCATAGGGCAGCAGCACCACCTCGACTTCTGCCCCCATTGCCCACTTGCTATGGGCCCCTCAAAGTGGGAGGCACAAACCCCAGCTGTGGCCATCCTGAGGTGGGCAGGTTAGGAGGGGGTCCTGCCTTGTACCCTCCTCCCGAAGGACAGGTATGTAACCCTCTGGACTCTCTTGATCTTGACAACACTCAGCTGGACTTTGTGGCTATTCTGGATGAGGCCCAGGGGCTGAGTCCTCCTCCTTCCCATGATCAGGGGGGCAGCTCTGGACATACCCCACCTCCCTCTGGGCCCCCCAACATGGCTGTGGGCAATATGAGTGTCTTACTGAGATCTTTGCCTGGGGAAACACAATTCCTCAACTCTAGTGCCTAAAGAGTAGGGAATCTCATCCGTCACAGATTGCATTTCCTAAGGGGTCTCTATCCTTCCAGAAAAATTGGGGCAGCTGCAGTCCCCTGCACAAGATGCCCCAGGGATGGGAGGTATGGGCTGGGGGCTGTGTATAGTCTGTATATGTTTTGAGGAGAAATTTGATAATGACACTGTTTCCTGATAATAAAGGAACTGCATCAGAAAAAAAAAAATGCCACTTTATGTGTTATTATGTTGGGGAGGAATGATAACAGGGAACAGGAAGAGAAGCAGGGGTTAATCCACTCACTTTCCTCTTTAGAGAAGCTCCCTCACCCATCCTAACCCCTCAAGTCACACTCATGAAGATGGAGACAGTCATTTGGGAGATTTAAAGGGATGTCCTCAAAACAGAACACCAGCCTCTCACCACCGGAGATGACTGGAAATAGGTTTTCTCTTCCCTGGGTCAGGGGAAGAGGCTGGTGAAGTTGGTGAGCATCAGCTGGACCAGCTGCCCTGGGTAGAGAGCATGGGCTGCTGGATCAGATGTCTCCTGCTCTGGCCGAAACAGGGTTGGTCCAAACACAATTCCCAGGTTGTGGGGAGTCATGCGATTCTTATCTGAGTGTGCTATTACCCTGTGGGCAAAGGCAAAGGAAGGGGATATATGGCAGCAGCTTGCCACTTCATAGCAATCTAACCCTTCAAAGGTCTGAGCAGGGAGGAGGCCACTCTGGGATTCCTCCACGTGGTGACAAAAAAACAAAGAGACACAAGGGGAATGGAGATGGACCAGTGGAGAAACCTTCAGGATACAATCTGAAGATACAACTGCCTCTTCTGGCTTTAAGGACTACTGTAAGAGTTCTATCTGCTCACGGTTTGGGAGTCTTTAATTCAAATGGCCATCCCCTCTCAGAAGTCACTGCCCAGGCCCAGTTCAACCAAGGAAGCCATCAGCAAGGTCCCAATGGGAGACAAAGAGGCAGAGGGAAGGGAGAGGCAAGATTTCCCTTATTTCTTTCACAGCATCTTGGTTCCATTTCCCCACTTGATGCTGATCTTTAAGTTTTGACCTAAAGGCTTTGATGGGCGTGGTGGCTCACACCTGTAATCCCAGCACTTTGGGACGCTGAGGTGGGTAAATCACCTGTGGTCAGGAGTTTGAGACCAGCCTGGCCAACATGGTGAAACCCCGTCTCTACTAAAAATACAAAAATTAGCTGGGCATGGTGGCAGGCGCCTGTAATCCCAGCTACTAGGGAGGCTGAGGCAGGAGAATCGTTTGAACCCGGGAGACAGAGGTTGCAGTGAGCTAAAATTGCACCACTGCACTCCAGCCTGGGTGACAGAGCAAGACTCTGTCTCAAAAATAAAAAAAATAAAAATAATTAAAAAAAGGCTTTGACCCTGGTAATATGCTCCTGCACAGAGGTTGCCTGTTTCCTCACCTGCCCATTAAACTTGGGTGCTTCCCTACCTTCACTCCACCTGCACGGAGTCCCTGTGGCATTCCCCACTCCACCTTTCCCCAGCATGAACAAAGAGGTTCAGTCTTCCTGACCTGCATAAATGCTCCAGGAGGTACCGTAGAGTGTCACGGTTGGGCTTTGGCATTGAGCCTATTAATTCTTGTATCTGAGAGAGGCACTGCTCTGATTCGGAGAGTGCTAGAAAGAGAGAGTAATGGGAAAGGCATTTGAGTGAGGTTAGGGAAGGTGCTAGGACAGGGTGAATCAATTCACTGCTCTTTCCTACAGGCATGGAAGACATCACAAATCTAGTACAGCTTTCTTTTTCACGTAGCCCAACTATTACCTCATAATTCTTTTCAGTTCAGCCCTCTAAACATTCACAAAAAAGCACCTGGAGTAGGCACCTGAGTTGAATGTTATTTTCCATCTCTAAAGTCAGAATGGGAAAGAAGAGTATAAGGGAACCTCTATTCTATTATTTACCACCCGTGTCCCCCATATCAAAGGTTCTTTCCAAAGCTCCAATCCTTACCAAGGGCAGCGCGGAAATGGGGCAGCAGCAGTGGTGGCACCAGAGGCTGGGGCAGCTCCCGGAGAAAAAGCTTCAGGGCTCCGGTGACCACATGAATGTCATCCCACTCAGTACTGTCCAAATCTAACCGACCTTCTGGAGGGAGAAGGAGGTATAGGGGCTTCAGGGCTCATGAAGGGCCAGAAAGATCTAGAGACCGAGAGATTAGAAGTTCTGGAGAAATCCAGTCAAAGCAGACTATAGGAATGCCTAGAGGGTCTGCAGTGGGGCAAGGTAGCTAAGGTGGGGATGAGGACAACCCTCCCAGGAGTGGTACATGGAGGTATCCATGGGAAACAAAGAGGATATGTGGAAGTTTTAGGGATCTGAGGGGTCTTCCATGTAAGTACCTTGTCCTGGCTGTTCTGGGAACACATACCTCCCATCGGAGGTGACTGCACGCTCTGCAACATGAATGAGAAGAGATCAGGAGCTAAGACATGCACTTCCAGCCTGACGGTCTCTGTGCTCTGCCAGCTTCCTCATGTAGAATCTCCCATGGTTCTCAGGCAACACATTCTTAGTACAACCACTGGCCCACAAACCTTCTCACCTCTGTCCACCAGAAAGCGAAGTTTCTGGACCACTGCCAAGTTCCCGCTCACCCGATAAATGCCATCCACATCCAGACCTGGGAGATGAGGGAGGAGTAGATGAGGACTGCTGCTTAAAAGTGTGTGTGGTGAGGAATATAAGGGTGGAGAGAAAAAGGGCAGTAGGAAGACTAAGTAGAATGGGGGAGGCAGAAAATTCTACGCCTTAGCCTGTTGGAAGAGAATTCTGGGGTCTCTGAGAAAATGACCTCTTTTATCCACAGCAGCAATGCAGAGCCGCACAAAGCTGGGCACTGTGTCTCCTTCCCGCTGGCAGAGTGATTCCAATTGGCAGCCGAACACCTGGTCTGGGGAGGCAAAGTGAGGCGGGAAGCCAGTGCCAGCGTCACTCACCGGAGCTCTTTTCAGCATAGGTCTTTATCCTTAAGTGAGGCTGGTCCTCCTGGCTGCCTGGGCAAGGAAATACACTCCGCCCCCCTTCCCCTGCTTCAAACAATCTGACAAAGGGGTACACGTCTTCCCGGCTTCTCCTCTAAACAATCTGGGGTAGTGGGAAAGCAGCAGTCACAGAAGGCTGTGGTCTAGTTCTGGGAAGCTCTACTCTGAGCCTCGCTGGAGTTTTCTTATCCAGGAACCTGGCCCAGCCCCCTCACCTCGGAGCAGACCCCGCTCCTGCAGGCTTTGTAAGGGCGGTCTCTTTGCGATGAGCCGCTTTAGTTTGTTGCGCACGCGGTTCTGCTCGGTGCCTTCGGGACCCCGAACTACAGGAGGCAGGTGGAGCGGGGCGTGAGCGCCCAGGAGCCTCGCTGCGCCCCGGACCCTCCCTCCCCAGCCCGCGCCTCACTGGAGCTCCGGCGGCTGCTGAGGCGCAGCAGCGGTTTGGACACCGGCTCCGACTCCTCTTCTTCGTCCTCCCCGGCGCTCAGCTCCGCCAGCTCCGCGGGTCCAGAGCCCGACAGACGCAGCTCCAGGGGGTTCTCCCGATCCTAGACCCGGGGCGGGTCGTGTCGAAGGTGAGAGAGGAGAGAAATCTGCACCCCTAGCTGGACTCTGACCCACTGCCAGGGTCCCACGTCCCAGCCCCGCCCCAGGCCGGGCTCTCCACCGAGCCCACCCTGCCCCCACCGCCCCTGATTCCTACAGTTCCTACCCCACTCCCTTGGTCCCGGCCGGCCCGAGCCTCCCTCCCAGCCTGCACCCCTCTAACCAGCCGCTCGATGACAGTCCGCAGCGCGCGGTGCCAGGCTCGCAGCTCTGTCTCGTGGTCGGACTGCAGCAGGAACTCGTGGCCAGGGACCGTGCGGATCTGAGGGCCAGGCGGGGAAACGTTCGGGTCAACCGGGAGGAGTATAAAAAGCAGGGAGACCTAGTGGGAGGCCTGCACGGGAGATTGGGGGCGCCCTCTGGTCGGGTGGGGCCTTGGAGACGCGCGGGAGGGCGCTCACGTGCAGGACGTTGCGGCGGCTGGACAGGTGGCGGCCGTGCGCCAGGGCCGCCCCGCGCAGGTCCACGCTGCTTTCGGGCCGGCTACCCGCTGGCCCCTGCCAATGAGGGAGGAAACTGAGGCCACGATGCTGTTTCCTTCAATGTTTCCCTCTCCCCGGTGGACTGTGAGGAGGTGGGAGGCTTCCTCACTTCTTTACCTTCCTCTGCACCGCCCTCCGCGCTGCCGCGCCCCACATTGGCGTAAGGCGGAGGCAGCGCCCTCACCCCTCCTGCTCCCCTAGCTCACACTCACCCAACCAGAGGAGGGCGCTGTCGGCGGTGGCTCTCGGTAGAACACTAGGCTGTTACCCGTTAACACCACCCAAGACGGGCCCCAGTTCTTCCTGCGGGGGCAGAGAGGGGAGGTAGTGGTAGTGAAAAGGTCATTCTAGAATTACACGGGGAGGGTGCTCTTTCAACACCCTGCTCTACCCTACGGAGTTGACAGCCCAGGCCCTAGCTGTATTCCGGGTTCTCACCTGAGCTTGCGCCCCCCTTGGGCAATCTTGGTCATGTTGAGCAGACCCGACTTTTCCACCTCCTGGGAAATGGAGGGAATGGTATCTGTAAGTCACCCTGCGCCCTCCACAGTGGCCACGGCTTTCCCTAGGGGGTCTCCCAGGAGTGAAGTCCCTTAAAGTTGCTGAGGGAGGGCTGGGTAAGAGGATAATTCAGAAAGAGGAAGATGTTTTTGAGGAGCAGGAATTGGGGGGGGTGTGGGGCAGGGAGGATCTTGGCATTCACAAAGAAATGGGAGATTCACATGGGGGTCTTCCAGGAGCTGCGGCAGAGGTCGAGGGGGCTGCAAGGCTGGAGGATCAAGCTTCGAGGTGCGTTGGCTGAGGCTGAGTGAACCCTAGGGGAGAGGATTGGAGAAGCAGGTGGGGAAACCCTTGACTCAGGGATCCCTGGCTGAAGGGGGAAGAGGGGTGGGATGTGGGTGAGAGGCAGGGGGTGTGATGGGGAATGGAGAATGTTTTACACAAAACAGAAAGTCATAACAAGCTGGCTTTTTCTGCATGTGATTGGGAGATGGGAGGGATCTCACCTGTGGGTCAAGCGGTTCTGGGGTCCCTGTGTCAGATCCGAAGCCTTTTGCCTGATGTTGCAGGACATCATTGTTCCTCTTCAGGGTCTGTGTCCCCTCCATGGAGCCAGGGTTCTGGGTTAGGGGAGGAGGAAATAAAGCTACATCCAGATGCCACCTCCACACCCTTCTTATACTTGGCTGATTCTTCTGATCTTCTGAGAGCCCCAGAGAGAAAACACACTACCTTGAGGTTCAGTAGGGGAAGGAAGAGCTTGGGGGACAGTGGAGAAGCAGGAGGTAAGGTCTCACCATCTCGCCGCGACTGCGGCGCGGGGGCTTCCAGGACTTGCAGCCAGTCAGTGAATTGATGTAGAAGCAGCGTCCGGAGTTGGGGTCCAGGTACTGCTCCCAGGCATCCAGCCTCTGCAGCGGGGGGCATGCAGGGCCTGGGGGTGGGGACCGGGGACAGCGGCGAAGGTCCACCAGGTTACAGTACACGGGGGGCTCTGACATGAGGGGCTGGGGGCCTGCCTGCCAGAAAAGGGGGAAGAAGGAGGTGGTCATTCTGCCTGTTGCCCTTCCCATGCTTCTCTTGGCCTTCCCACCTCCTACTCCCTCCCCATCGTCTTCTCACCGCCAGCTCCAGGCTGAGGTGACCCAGGTACTGGGGGACAAACCCCAGGCCCCAGCTGCTTTTTAAAAATTCTCTCTCTCACAGTTTTCTTTGCTCTTCTCCTCACTTCCTGTTGCCAACTTCCCGCCTCCCCCACCCCACCCCCACCTCAGGGCCACAGGAAAGGGGAACAGGCTTTTTGTGTGTGTGTGCAAGGAGGGGGCATGCTGAAGGGGGTGCTCCACCCTCATATCCTGCAAGGTAAAAGAGGACAGAGAAGGGTCTACAGAAGGCAGGAGGAGCCCCTTGCCACTCACTGTTAAGAAAGAGAGGGAAGGGCTGAGCAAGTCACATCTTTAGAGGAGACCTGCTGTGGCTTAACAGGCAAGCAGAACACAAAAAAATCCTGCCCTGGGCTAGGAGTCTGGAGGAAGGAAGAACACAGGGCTGGCCTTTCAGTGCCTCCACTGCTCCCTGTTCCCTGTCCGCTCCGGGCCTTTGGTACCTGCTGTCCCTTCTCACCTCCTACCCAGTTTGCCTCTCGGCTGCCTCTTTCTCCTCCTGGTTCAGAGTCAACTGAACGCCGTCACCTCACAGATGCCTCCCTGCAACACCCCAGCCACTCTCCACCACATTAACTCGCCTTTGTAGATTTATCGTAGTACCAAGCGTTATCTTATTTATTTGTTTTTGTGTTTGTCATCCCCAGGGGAGTCCCTCGAAGGCAGGGGTGCTGTCTGTCTTGTGCCTAGAACAGGGCCCAGCTCAGAAGAGCTGTGACTCACTGTGCTGGCACTGGCTTCTGACGGCAAGTCTTCCCGGGAGAGGCATCTTCCACTTGGTCCTTCCTGGAAAGGCTTCAGAAGGCAGGGCCTCAGACTGTCAATGCTGACGCTCCTACACATTTTGGGGGGAAGTGGAGGAGGCTGCTCCAAACTAGCCTGAGCCCTGCTTGGGAGGGCCTGAGACAACTCCTCCAGGGAACCATGAAACAACTTCGGCCCTTGAAACAGAAAAGGGGAGGGTGAGTGGCAGATGATCAGAGGTGTTGTTGTAACTGGGTCCCCCATCTTGGGAGCTCACAGGGAAGACAAGGAGGGCAGAGGCAGGATGTAGAAAATGGCATGAGACCTAGAAGCCTTGGGACTAGGAGGACAGGTGGTGGGATGAGGATGCCATGGCGGGGGTGAGAGGTAGGCTGATCAAAGAAAAACAAGAGAAAATGGTTCATAGAAGCTTGAGGGAGCGGGGGTCCTCCCAATAATTCCCAGAAGCCAGGGAGGTAGGAAGGTGAGGGGAGGTAGGAAGGTGAAGGAGGAGGGCTTAGCACTTACTCACCAGGAGTCCAGAGCAATTGGCTGGGGATGGCGGTAGTTGGACTCTGGGAAGGGATGGATTCCTCTGTCATATAGGCCGCTGGGACAAAGATGGGTCGAGAGGTGGAGGGAGCTTCTAGGCGTCTTGCCAACCACCAGTCAGAGTTGGTCTTTCGAAGCAGTAGAAACCTGTCCCCTTCAGCCAGAGACACTTGCCGGCCATCTGCCCCAGTATAAGTAAAGGCATAGAGGGCACAGAGCTGGGATCCCCGAGAAGGGCTTCGGGGGCCCAGTCCTAGGCTCCCCCAGGAACTTGGCCACCACCGGCTGGACAGCATTGTAGCCAGCACTGTCACCTGTGGGAAAAAGGGACACTGGAGACCCAGAAGGGAACAGGCCTGGCTGTCTCCAGGTAGAGAGACATGGTTCTAGGAGCAGTGTTGCAGGGAGGTGGGGATAGGAGCCCTTGAGTGGGGGGAGAGGGTAGAGCAGACAGTCTGGTGAGGATCGGTGACAGGTTTTGGGGGCTGAGAACTCCTGGTGGTGTCTGGTGAGGAAGTATGTAAGTAACGTGAGAGAGGATGTGGTCAGCAGGGCTGCATGGCCGGCAAGGCAGGAAATTAGAGGAGATGACCCAGGTCAGTAGGCTTCCTCCAAGTACCTTATGGGGCCCATCAGAAGATTCAGGGGCAGGAGTTGGTCCTGGGTGGTGGTGGGAGTCTTGAGCTGGACACAGGAAGGAGATAAGAAGAAAGAATCAGGTTTTAGACAGGAACAGGGAGACACAAGGTTAATGACAAAGACAAAAATGTGTGTTATTCTTTATTAAATTTACACAAGCATCAATGTTTCCGTTACCAATCACCTCAGACCATAGCTGCGTGCTTCCTGTGCAGACTCAGAGAGACATGGTGACAGAGAAACAGAAAGCCAAATAAATAGCAAGACCAAATTAGAAAGAATGACAAAGTGGGAGAAACACAGAGGGATTCAGAGTTAAAATATCACCACCCTCCCAATCCAGGACACAATTTTAGGAGCTGAGAAGCCTTGGTACTGTCCTGTATACACAAGCCTCTTGAGGCGGGAGCTACTTTAGTGGTGTGGGTTCAGTCGTGCTTTTTTTTTTTGAGACAAAGTCTCGTTCTTGTCCCCCAGGTTGGAGTGTGATAGCGTGATCTCGGCTCACTGCAACCTCTGCCCCCCAGGTTCAGGTGATTCTCCTGTCTCAGCTCCCTGAGTAGCTGGGATTACAGGCGCCTGTCACTATGCCCGGCTAGTTTTTGTACTTTTAGTAGAGACGGGGTTTCACCATGTTAGCCAGGCTGGTCTAGAACTCCTGACCTTAGGTGATCCACCAGCCTCGGCCTCCCAAAGTGCTGGGATTACAGGCGTGAGCCACCGAGCCCGGCCTCATTTATGCTTTTAACAAGGATTGATTGAGCGCCTCCTGCGTGCAAGGAGCAGTGTCAGGCACTGGAGATGAGAGAAGGGAATGAGCCCTTTTGGAGCTTAAGGAGAGACAGACCTTAACTAATGACACAATAAACTTAATAATTACAATTGAATCAGAGACAATGGACAAGTAATACAAGATGCTATGACAGGTAGATAGGGGGCTGATGTCAGCTTCTTCCTGGTGGAAGGTGGGAACTGACCTTCCCTGGATTCCCAGCACTTTAAAACCCACACTTCTGCTTCTGCCTTACCTGACCACTCCTCTTTTCCCGTTCTCTCAGCTTCTCCATTGCACAATGTGAGGCTTTCTGTCTGGGTTTGGAGAGGTGGATTAAGGAGCGAATGCCCCTCCCCACTGGTGATATCAGAGAGCCAGCTCTCTTTCCCTGAGGGCTGGGTGGCTAGTACTGGGCTTCTGCCTCAGTGATCTTCCTTCTTAGTTTACCTTACTCCAACACATGGAGAACCCTACCCCTCAACTCTTCCTTCCCACTTCCAAAATAGTGACTAATTTCACCCATTTAGTCACTTATTCATTCATTTGGTGTTCAGTGCTTGAATCCACCCTTTTTTGCCTTCTCTGAAACTCTCTCTCCTACACTTTAGCTTGTTTTTGTTGGCTTCTTTGCATTCACTTTTAAACATATCCAAGTCTCTCCCGTCTTTAGACAAACCTCCCCTTACTGGGCTTTCCAGGTGCCACCATATATATGTCTCTCTCTTTCTTCTTCTTTTTTTTTGTTTTTTGAGACGGAGTCTCGCACTGTCGCCTGGGCTGGAGAGCAGTGGCACAATCTCAGGTCACTGCAACTTCTGCTTCCCAGGTTTAAGGGATTCTCCTCAGCCTCCCAAGTAGTTGGGATTACAGCCGCCAACACACCCAGCTAATTTTTTTGTATTTTTAGTAGAGACGGGGTTTCACTGTGTTGGCCAGGCTGGGCTCGAACTCCTGACCTCGTGATCCGCCCACCTCAGCCTCCCAAAGTGCTGGGATAACAGGCGTGAGCCACTGCGCCCCCTCCTCTATCTTTCTTTTTACAGTCAAACTTCTTGAGTTGCCTACACTGTATGGGGACCTCCATTTCCTATCCCCTCACTCCACCACCTTTTCAAAGTCATTCCTCACTAGAGTCACCCTGACCTTGCATGAACATGCTGCAGTCCTTTTTTTGCTTGACATCTCAGCAGCAGGCAACACAATTGACCTTTCTCTCCTACAAATGCTCTGCTGGTATCCCTCTTACCTTTCTAGCAGTTCCTTGTCTGTGGCATGAGGAATGACCTTCCTCTGCCTGTTCCTTAAACCACAGAAGCCTGTCTGAGATCCTGTGCCCTGTGCTTTCTGCGCGTCCTCCCTGGGTGGTCTTATTCTCTCCCCAGCTCAAATGATTTCCATATGCTGCTAAGGACCGTTATCTCCAGTCCAGATCTTTCTCTGGGGCTTCCATCTAATCCACTGTCCACCAAAAAATCCACTTGAGTATTTCGCAGGTACCACGAACTCAGTATGAACCAAACTGAACTTGTCAGCTTTCCCCACAAACCTATTTCTCTCCCAATACCACTACTTAGTTTAATATGAAATCAATAAATATTGACCTGGTACAGTAGCTCACACCTATAATCCCAGCATTTTGGGAGGTCAAGGCAGAATATAACTTGAGCCTAGGAGCTTGAGGTGCAACATAATAAGATCCTGTCTCTACAAAAAATTTTTAAAAATTAGCCGGGCGTGGCAGTGTGTGCCTTGTAGTCCCAGCTGCTTGGGAGGCTGAGGTGGGAGTATCTCTTGAACCTGGGAAGTTGAGGCTGCAGTGATGCGTGATAGTGCCACTGCACTCCAGCCTAGGCAACAGAATGAGACTCTGTCTCAAAATAAATACATTAAATAATTTAATAAATATTTATTGAATGTTCACTACCATAAATGCCAGGCAGGAACTATGTGCTAGGCATTGTCAATTAAGATGGTAAATATGGGACCGGGTGCAGTGGCTCACACCCAGCTCAATCTCAGCACTTTGGGAGGCTGAGGAGGGCAGATCACCTGAGGTCAGGAGTTCAAGACCAACCTGGCCAACGTGGTGAAACCCCACCTCTAAGAAAAACACAAAAATCAGCCGGGCGTGGTGGCAGGTGCCTGTACTCCCTGCTACTCAGGAGGCTGGGGTAGGATAATTGCTTGAACCCAGGAGACGGAGGTTTCAGTGAGCTGAGATCGTGCCACTGCACTCCAGCCTGGGTGACAGAGCAAGACTCTGTCTTAAAACAAAACAAAAAAATATGATCCCTGCCCACTCATAACAATGAAACTACGATGTAATAATGATCACTATGATAGAGGAAATACTATCATCTGCTGTAGCACATAGAAAGTATGCCCTATTTCCCATGCCAGAAACCTAGCAGCCGACCTGAATTTATCTTGTTTCCTCACCACCCGCATTGATTCAATTGATGACTGAACACTTCAATTTATATTTTCCCAATCTACCTACCTTTTATCCCCACAACTACCACTCCTTTACCCTGGACGATATAACTTCCTAACTAGTCTCATTGCATATAGTTCTGCTCCCCCCCATCCATTCCTGACACAGCAGCCAGAGTGACCTTTCTAAAACACATATGCCCTGCTACTCTTCTGACTTAAACTTTCCACATTTTATAATGTCATTTACAGATTCCCTCTCTATCCTTTTCACAGTCTCCACCACAAACTCCACACTGCAGTCTTATGCGAATTCCTCACATTCTTAAAGTGCACTGAAATCTTTGATCCTTTGCATATGTTGTTTCCTCTGCCTGAAACACATCTCTTCTCCACTCCCTCCAGTCTTCACCTAGATAACTCTTACTCATCACTGAGATCTCAGCTGAAAGGTCACTTGCACAGGAAAGCATTTCAGCCAGGCGCGGTGGCTCACGCCTATAAACCTAACACTTTGGGAGGCCAAGGACAGTGGATCACTTGAGGTCAGGAGTTTGAGACCAGCCTGGGCAACATGGTAAAATCCTGTCCCTACTAAAAATACAAAACTTAGCTGGGTGTACTGGCCCAGCTACTGTAGTCCCAGCTACTTG
Organism: Mandrillus leucophaeus; assembly: GCF_000951045.1. Lineage (NCBI taxonomy): Eukaryota > Metazoa > Chordata > Mammalia > Primates > Cercopithecidae > Mandrillus > Mandrillus leucophaeus. Next base: position 1,201,172 of record NW_012103499.1, read on the forward strand.
GGAGCCTGAGGCACAAGAATGCCTTGAACCTGGGAGGCAGAGATTGCAGTGAGCTGAGATCATGCCACTGCACTCCAGCCTGGTGACAGAGCGAGAGTCTGTCTCAAAAAAA
>NW_012103499.1:1202938-1205174 GCF_000951045.1 Mandrillus leucophaeus
TCCTGCCTCAGCCTCCCGAGTAGCTGGGACTACAGGCGCCCGCCACCTCGCCCGGCTAGTTTTTTGTATTTTTTAGTAGAGACAGGGTTTCACCCAAAGTGCTGGGATTACAGGCTTGAGCCACCGTGCCCGGCCAACAGCCATTTTATTATAGTTTAACAATTGTACAGGTATGGAGCAGAAATTTGGGCAGGGCTTAGGTGGGTGATTCTTCTGATGTGGCCTTGACCAAAGGTCACTTAAGAGTTTTCAGTGGGCAGATGGGCTGGTCTGGAAGACTTCACTCACATGTCTGGCACCTTGGTAAGGATGACTGAAATGCTGGGATTAGCTGGAGCTGTCAGACAGAATATCTACATGAGACCTCTCTAGCATGGCAGCTCAAAGTGGTAGGATTTCTTACATGGCAGCTCAAAGCTACCAGTGTGCCAGATAGCCTGCAACTGAAGCTGCAAAACTTCTTATGGCCTAGCTTCAAAAGGCCCAGAACCTTCATGGAATTTTCTGAGATCAAATGTAAAGTGCTTAAAACAATGCCTAGCTCATGAGTACTATTAGATATTATTCTTAAAATAATATGAAGATGAATAAGAAGCATCCCTTTCTCAATAACAGGTATGTGCTTCCTTGCATAATATATACTTATTGCCAAACTCTTAGCCATCTTGCATCTCCTTTTTTTTTTTTTTTTGAGATGAAGTCTCACTCTGTTGCACAGGCTGGATTGCAGAGGCACGATCTCGGCTCACTGCAACCTCTGTCTCCTGGGTTCAAGTGATTCTCCTGGCTCAGCCTCCTGAGTAGCTGGGATTACAGGCTTGCACCACCACACCCAGCTAATTTTTGTATTTTCAGTAAAGAAGGGATTTCAACATGTTGTCCAGGCTGGTCTCAAACTCCTGACCTCAAGAGATCTGCTCGCCTCAGCCTCCCAATGTGCTGGGGTTAAGGCGTGAGCCACCCCGCCTGGCCTTACTTCTCAATTTGATCTTTTCCCTAGAGATGTTTGGCTGGGCACGGTGGCTCACGCCTGTAATCCCAGCACTTTGGGAGGCCGAGGTGGGCGGATCACAAGGTCAGGGAATCGAGACCATCCTGGCTAACACGGTGAAACCCCGTCTCTACTAAAAATACAAAAAATTAGCAGAGCTTGGTGGCGGGCATCTGTAGTCCCAGCTACTTGGGAGGCTGAGGCAGGAGAATGGCATGAACCCGGGGGACGGAGGTTGCAGTGAGCCGAGAGCGCGCCACTGCAGTCCACACTGGGCGACAGAGCAAGACTCTGCCTCAAAAAAAAAAGAGATGCTCTTCTACCTCTTTGATGAGACGTAGAGCTGTATATGAGCTCAAACTGGTATTAATATTTTACTATCTACATTTTTTTTTTTTTTTGAGACGGGGTTTCCTCTTGTTGCCCAGGCTGGGGTGCAATGGCGCGGTCTTGGCTCACTGCAACCTCCGCTTCCCAGGTTCAGGCGATTTTTTTGCTTCAGTCTCCCGAGTAGCTGGGATTACAGGCCCTGCCACCATGCCCGGCTAATTCTGTATTTTTAGTAGAGATGGGGTTTTCGCATGCTGGCCAGGCTGGTCTCGAACTGCTGACCTCAGGTGATTCACCCGCCTCGACTCCCCAAAGTGCTGGGATTACAGGCATGAGCCACCGCGCCCAGCCTATCTACATTTTTGTTGTTGTTGATAGGATGGATGTGTACACTAACTTCCGCTTTGTCACTAAAATAATTACGCACATGGTAACTCCGAACTCCAAAACTCTGACAGTTAAGAGCTTGAATCCAGAGCCACTAAGAATAGCCGCTGTTATGACATGGCCAGAAGAAGCCGCGGTTTCAGCCATTGCCCTCCAGCAGTGTAAGAGGGTAAAAGTGGGACTTGCCCTAAAACCTAAACGTCTCTTCTGGACCTCCAGAAAAATAGTGCTGCTCTAGGCCAGACGCGGTGGCTCACGCCTGTAATCCCAGCACTTTGGAAGGCCGAGGCGGGCAGATCATCTGAGGTCAGGACTTCGAGACCAGCCTGGCCAAAATGGTGAAAGCCCGCCTCTACTAAAAATACAAAAATTAGCCGGGCGTGTGTCACGTGCCTGAAGTCCCAGCTACACAGGAGGCTGAGGCCGGAGAACCCAGTAGGCAGAGGTTGCAGTGAGCCAAGATCGTGCCACTGCACTTCAGCCTAGGTGACAGAAGGAGACACACACACACACACACACACACACACA
>NW_012103499.1:1208034-1209019 GCF_000951045.1 Mandrillus leucophaeus
AAAAAAAAAAAAAAAAAAAGCATCTTCTCACCCTTTAGAGGGGCCCTAACTCACACTTTAAGGATTATTTGATTTTCTGACTTTCAGGAAGTCTGTGAGTGCTTCCAAGGTAGCAGAAGCCCACATCCATTTTGTTGATAACTGTGCCTTCAATGCCTTCTATGGTCACTTCTACAGCGATTTCTGGCGTAAAGTCACATCTTTGTGCCTCAGTTCCCTCATTAGTAAAATGGAGATGAGAGACCTACCTCAGTTGGTTTATTTATTTTAGACAGAGTCTCGTTCTGTCGCCAGCCTGGAGTACAGTGGTGTGATCTCGGCTCACTGCAACCTCCGCCTCCCAAGTTCAAACAATTCTCCTGTCTCAGCCTCCCGAGTAGCTGGGATTACAGGCATGGGGCACCATGCCCAGCTAATTTTTGTATTTTTAGTAGAGATGGGGTTTCACCATGTTGTCCAGGATGGTTTCGAACTCCTGTCCTCAGGTGAGCAGCCCGCCTTGGCCTCCCAAAGTGCTAGGATTACAGGTGTGAGCCACTGCGTCCGGCCTATTTATTTATTTATTTTTTGAGACAGAGTCTGGCTCTGTCGTCCAGGCTGGAGTGTAATGGCACGATCTCAGGTCACTGCAACCTCCGCCTCCCGGGTTCAAGTGATTCTGCTGCCTCAGCATCCTAAGTAGCTGGGATTACAGGCGTGTACTACCACACCCCGCCATTTTTTTGTATTTTTAGTAGAGACAGGGTTTCACCATGTTAGCCAGACTGGTTTTGAAATCCTGACCTCAGGTGATTTGTCCGCCTCGGCCTCCCAAAATGCTAGGATTACAGGTGTGAGCCACCGCACCCAGCCTCTTGACTAGTTTTAAAAACTATTTTTGGCCAGGAGCGGTGGCTCATGCCAGTAATCCCAGCACTTTGGGAGGCCGAGGCAGGTGCATCACCTGAAGTCAGGAGTTCAAGACCAGCCTGGCCAACATGATGAA
>NW_012103499.1:1212294-1221916 GCF_000951045.1 Mandrillus leucophaeus
GGGGGTGGGGGGCGGGACCGAAACACCTCAGATTCTCTGCAGCTGTCTTTGCCAAACCCCCAGTCCTCGCCACACACCCCAATCGACCACTTCCGTTATCCTTGATCACTCCACGTCTTCTTCCCTCCCAGTCACATCTTTCACTTCACTTCCTTTAATTACCCTCAATATAATGCTCTTCCCTTATCTCTCTCCCCTCTTCCGTCTTCCAGGACCCCGCCTCACCACAGTAAACTGTTCTTCCCTTCCCAACCTTCTCCTACACCTATCAGGCACGCCCCTCTGCTCTTTAGTTACTAGTATGACAGCCCCCAGGCATCCTTTTGTGTTTTTAGGAAATCCCTCTCTCCCCTCCTAACACACACACACACTTCTTTCTGTTTACCTCTTCTCATTCTCAGCCGATTGTTTGGGTGACTCTTAGGAGGTTCTCTTGTCAGTCTTCTCAGCTCTTTTAATTTTGTTCTCCCACTGTGACCTTCAGATAATTATTAAGATATCCCAGTTACTTTTAGTCGTTAAGTTCTTGGCTGCAGCACTATCCCAATACCACCACCTCCTCTGCAGTCCCCATCTGTTGCTTCCAGCTGGCAGTTTCAGCTGAACACCTGCTGGCCTCTCCAGCCCATTCCGGACCCACCCCCTTTCAGTGGTCCTATCCTGGAACTTCTGGGTTGAGACTGCCCATCTTTCTTTTCTAACTCACTGAACAATGCAAGATTATCCTAAGTTGACAAAGCATTTCTTTTCTTTTCCTTTTTTTTTTTTTAACCCATTTTCCGTTTTTGCATCAGACTGTGTGGTCCCGTTCCTGACCCGGCCTAAAGTCCCTGTCTTGCAGCTGGATAGTGGCAACTACCTCTTCTCCACTAGTGCAATCTGCCGGTCAGTATTGGGCCTTGGTGTAGGGAGGTGGCTGAATCAAATCAGACCGCACTGTCCTTTGTGTGGCTTTATTTGCAGCCATTGTTTCCCTGTGTGATGAGAAATGGGCTAGATAAACAGGCCCCTCTAAATCCATCATCTGTTGCTGTCTTTCTGGGCAGATATTTCTTTTTGTTATCTGGCTGGGAGCAAGATGACCTCACTAACCAGTGGCTGGAATGGGAAGCGACAGAGCTGCAGGTAGGACTAAGGTATGGGGGATGTCTGGCAGGCCCTTGCTCTGCGTGGCCATCCTGACTCATGTCCCCTGCATTTTAGCCAGCTTTGTCTGCTGCCCTGTACTATTTAGTGGTCCAAGGCAAGAAGGGGGAAGATGTTCTTGGTTCAGTGCGGAGAGCCCTGACTCACATTGACCATAGCTTGAGTCGTCAGAACTGTCCTTTCCTGGCTGGGGTGAGTTGGATCTTGAGATGAGGATTGGGGAAGGCTTATGGTGTAAGGATTAAGAGGGAAGACTATTTTCAGATTGTTCAAACCCAACACTGCCACTTACTAGTAGTATAATCTTGGCAAATTACTTAATCTCTCTAATCCTCAATTTTTTTTTTCAGTTGTGAAATAGGAGTAATATTAGTACCTACCTCAGTAAGTTATTGTGAGGATTAAGTGAGATAATATAAAGTGCTTAATACAGTGCTTGACACACAGTAAGTGCTCAGTAAATGTTAGATATTACCATTGGGAAGAAACTGAGTGTCTCATTTGTGTACATTTTCCTTTTCTATCCCCAACAAAGGAGACAGAATCTCTAGCCGACATTGTTTTGTGGGGAGCCCTATACCCATTACTGCAAGATCCTGCCTACCTCCCTGGTGAGAACTGTGCATATCACTCCAACCCTAGGAGCTTGGTGTAGGGGGGTTATAGAATGGGCAGTAGAATACTGAGAACTCCCTTCAAGGTGCAGCTAGACTGGGTAACTATAGCAGGAAATGGCTGAGGGAACTGGGGAAAGCAACTGGAGAAACCTCACAAAGAAGGGGGAAGAGGCCTGCTCCTGCCTACCAGGTCCTTATGTTTGCTGATTTTCTTTTCTCCCATACCCACAGAGGAGCTGAGTGCCCTGCATAGCTGGTTCCAGACACTGAGTACTCAGGAGCCATGTCAGCGAGCTGCAGAGACTGTACTGAAACAGCAAGGTGTCCTGGCTCTCCGGCCTTACCTCCAAAAGCAGCCCCAGCCCAGCCCCGCTGAGGGAAGGGCTGTCACCAATGAGCCTGAGGTTTGGAACAGGGCCTGAGGTGGGAGGTGGCTAGGAGATGGACTTTGAGCATGGCCACCAACTTTTTCAGGTAGTGGCAAGCAGAAAGTTTCTTTACCCTGTGGGCCCCCCTCACCTGGTAAGGGATTCTCTCCACTCTTCATAGGAGGAGGAGCTGGCTACCCTATCTGAGGAGGAGATTGCTATGGCTGTTACTGCCTGGGAGAAGGGCCTAGAAAGTTTGCCCCCACTGCGGCCCCAGCAGAATCCAGTGTGAGTAGACATGGCATATGTGAGTGGGGCTTGATTTTGTAGTGGAAATTGTTGATAGAGCCAGAACCTGCCTGGTAGGTCCCGTGTGCTGATCTCTCTTAAGTTTTTCATTCTCTCCTTTTAATTCTTACATCTCTTTTTTTTTTTTTTTACATTTTCTCTTAGCTTATCATTTTGGACACTCTATCTGTCCCATCTGCATCCATGTTTTTCTTTTCTTTCCTCTTTTTTTTTTTTTTTTTTTTTGAGATGGAATTTTGCTCTTGTTGCCCAGCCTGGAGTGCATTGGCATGATCTCGGCTCACTACAACCTCTGCCTCCTGGGTTCAAGCGAGTCTCCTGCCTCAGCCTCCCAAGTAGCTGGGATTATAGGTGTGCACCACCATGCCTGGCTAATTTTTTGTAGAGACAAGGTTTCACCATATTGCCCAGACAGGCTGGTCTCGAACTCCTGACCTCAGATGATCCACCAGCCTCAGCCTCCCAAAGTGCTGGGATTACAGACGTGAGCCACCGTGCTGGCCCTGCACCCATGTTTTTAGCTACTTTTTAACCCACTGATGGAGCTAAATCTATTTTTCTAGTCCAGATCTGTATTCTGAACTCCAGACACATTTGCCATACCATCCTAGATTCCTTTACCTCCACAGGCATCTCAAATTCAACATGTCCAAAACCAAACCTGTTATCTTCCCTGCCAACTGCCCTTTTATTCATTCACCTGCCTTTGTTGAACAGCCTCCACCTTCCACCTAAAAATTCAAGCCAGGAATCTTGGTGTTATCTAGACTTCTTCCTTTCTCCCTAGCTGTATTATTCATTCCCTTACCAAGTCATTGATTCTAACTCTTAAGTAGTCCTTGAATCCACCCCTTCTCCTCTGTATTATCACTGTCACTACACAGATACTAGCAAACCTTGTCATCTCTTACCCTCTTTCCCTGCCACTCTGTACTCCACACTGCTCCAGAGTGACTGCTTAAAACTGCACAGACTATTATCACTCCTCTTTAGAATTCTATCGAGGGTTCCTTTGTGTAATTCACAAGGCCCCTGACTGCAGGCTCAGTAACATATTTTGTCCCTCTCCTGCTACACTAAGATAATATTTATACATATGCAGATTTTTCCATCAAAATGAAATTATTTATAGTTCTGAGTATGTTGCCATTCAATAAAGATTTGAGTGTTGACTCCTTGCCAGTCCCTGCATGCTAGGAGCTGGGTATACTGAGGGGAACAAGACAGACAGGATCTCTGCTGTCATGGGACTTTCTGTCTGGTAGGATAGAGAGGTATTTTAAAAACTATCGCACAAATGTAGAATTATACATTTTGAAAAGTCCAGGCCGGGCGCAGTGGCTTATGCCTGTTATCCTAGCACTTTGGGAGGCTGAGGTGGCTGGATCATTTGAAGTCAGGAGTTCAAGACCAGCCTGGCCAACATGGTGAAACCCTGCCTCTACTAAAAATACAAAAATTAGCCAGTTGTTGTGGCGGGCACCTGTAGTCCCAGCTACTCGGGAAGGTGAGGCAGGAGAATTGCTTGAACCTGGGAGGCGGAGGTTGCAGTGAGCCAAGATCATGCCACTCCAGCCTGGGCGACAGAGCAAGGCTCTGTCTCAAAAAAAAAAAAAAAGTTCAATGAAGGAAAAGAAAAGGTTGATATGAGAGGAAATATCAGAGGTGACTAATTTAGAGGCCTCTCTAAAATATTGAGTAAAGACCTAAAATGGCCGGGCATGGTGGCTCATGCCTGTAATCCTAGCACTTTGGGAGGTCAAGGCGGCAGATCACCTGAAATCAGCAGTTTGAGACCAGCCCTGGCTAACATGGCGAAACCCCGTCTCTACTAAATACGCAAAAATTAGCTGGGCATGGTGGCTTGTGCCTGTAATCCCTGCTACTCAGGAGGCTGAGGCTGGAGAATTGCTTGAACCTGGGCGGCGGAGGTTGCAGTGAGCCAAGATGACGCCACTGCACTCCAGCCTGGGTAACAGAGTGCAACTTCATTTCACACACACCCACAAAAAACACTTAAAACAAATTTGAGACTTGCAAGATAAGCAGGGGCTAGTTAGGCAAGAGTAAGAGTGGAGAGAGGGTGTTTTCAGAGAGAGGAAACCTAATATGCAAACACCTGAGGAGCAAGAGGGTTTGCCTCTTAAGGAATTCCTAAAAGGACAGTGGTGGCAGGCTGGTCAGTCGGGGGCACATGGGTCAAAATGAGTTTTGAGAGGGAGGTGGGGCTGGCATCATGCCATTGTCTCTCACCTCTGTGCCTTCATGCATACTTTTCCTTCTCCCTGGAATGCCAGCATCTTAACCTGCCTGATGCACAACTCTTCTTGCAGAGAGGAGTTCTGGCTTTTCATTCTCTATAGAGTATGAGACAGTCCTAAGTGCTTCAATTTCTGGGAGGTCCCATTGTCATATTATGTTGTAATTGTCACATTACATGTCTGTTTCTTCACTAATTTGTAAGCTCATTGAAAGTAGAGATGTCTCTTTTATGGGGCTCACTTGCTAGCACAGGGCCAAGTGTTCTGTAGATATTGATAAAATTTGAATGAATTTATGAAAGTCCATCCTTGTTTTGCTTGTTTTTTTTGAGATGGAGTCTTGCTGTGTCGCCCAGGCTGGAGTGCAGTGGTGCAGTCTTGGCTCACTGCAAGCTCCGCCTCCTGGGTTCACACCTTTCTCCTGCCTCAGCCTCCCGAGTAGCTGGTACTACAGGCGCCCGCCACCAGCCCACCTAATTTTTTTTTAATTTTTAGTAGAGACAGGGTTTCACCGTGTTAGCCAGGATGGTCTCGATCTGACCTTGTGATCCGCCCGCCTCGGCCTCCCAAAGTGCTGAGATTACAGGCGTGAGCCACTGCGCCGGGCCTTCTGTTTTGCTTTTTTTAAGTATATATTGAGCATATATTATGGATTCAGTTTAATGCTAAGCACTTACTGTTTTGTTTTTGTTTTTGTTTTTGTTTTTGAGATGGAGTCTCGCACTGTTGCCCAGGCTGGGGTGCAATGGCATGATCTTGGCTCACTGCAACCTCCGCCTCCCAGGCTCAAGTGATTCTTCTGTCTCAGCCTCCTGAGTAGCTGGGATTACAGGTGCCTGCCACCATGCCTGGCTAATTTTTTGTATTTGTAGTAGAGACAGGGTTTCACCATGTTGGCTAGACTGGTCTTGAACTGACCTCATGATCCACCCATCTCGGCCTCCCAAAGTGCTGGGATTACAGGCGTGAGCCACCACGCCTGGCAATACTAAGCACTTTTTTTTTTTTTTGAGACGGAGTCTCACTCTGTCACCCAGGCTGGAGTGCAGTGGCCGGATCTCAGCTCACTGCAAGCTCCGCCTCCCGGGTTTAAGCCATTCTCCTGCCTCAGGCTCCTGAGTAGCTGGGACTACAGGCGCCCGCCACCTCACCTGGCTAGTTTTTTGTGTTTTTTAGTAGAGATGGGGTTTCACCGGGTTAGCTAGGATGGTCTCGATCTCCTGACCTCGTGATCCGCCCGTCTTGGCCTCCCAAAGTGCTGGGATTACAGGCTTGAGCCACCGCGCCCGGCCTCTTTTTTTTTTTTTGAAATCAAGTCTCACTAGGATGGAGTGAGTGACGCAATCTTGGCTCGACACAATCTTGGCTCACCGCAACCTCTGCCTTCCGGGTTCAAGCCATTCTCCTGTCTCAGCCCCCCGAGTAGCTGGGATTACCGGCATGTGCCACCACACCCGGCTAATTTTTGTACTTTTTTAGTAGAGATGGGGTTTTACCATGTTGGCCAGGCTGGTCTTGAACTCCTGACCTCGTGATCTGCCCGCCTCAGCCTCCCAAAGTGCTGGGATTACAGGCATGAGCCACTGCGTCCGGCCAATACTAAGCACTTCCAAGGCTCATATAGAATAGGAAGCACTGCCATCGCTCATGCCTGAAATCCCAGCACTTTGGGAGGCTGAGGCAGGAGGATCACTTGAGCCCAGGAGTTCGAGACCAGTCCTGGCAACATAGACTGCATCTCTTCCAAAAAAATTTAAAAATTATCCAGGCACGGTGATGCATGCCTGAAGTTCCAGCTACTTGGGAGGCTGAGATGGAAGGATCATTTTGAGCCCAGGAGTTCAAGATTACAGTGTGCTGTGTTGTGCCACTGCCCTCTAGGTGACAGAGGGAGACTCTGTCTCTAAAAAAAAAAAAAAAAAAAAAAGATAACCTTTCTCAGGCATAAGTGGAGGAGGAGATAATTGGCATTGAAGATCCTATGGGCAGACTAAGCTGTGTTGGGCTAGAGTGCTTGCCTTCCTTTGATCTTCTTTGGCACTTTGCACCTCTTCATTACACTGATCCCAGTCAGCAGTTACATAATAGAATGTAATACTCTTGGAAGCAGAACCTAGGGCATATTTGCCTCCATATTTGCCACAGCAGTAAGCACACTCATTCTGAGAGAGAAGTGACAGTGTAACATGAAAGGAGCAGTACTCAATATGGTACAAAGTGGTTAGGGGCTTGGGATACAAAAAAGACTGTGTGGGAAGATGGCCGTCAGTGAAGGAAGGTTTTCTTGGAGGAGGTGATTTCTAAGCTGGATTTCAGAGAAAGTTACGATACTCAGTTATGGGGAGAAAGGGTGATGGATGCACAAGAAATTAGTGAGATGTGTTTTATGGCAATAAGCTGTAAAATGTTCTAGGAAGTATTTGGTCCATCTATTGGGATATGTAGCAGCAGCTGGGAAGAAGGGTTGAGGTTAATGTGATGGAATCGGGGAGCCAGTGACTGTAGGCTAAGAATGGTTGGAAAGATGACAGGAGCCTTAGTGTAGTGTCAGTGCTAAAGAGGGGATGTCGATACAGGATATGTACAGCTCAGATGTCAAGGATGATGAAACTTGAAAAGGAATACTGAATTGAGTGCCTTCAGACAGCAGGTTGAATGGCATGACCAGCAATTATCCTGGAAAAGTGGGGAGGAGAGGGTGACAGTGAAGGCAAAACTGGTGCCTGCTGGTTTGGGTTAGGCCATAGGAAGTGACAGACACGAGTTAGAGAGTTGGTACAAAAGGACTTGTTAAGGGTTGTGTCTAGAGGGGTGAGCTCTTCGGATTTCAGATAGTGACTAGAGATGATAGTAACATAGCACCTGGAAAGAAGAGGAGAAGCCAGCGCTGGGAAAGTATTCTTGGGAGTGGTGAGAGGATGATGATTAGAAAGAGTCTAGGGAGAGTTTGAGCCTGAGAATGAGGTAATAGAAAAGCAGTCATGATAGTAAAAGGGCAGAAATTGGTGTTGGAACAAGGCTCCTTCATAGTATAGGAGACTTCCTCACTGTGGCAGCGCCCTATATTTGCAGCTATAAGGGATCTTAGGGTCCCCGGGGGACCTAAGATCTGTGGTCCTGTGGGTTCGTGTGCAGAAAGACTTTGAGTGTACATAAACACACGACAGAACAAATCTGTGTCTGGGTGTTCTGTGCACTTTGGGTCCCTCTTGACCCTCACATCCCCCCATGCACTGTTCTCTTCCTCTTTACTAGGTTGCCTGTGACTGGGGAAAGGAATGTGCTCATCACCAGTGCCCTCCCTTACGTCAACAACGTCCCCCACCTTGGGAACATCATTGGTTGCGTGCTCAGTGCCGATGTCTTTGCCAGGTGGAGCCAGCTGCTGGGGGAGAGACCTCCTAAGGGAAGGGCGGGTCCCAGGGGAATAGGATGCCTCAAGGGTGGGGCTGGTGAGATCCCAAGGACAAGGGAGCACTGAGGCAGGGCCCCCTAGCAGTCACCATATTCCCTTGCAGGTACTCTCGCCTCCGCCAGTGGAACACCCTCTATCTATGTGGGACAGATGAGTATGGTACAGCGACAGAGACCAAAGCTATGGAGGAGGGACTAACCCCCCAGGAGATCTGCGACAAGTACCACATCATCCATGCTGACATCTACCGCTGGTTTAACATTTCATTTGATACTTTTGGTCGCACCACCACTCCACAGCAGACCAAGTAAGTTTCCTCTAATGAGGCAGAAATGGGGCTTGAAGGCCGGGACTGGGAACAGTGAGAGTATCTTGGAGACAGAAGGAACCCGGGTGACTGTCTGGGCACTCCTAAACTTAGGATCTCAATATCACCCTGGGCAGTTGTCCAGGCCTTTTTGGGGAAAGACGGTGTGTTTAGAAGCCTGACCAGGGACTGAAGGAGCAGCTGAGGGAGGCAAGAGACCAGACGCAGGCTCATGGGAACTGTCTTCCCTCTGGTGCCTCCCTTCCTGTCTGGCTGTCCTGGAGTCTAAGATACTTCTTCCCACTCCTGTATGCATTTATAACACATAAACTCATTCTTCCTTTGCCTAATACTCATCTTTATAAAAAGTTTGCATAGCCGGGTGCGGTGGCTCACACCTGTAATCCCAGCACTTCGGGAGGCCGAGGCGGGCGGATCACCTGAGGTCAGGAGTTCGAGACCAGCCTGACCAACATGGAGAAACCCCATCTCTACTAAAAATACAAAAATTATCTGCGTGTGGTGGCTCATGCCTATCAACCCAGCTACTTGGAAAGCTGAGGCAGAAGAATCTCTTGAACCCAGGTGGCGGAGGTTGCGGTGAGCCAAGATCATGCCATTGCACTCCAGCCTGGGCAACAAGAGCAAAACTCTGTCTCAAAAAAAGGAAAAAAGGCTGGGGCTGGGCGTGGTGGCTCACGCCTGTAATCCCAGACTTTGGGAGGTAGAGGCGGGCGGATCATGAGGTCAGGAGATCAAGACCATCCTGGCTAACATGGTGAAACCCCATCTCTACTAAAAATACAAAAAAAAAAAAAAACAAAAAAAACTGGGCGTGGTGGCCGGCACCTGTAGTCCCAGCTACTCCAGAGGCTGAGGCAGGAGAATGGTGTGAACCCGGGAGGTGGAGCTTACAGTGAGCCGAGATAGTGCCACTGCACTCAAGCCTTGGTGACAGAGCGAGACTCTGTCTCAAAAAAAAAAAAAGGGCTGGGTGCGGTGGCTCACGCCTGTAATCTCAGCACTTTGGGAGGAGGAGGCAGGTAGATCACGAGGTCAGGAGTTCAAGACCAGCCTGGCCAAGATGGTGAAACCCTGTCTCTACTAATAATACAAAAGTTAGCCAGGCCTGGTGGTGGGTACCTGTAATCCCAGATACTCAGGAGGCTGAGGCAGAGAATTGCTTGAACCCAGGAGGC
>NW_012103499.1:1223371-1225617 GCF_000951045.1 Mandrillus leucophaeus
AGGATGGTCTCGATCTCCTGACCTCGTGATCCGCCCGTCTCGGCCTCCCAAAGTGCTGGGATTACAGGCTTGAGCCACCGCGCCCGGCCGACAAGTTGAGTTTCTATTTCCCAACCTTTGGTCTTGTATCACACCACCTGATCTACATTTGTTTAGATCTTCTCTCTTCCATAAATACCTTCTCTTCTAGCCATTTGTTAATTTATTTCTTCATTCATTTATTCAACAAAAATTTTTGAGTCCTTAGAATAGGCCAGTTACAGTTCTGGGTGCTGGGGATATAGCAATGTACAAGACAGACTTTTATTTAGTATGGTTAGGAGACCAACACTAAATAAGGAAATGATATAGAATAAACTGCCAGGAAAATGTGATAGAGAGTGAGTTCTGGGGGAATATTTAATTTAGGTAGATAGGGAAGGCCTTTCAGAGGCAGTAACATTTGAACTGAGAGTTTAACCAAAGAATTAGGAGCAAGCCAGGCAATAAGAGATTAAGGATGTTCTAAGCAGAAGGACTAGGAAATGCAAAGGCCATGAGGCAGCTAAGAGCTGAAAAGGCAGAATTGGCAAGGCCAGTGTAGCAGTAACACAGTGAGTGAGGAGAAGGGTAGACAGAGATGAGGTGGGAGTCAGGCAGGGGCCAGATCACCAGGGCCTATGAAGCCTTTGTGGGAATTTAGATTTTATTCTGGTTGAATGACAAGCTGCTCTGTGGAAAATGGATGGCAGGGAAGTAAGAAAGAAAGTATGTTGAAGAGGCTGGGCATGGTGGCTCATACCTATAATGCCAGCAATTTGGGAGGCCAGGCCGGGTGGATCACTTGAAGCCATGAGTTCGAGACCAGCCTGGCTGTAACATGGCAACCCTGTCTCTACTAATAATACAAAAATGGCCAGGTGCGGTGGCTCACGCCTGTAATCCCAGCACTTTGGGAGGCTGAGTTGGGCAGATCACTTGAGGTCAGGAGTTCAAGACCAGCCTGGCCAACATGGTGAAACCCCGTCTCTACTAAAAAAATACAAAAATTATCTGGGTGTGGTGGCGGACCCCTGTAATCCCCGCTTCTTGGGAGGCTGAGGCTTGAGAATCACTTGAACCTGGGAGGCAGAAGTTGCAGTGAGCCGAGATTGCGCCACTGCACTCCAGCCTGGGTTACAAAGTAAGACTCTATCTAAAAAAAAAAAACAAAAACCACACACAAAAATTATCCAGGCCATGGTGGCACACACCTGTAATCCCAGCTACTTGGGAGGCTGAGGTAGGAGAATCTCTTGAACCTGGGAGGTGGAGGTTGCAGTGAGCCAAGATTGCCACTGTATTCCAGCCTGGGTGACAGAGCAAGACTGTCCTCCCTCCTCCCAAAAAAAAAAAAAAAAAGTATGGAGAAGGATTTGGAGGCTACAAGGCTACAACCCAGAAATGGGATGATGGTGGCTTGCACTAGGTTAGTAGCACTAGAAATGGAAAATTCAAAAATAGACTTGAGGTATATTTTTGGAGGTAAACTCTACGGAGTTGGATAGACTGGAATTTGGGATGGTCAGGAAAAAGATGCCTTGTAGGTTTTTGGCCTGGGTAGATGGTAGTACCATCTGTGAACTTGAGTGAGGAGAACAGGCTTTCAGGTGGGATGCAGCCCTACTGTTTGGGTTTGTTAAGCTTGAGATGCCTGTTAGATATCCAGGCAGAGAAGTTAGGTAGACAGTTGGATATTAGGCATATGGAGTTCAGGAGAGAGGTCCTGAGAGAATTATAATTTCTCACCTTCAAAAACTCAGATCAAAACTCACTTGGGGCCAGGTGTGGTGGCTCACACTTGTAATCCCAGGACTTTGGGAGGCTGAGGCGGGCGGATCACCTGAGGTCAGGAGTTCAGACCAGCCTGACCAACATGGCAAAACCCCACCTCTACTAAAAATACAAAAATTAGCTGGGTGAGGTGGTGTGTGCCTGTAATGCCAGCTACTAGGGAGGCTGAGGCAGGATAATCTCTTGAACCTGGGAGGTGGAGGTTTCAGTGAGCTGAGACTGTCACTGCACTCCAGCCTGGTTGACAGGGCGAGACTGTCTCAAAAAAAAAGCAACAACAAAAAAGCCAGGCACGGTGGCTCACGCCTATAATCCCAGCACTTTGGGAGGCTGAGGCGGGCAGATCAACCTCCATTAGCCATCACCCTTCCATGTTTATATAGTCGGTTTATGCCACACAAATAAATTTACTCTGTAAAGATCTACACTTGTTT
>NW_012103499.1:1226719-1231659 GCF_000951045.1 Mandrillus leucophaeus
GCCACCTCGCCCGGCTAGTTTTT
The DNA here is from genome assembly GCF_000951045.1 of Mandrillus leucophaeus. Lineage (NCBI taxonomy): Eukaryota > Metazoa > Chordata > Mammalia > Primates > Cercopithecidae > Mandrillus > Mandrillus leucophaeus. Next base: position 1,226,743 of record NW_012103499.1, read on the forward strand.
TGTATTTTTTAGTAGAGACGGGATTTCACCGTGTTAGCCAGGATGGTCTTGATCTCCTGACCTCGTGATCCGCCTATCTCGGCCTCCCAAAGTGCTGGGATTACAGGCTTGAGCCACCGCGCCCGGCCGACACTTGCTTCTTATACAAGTCATCTCTCCCTCACTTGTAGCTTCCTCAAAGAGAGGGGCTGTGTTTTTACTTTGTCACTCCTTCCTCCCCTCACGCAGTAAAGTACAGTGCAGTGCTCTGTACCTAGCCTGTGCTCAGAGAACTCTTTTTCTACTCTGGTGTGATGGGACAGAGATCTGAAACTCTGAGGAACAAATGGAGTTATACTGAGAAGATTTGAGTCTTGATGTTTAGAGCAGGCCACATAGTTTGGGGTGTGAGCATGAAGCTAAACTAGATGGCAGATTGAGGAGCTCATCCCTCTCTGCTCCTCCCCTTGCCTGGACCACTCCCCTGGCCTGCAGGCCTGATCTGTCCTCTGGAATTTTCCTTCGCAGAAGCCTCAGTGTAAAGTCTGCCGATCATGCCCCGTGGTGCAGTCGACCCATCACCTGTTTCTAGACCTGCCTAAGGTAAGTGAGCTTTTCTCTCTAACCTAGTTTTCAGGAGGCCTTTTCTGTCCCCTCTGCCTTAGCCACAGATACTGAGAGCAGATTACTCTTAAATGTTTTAAATTTCCATTAATAATTGTACATATTATTGTCAAGAGATGAAATAGATTAAAAGGCACAAAGTGAAAGCCCCAGGCCCACTTGCGAGAGGTATTTACTACTCATTTTCCTTTGTGTCTATTCAGAAATGTCATATGCATGTAAAAGTATTTTTATGTCTCTTTTTTCTTTTTTTCTTTTTTTTTTAAGGGATAGGTTCTCACTCTGTCACCTAAGCTGGAATACAGTGGCATGATCATAGCTCACTGCAGCCTTGATCTCCTGGGACCAATCAATTCTCTCCCCTCAGCCTCCCAAGTACCATGCCTGACTGATTTTTTTTTTTTTTTTTTTTGAGACAGAGTTTCGCTTTTGTTGCCCAGGCTGGAGTGCAGTGGCACAAACTTGGCTCACTGCAACCTTTGCCTCCTGGGTTCAAGCGATTCTCCTGCGTTAGCCTCCAGAGTAGCTGGGATTACAGGCACCCCCCTCCATGCCTGGCTAATTTTTGTATTTTTAGTAGAGACAGGTTTTTGCCATGTTGACCAGGCTGGTCTCGAACTCCTGACCTCAGGTGATCTGCCTGCCTCAGCCTCCCAGAGTGCTGGGATTACAGGCATGAGCCACCGCACTGGGCCACCTTTTTGTATTTTTAGTAGAGACAGGTTTTTGCCATGTTGACCAGGCTGGTCTCGAACTCCTGACCTCAGGTGATCTGCCTGCCTCAGCCTCCCAGAGTGCTGGGATTACAGGCATGAGCCACCGCACTGGGCCACCTGACTAATTTTTAAAATGTTTTTGTAGAGATTGGTTCTCACTATGTTACCCAGGCTGGTATCAAACTCTTGGGCTCAAGCAGTTCTCCTGCCTCTGCCTGCAAATGTGTTGGGATTACAAGCATGAACAACTGTGTCCAGCATTGACCTCCTTTTTTTTTTTTTTTTGAAGTGGAGCGTCTCTCTTGTTGCCCACGCTGGAGTGTAATGGCACAGTCTTGGCTCACTGCAACCTCTGCCTCCCAGGTTCAAGCAATTCCTCTGCCTCAGCCTCCCAAGTAGCTGGGATTACAGGCACCTGCCACCATGCCTGGCTAATTTTTGTATTTTTAATAGAGACGGGGTTTCACCATGTTGACCAGGCTGGTCTGGAACTCCTGACCTCAGGTGATCCGCCCACCTCAGCCTCCCAAAGTGCTGGGATTACAGGCGTGAGCCACCATGCCCAGCCTGACCTCCTTTTTAAAATACAGTGTTCCTCTTTCTGTACCCTGGGCTTGGAGAAAATAAAAAATAAAAAAAAAATAGGCTGGGCACAGTGGCTCATCATGCTTGTAATCCTAACACTGTAGGAGGCTGAGGTGGGAGGATCTGTTGATGCCAGGAGTTGGAAACCAGCCTGGAAAACATAGTGAGACACTGTCTCTACAAAATAATCGAAAAATGAAAAATTAGCCAGGTATGGTGGTGCGATCCTGTAGTCTCAGCTATGTAAGAGGCTGAGGTGGGAGGATCATTTGAGCCCAGGAGTTTGACATTACAGGGCGCTGTGATTGTGCCACTACACTCCAGCCTGGGCAACAGAGTGAGACCCTATCTCTAAAGTATAAAAATATTAGGTCAGGCGCAGTGGCTTACGAGGCCGGATGCGGTGGCTTATGCCTGTAATCTCAGCACTTTGGGAGGCCGAGTCTGGTGGATCACGAGGTCAGAAGATCGAGACCATCCTGGCTAACATGGTGAAACTCCGTCTCTACTAAAAATACAAAAAAATTAGCCAGGCGTGGTGGCGAGCGCCTGTAGTCCCAGCTACTTGGGAGGTTGAGGCAGGAGAATGGTGTGAACCTGGGAGGTGGAACTGGCAGTGAGCCGAGATCGTGCCACTGCACTCTAACCTGGGTGACAGAGCAAGACTCCGTCTCAAAAAAAAAAAAATTAAATGCCACATGCAGTGACTCACGCCTATAATTCCATTACTTTGGGAGGCTGAGGCAGGAGGATTGCTTGAGCCCAGGGGTTTGAGACCAGCCTGAGCAACTTGGCAAGACCCTGACTCTACAAACGTGAAACAATTATCCTGGCCTGGGCGCAGTGGCTCACATGTTAATCCCAACACTTTGCAAAGTCTAGGTAGGTGGATGACTTGAGCCTAGGACTTTGAGACTAGCCTGGGCAACATGGTGAGACCCCATCTCTACAAAAAATACAAAAGTTAACTGGGCGTGGTTGTGTGTGGCTGTAGTCCCGGCCATTCAGGAGGCTGAGGTGGGAAGATCACCTGAGCCTGGGAAAGTTTGAGGCTGCAGTGAGTCGTGATTGAAACACTGCACTGCAGCTTGGGCGACAGAGTGAGACCCTGTCTCAAAAAAAAAAAAAAAGGAAGAAAAAAATTTAGCCAAATATGGTGGTACACATCTCTGGCCCCAGCTACTTAGGAGGCTAAGGTAGGAGGGTTGCTTTGAGCCGAGGAGCTGGAAGCTATAGTGAGCCATGATTGCACCACTCACTCCAGTCTGGGCAACAAAGTGAGACCCTATCTCAAAAATAAATAAATACATAAAATATAATAGTTCTCATGTTGGGTTTGTTGGGTGTTTCCTCTTGATTAGATTCAGGCTATGCATTCTTGGTTGGAATGCTACATAAATGACTGTGTCCTTTTCAGAGGCACATGATGTCCATCCCCTTCACTGGGAATCCTAACTTTGTTTGGTCAGGTGTTATTCAGTTTGTCCATTGTGTAATTACTATTTTCCCCATTGCAACTTATGAGCAGTCTGGGAATACACTTTATTTTTTTCTTTTCTTGAGATGGAGTCCTGCTCTGTCGCCCAGACTGGAGTGCAGCGGCATGATTTCAGCTCACCGCAACCTCCACCTCCCAAGTTCAAGTGATTCTCCTGTCTCAGCCTTCGAGTAGCTGGGATTATAGGCACATACCACCATACCTGGCTAATTTTTGTATTTTTAAGAGAGATGGGGTTTCACCATGTTGGCTAGGCTGGTCTCAAACTCCTGACCTCAAGTGATTCACTCACCTTGGCCTCCCAAAGTGTTGAGATTACAGGCGTGAACCACCACACCCAGCCTTGTGGGAATCTACTTTAAGACAATGCAATACTTTGCTCTTCATGAACAAAATATTCTCTCTAAATTTAGCATTCATTGATAATTTTTACCTTTATTATGGTGATTTTCCAACTCTACCACTACCCTCTATATTTATCCTTCTCTCTCCATTTATTTTTAAATTTAGTTAGCTGTTTATTATCAGTATGGACTCATGGATTCCTATTTTTTTCAACTTCTTGTAATCCTTTCCTGTCCTAAATTTATTTTCATGTTCAAATTGTCACTTACTTCATCAGTAGGAACGTATTCAAGGTGACTTCTCTGCTTTTCGGATCTCCCATCATTTTTTAAACCCTTCCTTAATTTGTGGCATAAAAAGATACTCCAGGTTCATCTGATTCAGCCTTGAAATCAACTGTGTCACCAACCTTGAGTTTAATTTAGTAGGGAACAGTATTAGTTACCGAAATCTAGGTGGTAGATGTGCTCATTGCTACTGGGTATCTTTGCTACTAGGACCTTTCAGCAAAGAGAGTTGGTATTTGTTTTTTTTTGTTGTTGTTGTTTGTTTGTTTGTTTTGAGACAGGGTCTCGCTGTCATCTAGGCTGGAGTGCAGTGGCACGATCTTGGCTCACTGCAACCTCTACCTCCAGGGTTCAAGCAATTCTCCTGCCTTAGCCTCCCAAGTAGCTGGGATCACAGGCACCTGCCACCACACCCAGCTAATTTTTTTTTGTATTTTTAGTAGAGACGGGGTTTCACCATGTTGACCAGGCTGATCTCCAACTCCTGACCTCAGGTGATCCACCTGCCTCAGCCTCCCAAAGTACTGGGATTGCAGGCGTGAGCCATCGCGCCCGGCCAGTTGGTATTTATTTTAGGTTCACATGGACACCTGCAATTTCAGTCCATCCCCACAGAGTTCTTCGTCACTTTCTCTTATTTATTTCATGTCTCTATCTACCTTCTTCCACTGTAAGTGTCCTGGTTCTCAATAAGCATCAGCACATTTACTTATTAGCTCAATCCTACAATACACCTAAAACTATTTCAGAATTGCTTTGCTGGTACGTCTACAAAAAAAATAACCTATTAAAAAGAGTTTAGGGCCGGGCGCGGTGGCTCAAGCCTGTAATCCCAGCACTTTGGGAGGCCGAGACGGGCGGATCACGAAGTCAGGAGATCGAG
>NW_012103499.1:1232009-1233531 GCF_000951045.1 Mandrillus leucophaeus
TGGCGTAAACCCGGGAGGCGGAGCTTGCAGTGAGCTGAGATCCGGCCACTGCACTCCAGCCTGGGCGACAGAGCGAGACTCCGTCTAAAAAAAAACAAAGAGTTTAGGATTTGTTTACAATCCTGATTCCTCCCCTAGACTAAGGGTATATAGTCAAGTGTGTTCAAACAAAATTTTTTTCTAGAGACAGGGTCTCTGTCATCCAGGCTGGAGTGCAGTGGCATAATCATAGCTCACTGCACCCTCAAACTCCCAGGCTCCAGTTATCCTTTTGCTTCAGCCTTCTGAGTAGTTGGGACTATAGGCGTGTACTACCATGCCTGGCTAATTAAAAAAAAATTTGGCCGGGCGTAGTGACTCAAGCCTGTAATCCCAGCACTTTGGGAGGCCAAGGCAGGTGGATCAAGAGGTCAGAGGTCAAGAGATCGAGACCATCCTGGCCAACATGGTGAAACCTCACCTCCACTAAAAATACAAAAGTTAACTGGGTCTGGTGGTACCCACCTGTAGTCCCAGCTACCTAGGAGGCTGAGGCAGGAGAATCGCTTGAACTTGGGGGTGGGGACGTTGCAGTGAGCCAAGATCGTGCCACTGCACTCCAGCCTGGGCAGCTGAGCGAGACTCCATCTCAAAAAAAAAAAGATTTTTTTTTTTTGGTTGGGCATGCTGGTTTACACCTGTAATCCCAATGCTTTGGGAAGCCGAGACTGGAGGATTGCTTGAGCCTGGGAGTTTGAGACCAGCCTGGGCAACAGAATGATACCCTACCTAAAAAAAAGAAAAAAAAAAATTTTTTTTTTCTGTTTTGCACTTCCTCGGCTGGCCATGGTGGTTCATGCCTATAATTCCAGCACTTTTGGCAGGCTGAGGCAGGAGGATCGCTGGAAGCCAGGAGTTCAATAATAGCCTGGGCAACAAAGCAAGACCCTGTCTCTATTAAAAAAAAGAAAAGAAAAAATTGGTTGGGCACTGTGGCTTATGCCTGTAATTCCAACTTCCAACACTTTGGGAGGCTGAGGCGGGAGAATTGCTTGAGCCCAGGAGTTTGAGACCAGGGTGAGCAACTTGGTGAAACCCATTTCTACTAAAAATACAAAAATTAACCAGGTGTGGTGGCACGTGCCTGTTGTGCCAGCTACTCAAGAGGCTGAGGTGGAAGGATCACTTAAGCTCGGAAGGTTGAGGCTGCAGTGAGCCATGATGTGCCACTGTACTCCAGCCTGGGTGACAGTGAGACCCTGATATGGAGCAGATTACCACGTTCTCTGCACAAGAATGACATGCAAACTTGTGAAGTGTTCTATATTTTTAAAAATTAAAAAAAAATTTTTTTTTTAGGGATAGGATTTTGCTGTGTTGCCCAGGATGGTCATGAACTCCCATCCTCAAGTGATCCTCCTGCATCAGCCTTCAGAGTAGCTGGGATTAGGCTGGGCGTGGTGGCTCACGCCTGTAATCCCAGCACTTTGGGAGGCCGAGGCGGGTGGATCACGAGGTCAGGAGATCGAGACCATCCTGGCTA
>NW_012103499.1:1233666-1245574 GCF_000951045.1 Mandrillus leucophaeus
GACACAGCGAGACTCCGTCTCAAAACAAAAACAAAAACAAAAACAAAAAACAGAGTAGCTGGGATTACAGGCGCAAGCCACTGGCTGTGTGTTAAAAATCTAGTTAAGGCTGGGCATGGTGGCTCACAACTGTAGTCCCAGCCCTTTTGGAGGCTGAGGTGGGCAGATTGCTGAAGTTCAGGAGTTTAAGACCAGCCTGGGCAATGTGGCAAAACCCTGTTTCTACAACAGTTACAAAAATTAGTCTTACATGGTGGTGTGCACCTGTGGTCCCAGCTACTGGGGAGGATGAGGTAGGAGGATTGCTTGAGCCCAGGAGGTTTAGGCTGCAGTGAGCTGTGATTGTGATTGCACCACTGCACTCTAGTCTGGGCGACAGAACTAGATTCTGTCTCAAAAAAAAAAAAGTTATATATTGCCAAATTGTGCTCCAAAAAGGTTGTATGTGTTTATCCTTATGCTAACCATATACGAGACTTTCCTAAATCAACCCTCTTGTCTTTCTCCGTTATCTCAGCTGGAGAAGCGACTGGAAGAGTGGTTGGGGAGGACATTGCCTGGCAGTGACTGGACTCCCAATGCCCGGTTTATCACCCGCTCTTGGCTTCGGGATGGCCTTAAGCCACGCTGCATAACCCGAGACCTCAAATGGGGAACCCCTGTACCCTTAGGAGGTTTTGAAGACAAGGTAAAAACCCTTTTTTATTCATATCATTCAGCCTTGGTGTTCAGACCCTGGGCTAGCAGAATAGACTGCTGATTATGTCTTGCTTCAGTTTGAGACTTTGGATTGGTCCCTAACATGTTTACCTCCTCCTGACCTCCAGGTATTCTATGTCTGGTTTGATGCCACTATTGGCTATTTGTCCATCACAGCCAACTACACAGACCAGTGGGAGAGATGGTGGAAGAACCCAGAGCAAGTGAGCAGTTCTTGGTTAGGCTGTGCATGGGGAGGGTAGGCGGTAGGCTGTGGGTCTTAGGGTTGGGTGTCTGGTCTCCTGGCCTTTGAAGAAGGTCTCAGGAAATCTCTCCTAACTACATTCCCTTAGGTGGACCTATATCAGTTCATGGCCAAAGACAATGTTCCTTTCCATGGCATAGTCTTTCCTTGCTCAGCCCTAGGAGCTGAGGATAACTATACCTTGGTCAGCCACCTCATTGCTACAGGTAAGTACCCTGGAAGACTACTGATGGGGTGTTCATAGGAAATGAGGGTTGAGGCAGTACTTGGAAAAAGATCTTAGAGAGCTGCTGTCTTGAGTTAGGAGTTGAGATGAAATAGGAAATAATTAAAATGAGAACTCAACCTAGAGAAATGAAACAAGAACCTGAAGAAAGCAAAAGTCCAAAGCTAAAACTCTGTAGTAGATACAAGCAAAGACAAAAAAGGGCCAGAATGGATAGGAAGGGACTCCCAAAATCTGAGCATACCAGCCCCTTAAGGAGAAATGTTGCTAGACAACCATAGTTGAGGTTAGAAAGAGGAAAGAAGGAAGAGTTAGTGGGCTAGAGAGGGGAAGGATGTGATTTGAGCAGATAGTTCTCATTCTCCTCTGTCCAGAGTACCTGAACTATGAGGATGGGAAATTCTCTAAGAGCCGGGGTGTGGGAGTGTTTGGGGACATGGCCCAGGACACGGGGATCCCTGCCGACATCTGGCGCTTCTATCTGCTGTACATTCGGCCTGAGGGCCAGGACAGTGCTTTCTCCTGGACGGACCTGCTGCTGAAGAATAATTCTGAGCTGCTTAACAACCTGGGCAACTTCATCAACAGGTGGGAATTGGTAAGGGGTCAGAGTTAGCAGTGAGCTGGGGTGGGGCTCATTTTCCCTCAGGAGATGGGAATGTGGAGAGAACTAGAAAATGGGCAGGAGGCTGTGAGGACAGTGTGGAAAGTTGATTTCTATTAATTGGGATCTGTTCCTAGCACATATGAGGCTATGTATGCTTGATGGAACAGTTAACTATAGAGATGTGATTTAGCAAAGTTGGTTATAAAGTGGGTTTTTGTAAATTGTGTTCTTATTACTGTTCTTTGTAGAACTGAAGATGTATTCTCTCCTAGCAAAATAGTTCACCTGCAGATCATTGAAAACTTTGGCCGAAGAAAGGGGTTATTTTGGTGTGGGGGTAGAAGGCTTCTGTGGGCTGGGCATGGTGCCTTACGTCTGTAATCCCAGCACTTTGGGAGGCCAAGGCAGGAGGATCACTTGAGGCCAGGACTTGCCTGACTGACATAATGAGTCTCCCATTTCTACGAAAATAATCAGCCAGGCGTGGTGGCGCACACCTGTAGTCCCAGCCACTCAGGATGCTGAGATGGGATGGTCTCTTGAGCTCGAGAGATTGAGGCTGCAGTGGAGCAGTGCTTGTACCCCTGCACTCCAGCCGTGGCAAAAGAGGGAGATCCTGTCTCAAAAAAAAAAAAAAAAGACTTCTGCTATACTCAGAATTTTTGTTACCTTAGGCTCACATTCTATCATTGGTGCCTATCTCAGCTCTTCTGCAATCTAAAGCAGTATCCTCCGTAGCTTAGGATTCTTTCGTCACGCTCTCTGAACCCTGGACCCTTATAGGTCAGTCCTGCTACTCACTTTCAGGTTTGGTCATTAACCACATTTAATAAATAGTCCTTACCTACAGGAGTTCGAGACCAGCCTGGCCAACCTGATGAAACCCTGTCTCCACTAAAAATACAAAAATTAGCCGAGCATGGTGGCGCACATCTGTAATCCCACCTACTTGGGAGGCTGAGGCAGGAGAATCACCTGAACCCGGAAGGCAGATTGCAGTGTGCCAAGATCATGCCACTGTGCTCCAGCCTGGGCAACAGAGCGAGACTCCTCAAAAAAAAAAAAAAAAGTCCTTACCTAGAGTATTTGTTTGATAGCAATTAACACATATTTCAGCTTGGTCATTTTGAGTAATGACTTCTTAAAAATAAGAAATAGAGGCCGGGCGCGGTGGCTCAAGCCTGTAATCCCAGCACTTAGGGAGGCCGAGACAGGCGGATCACGAGGTCAGGAGATCGAGACCGTCCTGGCTAACACGGTGAAACCCCATCTCTACTAAAAAATACAAAAAACTAGCCGGGCGAGGTGGCAGGCGCCTGTAGTTCCAGCTACTCGGGAGGCTGAGGCAGGAGAATGGCGTAAACCCGGGAGGCAGAGCTTGCAGTGAGCTGAGATCCGGCCACTGCACTCCAGCCTAGGCGACAGAGCGAGACTCCGTCTCAAAAAAAAAAAAAAAAAAAAAAAAAAAAAAATAGAGTTGTTTAACTTAATCAGGTTTTTTTATGTGCAGAGTCAGATTCTTAGGGGAGAGACAGAGTAAATAATTCATTTGTTAAGCCTTGTCTACTGGCTTAAGGGAGCCAGGAGTTACCTGTTCTAGGCAGGAATCCTGAGAGAATGTACAGTTGTGGAAATGGGGTCAAATTCTAAGGAGGAGAGTGGATAATAACTTCCCCTCTTTTTTCCACTTCTCCTTTCCTACTCCCAACCAAGAGCTGGGATGTTTGTGTCTAAGTTCTTTGGGGGCTATGTGCCTGAGATGGTGCTCACCCCTGATGATCAGCGCCTGCTGGCCCATGTCACCCTGGAGCTCCAGCACTATCACCAGCTGCTTGAGAAGGTTCGGTAAGTAACTGACATCTCTGACTCATCTGCTGGTGTGTTGAGAGCCTTGTATGGGTCCCTGTAGGACATTACACCTTGGCCTGCTTCCTCCCTTCCCAGGATCCGGGATGCCTTGCGCAGTATCCTCACCATATCTCGACATGGCAACCAATACATTCAGGTGAATGAGCCGTGGAAGCGGATTAAAGGCTGTGAGGCTGACAGGTAGGTAAGCGGGGAGGGTTGGCTAAAGGAATAAAGTGGCTTGTAAGCTGTATCCTCCTGGAGGTCTTGACTAATATCTCTTCTTCCTCAGGCAACGGGCAGGCACAGTGACTGGCTTGGCAGTGAATATAGCTGCCTTGCTCTCTGTCATGCTTCAGCCTTACATGCCCACGGTTAGTGCCACAATCCAGGCCCAGCTGCAGCTCCCACCTCCAGCCTGCAGTATCCTGCTGACAAACTTCCTGTGTACCTTACCAGCAGGACACCAGATTGGCACAGTAGGTGGAAGAGCCAGCCTGTCTTAAAATTGACACTTTTGCTATGCAGCTTTTGGAGTGGGTGAGAGAAGACCTAACATCTCTCCAGTGTTACTTTGGTCATGGGACTCAAGTTTCTGATATAAAGTCCTTGGTAGTCATTCACAAGTTCAGAATTATCTGTACATCCTCATTGTTCTTCATGCCAGAAACCAGAACCTGGCACACAAAACTAACTGGTAAACAGATATTTGAAGAAACACTGGTCACCTAGTCTCCACAATGCTAGCAGATAGTGGGCAGTGAAAAAGAGGAAATAGCCATTTCCTCTTTGACACAAAATGAAAAAGTAAGTACGTCGCTAAACTTCTGGATCAGCCTAGCATCCTTAGAGCGCTTAAAGAATCTGTCCCTATAAATTATTTGGGGTTTCATAGGGAAAGCTGCCGCTGATTTCCTAAAATCAGCAGATACTAGCTTAGTGTTATGCTCGTTCTTTCTAAAATATATCAGAGATTGGGGTTGGAGAGGTCATCTGTATAGTCCGGTAGAGGCTGTATCTAATCAGCAGATGTTTCTGTAACTTTTTTTTTTACAGGTCAGTCCCTTGTTCCAAAAATTGGAAAATGACCAGATTGAAAGTTTAAGGCAGCGCTTTGGAGGGGGCCAGGTGAGAAAAGCTAAAGGCTGTGCCCTCGCTCCACAACAGCCACAGCATCACTTCCTTAATTTCCCTAAGTAGTACTCACCCATCACTCTTTCCATCTTTTGGCCCTGCTGCTTCCTCACTTAGTTTTTCTTTCCTGTCTTAGCTAGAAGAGACCTTCGACTTAAAGGTAATCACTTTCCCTCTGAGATGCTGTATAAAACTGGAGGTTAGGGGATATTTATGGTTGCTGGTGCTAACTTTGTTGTTGTCCTCCAGGCAAAAACATCCCCAAAGCCAACAGTTATAGAGACTGTTACAACAGCCGGGCCACAGCAGATACAAGCGCTGATGGATGAAGTGACAAAACAAGTATGAAGCTTAAGCCCTGTGGGAGACTGGACAAGCTGAATCCTAAATAGATCTTTTTCTTGCCTCACTGTTACCCTTCCCACCCCCCTTTATCTTAGGGCAACATTGTCCGAGAACTGAAAGCACAAAAGGCAGACAAGAACCAGGTTGCTGCGGAGGTGGCGAAACTCTTGGATCTAAAGAAACAGTTGGCTGTAGCTGAGGGGAAACCCCCTGAAGCCCCTAAAGGCAAGAAGAAAAAGTAAAAGACCTTGGCTCATAGAAAGTCACTTTAATAGATATGGACAGTAATAAATAAATGTACAATCTCTATATACAAGCTGAGACCCTTTCCTTTTGTCTACTCCAAGCCTTCCCCCTGAATATGTGGGATTGAGGGTCACATCATTGGCACTGGTGAGAGGGTGGTCAGTAGCCACTTGTGGGAAAGGTGGGTAGTGTGGCCCAAGTGGAGTACTGATGCTCCCAATTGTTCATGCTTGGTGTAGATTCACCATTCGGTCGATCAGAGCTCGACGAGTCGCCTCTACTTCCCTGGTCAGGCGCTCGATTTCCTGCTTGAGCCGTTCATTCTCTTCAGCTAGCTGTGCCACTTTCCTTTCATTCTCCTGTTCTTTCTCCTTCATGCGCTGCTTTCCAGCCCGGGCTGGGGAATGGCCACTCTGTTTCCGTTTCCTGGTTCTCCCTTGGTCTTCCTCCTCTTCCTCCTGAGCCAGGGAGCTCTGACTGGAATCTGGAGAGCGAGGGCTCTGGGAGGTGCTTGTGACCTCTGCTGGTTCTGGCTCCTCCTCAGTCAGCCAAGCCAGCGAAGCAGGGTCAAGAGTGGTAAAGGTTTTTGATTCTTCCTTCAAGGAAATGAGGAAAGGGAACGTAGATATTAATTGAGAAGGAAAAGGTAACATCCCCCTTTAGCTTCAGGCCTAGCATTCTTACCTCTTCATTTCCAGGAGGTGAGACATAGGTACCCCCATTTTCGTCTGAAGACAGGACCTCTTGCAGGTCCTCATACCAGGCTTCCAGCTCCCAGCTGGACAGTGTCCCGAAGGAGAAAGGCAATGACTCAGCTGCCATCTCTGCAGTTGGATCAGTCTGGAAAAGCACATTTGCAGGGTAATTGGGGAGTGGCTGGAACAAGCTCCATGTAGCAAACAGTCTATGCCACAGGTTGGCAAGCTGGTCTGATGCCTGTTTTTATAGGTAAAGTTGTATTGGAATACAGCCACATCTGTTTATTTACATATTGTTTATGGCTGCTTTGGTGCTACAGTGGCAGAGATGAAGAGTCACGCTAGAGACCATAGGGCTCTTAACATCTAAAATATTTATTATCCTGCCCTTTAAAATTTATCAACCCCTAGTTTATATTAATACTCCCTCCTTGCTTTTGCCCAGGACTTGAAGAAGCAAAGTGCCTGGATATCCATGCTTAGGGGATCTGGAGGACTAGTCAAATTCCTGTCCCCATCAAGGTTAGGCTGAGCTGAAGGACTATTTCCCTGAGCTCCCCACACAGGAGAAGGGAGCACAAATGACCTGGTAATTGCTCCTGGAAACTATCAACAGAGTTCGCAAGTGGGACTGAAGACTAGTGAAAGTTTAACCCTGACTGAAGACTGGTAAGGCAAACCAGTTGTCTTTGTTGGGGCTTTCTTTGAGGACCATATTTCCATTAGGACATTCTTTAAGAAAAGTGGTTTGCTCACCTTGTAGGAGCAAGCCAGGAGAATAGACAGCCTGATAGCAAAAGCTTGCTCAGATTCAAACCCTCCTTTCCCACCTTCTGTAGGTCTTTTCATAATCTCTTAGGGTCTCAGCAAAAGGAGGCTAAGCAGCATCTCTTAAGACTTGGTTTTGGGAAAGGGTAGGTTAAGTTTACCTGCTTTCAGGTGTGGTGATGTATGAAGATACACTTCCTTCTTGAACACTGTAGGCAACAAAGAGAAATGTTAGCCATTTTTGGAAGGGGGAGAGGCAACTTATTTTTTTCTTTTCTTTTGAGACGGAGTCTCCCTCTGTTGCCAGGCTGGAGTGCAGTGGCGCAATCTCGGCTCACTGCAACCTCTGCCTCCAGGGTCAAGCGATTCTTCTGCCTCAACCTCCCAAGTAGCTGGGACTACAGGTGCGTACCACCGTGCCCAGCTAATTTTTGTGTTTTTAGTAGAGATAGGGTTTCACTGTGTTGGCCAGGATGGTCTCCATCTCTTGACCTTGTGATCCACTCGCCTCCCAAAGTGCTGGGATTATAGGCCTGAGCCACCACGCTGGGCCCTTATTTTTCTTTTATCTCCAGCCTCCTACTGGTCCGTCCTTACTTCTGGTCTTGTGGGGTATGCATACTTGGTCCCTGTAGCCATTTCCAAGGGCAGAAGAGGGCCTGACTTTATTTTTAGTTGCTGACATTTGTAGTCCTGGTTACATAATAGCAAAGTTCTGGCCAACTCAGCTTTCTCTAAATTCAAGGCAGGCCTTAAACCTGCCAGGGTAAAGACTAAACTATAGGGAAGGGAACAAATCGTAGCATTTTCCTAACTCCATTCCCACACTGACATCCTCCAAATGTATATTTCCAGTCTGGACCTCTTCTAGAACTTCCGACTCTGCTGTCTACTGCCTACTTGCCATTTCTTTTTCAATGTCTAATAGGCACCTAAGACTATGTGCAAACTTGTTGATTTTCCCCTTCCAAGGTCATCCCCATCTCAGATGACAACTCTAGTTGCTTAAGCTAAAAACCTTGGTATCATCCTTCATTCCTCTTCTCTCACACCCTGCAATCCAAAGTACTAGCAAATTTTAACTTTTTTTTTTTTTTTTTTTTGAGACAGGTCTCCCTCTTTTTGCCCAGGCTAGAGGGCAGTGGCGCAATCTCCGCTCTGCAACCTTTGCCTCCTGGGTTCAAGCGATTCTCCTGCCTCAGCCTCCTAAGTAGCTGGGATTACAGGCATGCACTACCATGCCTGGCTGATTGTTGTATTTTTAGTAAAGATGGGGTTTCACCATGTTGGCCAGGCTGGTCTTGAACTCCTGACTTCGTGTGATCCACTCCTCTGGTCTCCTAAAGTGCTGGGATTACAGGCATGAGCCACCATGCCCGGCCCTTAACTCATTCTTTAAAAATGAGTTTTTAAAACTTTGCTTAGAAAAATCTAAACACCTCTAATTCCATTCTTTCCAATCTAGATCAATTCACCACCATCTCTCAATTACTGCAGAAACTTCCTGATTGCAGGTCTTCCCATTTCTTCTCTTGCCACCCCTCCGTAAGTCTATTCACCATACAGCAGCCTGAGTGAACCTTTTAAAACAGGTCATTCCTCTGCTCAAAACTCTCCAATGACTTTCTATGTCATGTCAGGGAAGTCATTGGAGGGTTTTGAGAGGAGGAATTACCTCAGGTAATTCCTGACCACCTGATGTAACACAGTAACCTCCATCCTGAACATTCTCCATTCCTTTCTCTGCTGTAGCTTTCTCCATGGCACTTATATTTTGTTTACTGTAGGCCTCCCACTGAGATGATTTTTTCCTCTTGCTCACGGATGTTCCCTGAGCCGCAAACTGTTTGGCACACAGTAGGTCCTCATTAAGTATTTGTTAAGAATGAATGAATTCCCCCCAATCTCTCTTATAGGGAAGGGGCCGACGCAGAGTGGCAGCTGCCAATCCCTAGGGACTGGAGATGCAATATTGCCCGAAATATTTCTCTGCAGGGCTGTCCTCCCTGGGGAACCCTCCCTTGCCTTCCAGTGTGTGGGACTTGGCTTTCATCAGCAGTGGAGCCTCAGGTCAGAAGGCTGCAGAGCCAAACAGGGGGCTGGCCTGATGCAATGGTTACACAGAGATTAGCTGGGAGACAAGACCGGGTTAAAGAGGCAGGGACTAATCCCGAGGGAAGGACGATACCCTGGGGAGACCCTAAATGGCCTCCTACACTTAAGAGATCCAGGCTGCTCTCGTGCGGGAGGCCCAGAGACCTCTACGGCAAAGGGAAAACATACTGCTCCCTGTCCATCGACACCCCTCCCAAAGGCTTGTGTCAAGGTTCCCCTTTCAGCCCTGCAGGGTCCAGTAGCTCCAGCTACCGAGGTGGCCATGCTGACACCAGAGACGCCGAGACTGAGACAGGATTGGGGGTAGGGTAGGGAGAAGGCCGATGGTGGCGAACGGGCGGAAACGGCTTGAGCGATGGTAACTCAGTCTTAGAGCGGGGGTGTGTCCTGCTGCCTCCCCCCGGACAGGCCTAACGAGGTGGCCTGAAGTTGGCTACGGGAGAGAATGAATTTCCCTAGGGCAGCCGAGGTCCCTTTGCCCAGCAGCACAGAGCAGGGCCCATGCTCCGGCTCCGGGCAGGGGTGGAGAGACGCTGTCGTCCGAAGCAATGGGGGTTTGTAAGCACCACCCCAGAATAAGGGACTCTCCCCATTCCTCTCTCGGACGGTCCCTGACTTCACTGTGGAGGCGTGAGGCCAATCCTAAAGAGCGGATGCCCCAACTCTGAGGAGACGGGAGGGTAAAGGGCAGATGGGAGTCAGTACTCGCCTCTCTCCTCAGGTTCCAGCTCTGATTTTGGCTCTGTCGCTGCCACCCGCTCATCTTCAACATGATACGCTCAGTGCCTTAGACTTAAGCCTCTGACCTCGGGAGCGCCTGGCTGTAATCTTTTACCATGGCCTTGCCCTCCTCTCAGGGGCGGGACCCCAAAACCTACCAATCAGAAAGTGGCACGCCGGCATTGGCCCCGCCTCGTCCCTCGTATCCGCCACTCAGGAGCTCCGCAGAACCGCCCCCGTCGCTCCCTCTCGCTAGGGGGTCGACGTAGTGTCGGACCCGGAAGTGGCTTTGGGTCACGAGGCTTCACGGAGGCGGTGGGTGAGTCATGCGCGCGCGCGGAGGGGAGTGTAGCGGGGGGAGGGGAGGAAAGGGGGGCGGGGATGATGCAATGTTTGGCAACCGGTGTCTGCACGCGCACGCGCAGGGGACTACGAGGGTGGTGGGAGGTGCAGAGGGTGGGGGAAAGGAGAGAGGGCGGGGCGCCAGCTCCCGGCGCCCAACGGCCCCAACGGCTATCAGCGTTGGCCGTCCGTAGTCGGTCGTGTGGAGCCTCTTTGCCGCTTGTCTCCCCCAGAAGCTGCTGTTCCGCCCACCTAGCTTTAGCCGGCGTTTTACCTCCACTATAAGGGACTCCCATTTTCCTTGGCCCCTCCCAGCTAATGGTCATATAGGCCTTTTGAACTTTTCCTTTGAAAGTTGGTATCCATCCACTGGGATTGTCGACATCTCGAGTCTTCTTAGAGAGGTCTCCGGGCTCGGTGACTCATGCCTATAATCCCAGCACTTTGGGAGGCTGAGGAGAGCGGATCACTTGAGGTCAGGAGTTCCAGATCAGCCTGACCAACATGGTGAAACCCCGTCTCTACTAAAAATACAAAAATTAGCCGGGTGTGGTGATGCGCGCCTGTAATCCCAGCTACTCTGGAGGCTGAGGCAGGAGACTCGCTTGAACCCTGGTGGCGTACGTTGCAGTGACCGAGATCGCGCCACTGCACTCCAGCCTGGGTGACAGAGCGAGACTACGTTTCACCGAAAAGGAAAAACAAATTTAAAAACCGGGGTGGTCTAGCCCCGTAAATCTCCCAAAAGGGGCCGAGGTACTGGAATCCCTTGGTAGTCATTTTCCGCTTCTCTCACAACAGCGCCCTTGACTTTTACCTTGGAGTTGCTAAGCCCTCAGCCTGCCAGAAGTCATGTATTTTACCCAGTGGACCCAATTCTGTTTGGCCACCTATTTTCCCCCGCTGTACTCTTACGGCTTTCTCCAATACCAAGACCCTCTCTTGCTGTACCAGACAGCAAGTCCTGTGACTCCCTGCTGTGAGGAGCGCGGCACAGGCCTGCCTCCTAGGTGTTCGGGTCGAGATTTACAGCGGAGTCTCATCCTGGGACGTGTAAGTGCACTTCAGCGCAGGACAGCCCTGGACTGGGGAGACCGGGGGCCGCGATTTTAGCCTCAACTCCCCCTCACTTACCAAGGGATCTTACCGTCCTTGTTTGTAAATTAACGAGTTGTAAGGGTAAAATGAGAACCATGAACTTGGAGGCAACTTGAACAAAAGTAAAACGCACCACGCCGAATGCAAAGTATTTTTCTTGTGCCTTGAAAACAGAGGCCATGTGGTGGCCTGTTACATATCCTGTCATACCCTCATGGGGGCAGCCAGAGTTTAAGTAGAAACTGTCACAAGGCCGGTTGTGACTGGAGTGGTGTGTCTGTGACAGGTCTTTGGTTAGGCTGCTCCGTTGCTCCACACCTCCATTTCCCCTCTGAAAATGGGGGTGGTGTGGGGGGTGGACCAGATGGTCTCTCCTGGCCTAAAGACAGACCAGGTTGTCAGTGACAGGCAGAGGTCATGTGACTTGACAGGCCGAGGTCGTGTTGTGACATGTTGACCTGGAGAGGCGGGTCAAGTCCCAGCACACTACCCGGGAAGCCTTTGGGGCGGGGCAGGGCAAGTCGCGACTTTCATCTTTCGGGCCTGGCCCCTCCCGGACCTGGCATTCCTGGCTCCCGCAACAGACTGTGGCTTTGGAAGGGGCCCCTCCCCGAGGAGGGCTGGGATTGGCCACCAGTGGCCTGGGAAGAGTCGCAGATCCTTCCGCGGAGGGAGGGGGGCCGCGTGGGGTGTTTGTTCTCTTGGGGATTAATGGGGGGTTGTGGGGGAGGGGTAGGCGCGCTCCCGCATGCGCACTGCGGCCCCTCCAGTTGGCTCGTCGCTGTCCGCTGGGCGGG
>NW_012103499.1:1246069-1313241 GCF_000951045.1 Mandrillus leucophaeus
CCCACTCCCCCGCCCTCACCTGCCCCCGCCGCTTCTCCCTCTCACTGCCTGACTTCTGCCTTCTTCACCGCCCTCCCCTCAGTGCTTCGCCCACCCTCCGCCCGCCCTCTCCCCAAGTTCCTTCCTACTTCGTGCGCCTTCCCCTCCTCCTCAAGCTGAGGGAAGCAGTCTGGGTGACAGGGCGCCTTGTTATGAGAGGGAAAGTTTGGAAGCCGCCAGTGTGGGGTGGGAGCGATGGTGAGTCTGGGGAGGATACCTGCAGGTTGGAGGGGCTTCCCCTCCTATCGGAGGATAGGCTCTCTTGGAGATATCGGAGAACAGGCTCTCTTGGAGTCAGTGGGATAGGAGATTCTGAATCTCTTTGCCTTAGGCTTGAGGGAAAATCAGGAGCTTCTCAGGATCCTGGGAAAAGACTGAGCTGTGATCCTCACCTTTTAAAACCCGAATGAACTAGATCAGCGATTGTCTGATGGAGCAGGCATGGGGGGAGTTCTGCTGGTACCACCCCAGCGGGCAGTTGGGCAATTGCCTGGTGACCTGTGGGGCAATCTGTACTTTTTATATCATCTTCCTGGGTAGGGAACGACAGGAGCCAGACACTCTGGGAAACTTCCTAGTGGCCTAGCATTATGGGAATGTGCCCATACTCCTGGTTGAAGTCTTCAATTCCGAATGGACGGAGGCCTTGCCCTTCATATGCCTAAGAATTGTGCTAGACTTTCTTGGTCCCAGGGAGCTGAGGTTCTGACCCTCTGGTCCCTAGGGACTGGGCTTGGAAAGGATGGTTGTAGACTAAGCCAGCGGATCCCCGAGGTCTTTATAGGCGCTTGCCTCACATTGTTAAGGATTTTTCTCTTGAGAGGATGTAAGGATCTTTCTCTTGAGAGGGTGCTGGGCTGTGGTGCTCTTCAGAGTTGGGCAGACTCCTGATAGTCGCATCTCTCTACTTTGCGTTGCAGGTGTGGGCTAAGCTGGTGGCCCCGGCTTTAGACTGGACCCCACAATGTTTGCAGAGATGTTCAGGTAGCTGTGGTGATACGGCAGAGGACTCCTCATTCTCCCTCCCAGCTCTCTGAGGGGTTCCCCTTGCTCCTCTGGGGCTTTCCCTGAGTTTTCTTGGGTCTCCCCACAACCTTTGCCTTCCTGGAGTCCTCCCTCAGGTACCTCGCCCAGTTTAATCCTCCTAGTGCCTACATGGATGTCTGTGTTATCAGGCACGCGGGAGCTGATTACACACAATGAATGGGGGCAATGAGAGCAGTGGAGCAGACAGAGCTGGGGGCCCTGTGGCCACATCTGTCCCCATCGGCTGGCAGCGCTGTGTGCGAGAGGGTGCTGTGCTCTACATCAGGTACGGATCTTCCCAGGTCCCCAAGCTCTGCCACTCCAGTTGCCCGGGTTTTCTTTCTTCCGCTTCTCCTCTCAGCTCAGCTCTCTGGTACCCGATTGCTCTCCTCTCTTCCCCTTCCTTCCTCAGCCTTTTTGCTTTCTGTAGCTCTTGGCCTTTGAATCCATTCTCCCTCTTTCTGTGTCTTCCCACATTCCTTACCCTCTGTTCTTCTAGGAGGATCTGTAACTTAAGCACTGTGCTTTAGGAGTATTGCCTGATTCACTGCCAGCTAACCCCATGTCCTCTGACCCTGTCCTCTTCCAGTCCAAGTGGCACAGAGCTGTCTTCCTTGGAGCAAACCCGGAGCTACCTCCTCAGCGATGGGACCTGCAAGTGCGGTCTGGAGTGTCCACTTAATGTCCCCAAGGTCAGAGTGGTGAGGGGTGCCTGAGAGTACAGAGATAAGCTAAAAGTCTTAATGCAAATCACTGACTGAGGTAGCCCTTTCCACATTCCAGCCCCTCAGGGTCCCTGTCCTTGCTTTCCACCTTACAGGTTTTCAACTTTGACCCTTTGGCCCCGGTGACCCTGGGTGGGGCTGGGGTGGGGCCAGCATCAGAGGAGGACATGACCAAGCTGTGCAACCACCGGCGGAAAGCTGTTGCTATGGCAACTCTGTACCGCAGCATGGAGACCACCTGCTCACACTCTTCTCCTGGTGAGTCTTCTGCCACTTTACAGAAGACGGAGGAAAACCTAAGGGCTTGGAAGGCTGGTGGTGGGAGTTCCATGAGAGGGAGCAAAGAGAAAGGGGAGTGGGTGGGGAGCTACGTGGTGAGAGGAGGGCACAGGGAGGTTGGGAACTTGTGGGAGATGGGACTAATGAAGACAAAAGAAAGTTTTTGGAAGGGGAGCCACAGGCTGACCCTTCATTTTTCATTTATTGCAGGAGAGGGAGCGAGCCCCCAAATGTTCCACACTGTGTCCCCAGGGCCCCCCTCTGCCCGCCCTCCCTGTCGAGTTCCTCCTACAACTCCACTTAATGGGGGTCCTGGCTCCCTTCCCCCAGAACCATCCTCAGCTTCCCAGGCTTTCCCCACTCTAGCAGGCCCTGGGGGGCTTTTCCCACCAAGGCTTCCTGATCCAGTCCCTTCTGGGGGCAGTAGCAGCCCCCGTTTCCTCCCAAGGGGCAATGCCCCCTCTCCAGCCCCACCTCCTCCACCTGCTATCAGCCTCAATGCTCCCTCATACAACTGGGGAGCTGCCCTCAGATCCAGCCTGGTGCCCTCTGACCTGGGCTCTCCTCCGGCCCCTCATGCCTCCTCCTCACCACCTTCAGACCCTCCTCTCTTCCACTGTAGTGATGCCTTAACACCCCCTCCCCTGCCCCCGAGCAATAATCTTCCCGCCCACCCTGGTCCTGCCACTCAGCCACCAGTGTCTTCAGCCACTATGCACCTGCCCCTGGTCTTGGGGCCCCTGGGAGGGGCCCCCACGGTGGAGGGGCCTGGGGCACCCCCCTTCCTTGCTAGCAGCCTACTCTCTGCAGCGGCCAAGGCACAGCATCCCCCACTACCCCCTCCCAGCACTTTACAGGGCCGAAGGCCCCGTGCCCCGGTGCCCTCAGCTTCCCACTCCTCATCACTTCGTCCCTCTCAGCGTCGTCCCCGCAGACCCCCTACTGTATTTCGATTGCTAGAAGGGAGAGGCCCTCAAACCCCTAGACGGAGCCGTCCTCGGGCCCCTGCTCCTGTCCCCCAACCCTTTTCTCTCCCAGAGCCATCCCAACCAATTCTCCCTTCTGTGCTGTCCCTGCTGGGACTCCCCACCCCTGGCCCTTCCCACTCTGATGGAAGCTTTAACCTTTTGGGGTCAGATGCACACCTTCCTCCTCCCCCAACCCTCTCCTCAGGGAGCCCTCCCCAGCCCAGGCACCCTATCCAGTCCTCCCTGCCTGGGACCACCAGTGGCAGCCTCAGCAGTGTGCCAGGTATGTGAGTGTTGTGGAGTCCTTCCTCATCCTGGATGGAAAGAGGCAGCCAAGGCATTTAGGGGAATGTTCAGAGAGCTCTTTGAGGGTTTTCTGGGTTGGGGGCAGGGAGGTTGGCTTCTTTGGATGCTGGGAGAAAGGGCCTCCCTTGAGCTGAATTTCTCTCCTCTTTTACAGGTGCCCCTGCCCCACCAGCTGCCTCCAAAGCCCCGGTAGTCCCCAGCCCTGTGCTTCAAAGCCCATCCGAAGGGCTGGGGATGGGGGCGGGCCCGGCCTGCCCTCTGCCTCCCCTGGCTGGTGGAGAGGCTTTCCCTTTCCCCAGCCCAGAGCAGGGCCTGGCACTGAGTGGAGCTGGCTTCCCTGGGATGCTTGGGGCCTTGCCTCTCCCTCTGAGTCTGGGGCAGCCTCCACCTTCTCCATTGCTCAACCACAGTTTATTTGGTGTGCTGGCTGGGGGAGGAGGACAGCCTCCTCCTGAGCCCCTGCTACCCCCACCAGGAGGACCTGGTCCTCCCCTAGCCCCAGGAGAGCCTGAAGGGCCTTCGCTTTTGGTGGCTTCCTTGCTTCCTCCACCACCCTCAGACCTTCTTCCACCTCCTTCAGCACCTCCCAGCAACCTCCTTGCCTCTTTCCTGCCCCTGTTGGCTCTGGGCCCCACAGCTGGGGATGGGGAGGGATCTGCAGAGGGAGCCGGGGGTCCAAGTGGGGAGCCATTTTCAGGCTTGGGAGACCTGTCGCCCCTACTTTTCCCCCCACTTTCAGCCCCCCCTACCCTCATAGCTTTAAATTCTGCGCTGCTGGCTGCCAGCCTGGATCCCCCCTCGGGGACACCCCCCCAGGTGAGGATGGGGGTGAGTAGCTGGGACAGAACACAACGTAGAATGAGAGATGGGAGCTGGGAATCAAAAGCTTTCAGTTTCATTCCTGAGCTCTTCCTTGGGGCCTTTGGGGAGGCCTTAGTTCTTGGCTGGGGGTAGGATGACTACAAGAATTGGGTCTGTATTTAATAAGCATGGCTTATCTCACTTGAGGCTTCAGTCAGATAGTGGATGTGAAAGCACTATAAATCTGTTGAGTATTTTACACACGTGTTAGAATCATTCTTTTTTCTTAGCCCTGTGTCCTGAGTGCCCCCCAACCTGGACCACCTACCTCCAGTGTCACCACGGCAACTACTGACCCGGGAGCCTCCTCTCTGGGCAAGGCCCCCTCCAACTCAGGGAGACCCCCCCAACTCCTTAGCCCTCTGCTGGGTGCCAGCCTGCTGGGTAAGTCTGAGGGAGTGTGAATTCACACTCTTGGTGTGAAAAAGCAGCCGTAAAACTTGGGGAGTAGTGGCTGAATAAATTGGGGAAGAAAGTCTTTGGCCACTGGGTAAAGCCTAAAGAGAATAGTAGGGTCTGCTCAGCCTAATTGGTTTGCCTAGGGAGAGACCCCTGACTATAATTTCTCAACAGGTGACCTGTCTTCGCTGACCAGCAGCCCTGGAGCCCTCCCCGGCCTGTTGCAGCCTCCTGGCCCTCTTCTCTCTGGCCAGTTGGGGCTGCAGCTCCTCCCTGGGGGGGGAGCTCCTCCACCCCTCTCAGAGGCTTCTAGTCCCCTAGCCTGCCTGCTACAGAGTCTCCAGGTGAGGGTGTGGGCATGTGTTTGTCAGGGAGATAATTTTTTCTCAAACTGGAAATTTAGGGCTTTCTGAGTTATAGCAGAAGAGGGACCGTATTTGGGATTGACTGAGAACTTATTTTTTGCCAGCAGATCCCTCCAGAGCAGCCAGAAGCCCCCTGTCTACCCCCTGAGAGCCCCGCCTCAGCCCTCGAACCAGAGCCTGCCCGGCCTCCCCTCAGTGCCTTAGCCCCACCCCACGGTTCTCCCGACCCCCCAGTCCCTGAGCTGCTCACTGGGAGGGGGTCAGGGAAACGGGGCCGGAGGGGAGGAGGGGGACTTAGGGGCATTAATGGTGAGGCCAGGCCAGCCCGGGGCCGAAAGCCTGGCAGCCGGCGGGAGCCTGGCCGACTGGCCCTCAAATGGGGGACACGTGGTGGCTTCAATGGACAAATGGAAAGGTCCCCAAGAAGAACCCACCATTGGCAGCATAATGGGGAGCTGGCTGAAGGGGGTGCTGAGCCCAAGGATCCACCCCCTCCTGGGCCCCATTCTGAGGACCTTAAGGTGAGTGCAGAGTGCTGGCAGTCTGGGCTCAGGGGCTCTGAGGAAAGGCTGGGGCTGTGGTACCTTTTTCGAAATTTCCCACACACACAGTCCATCTTTTCTCAGGTGCCCCCGGGAGTAGTCAGAAAGTCTCGTCGTGGCCGTAGGAGAAAATACAAGTGAGTGATGGGCCTACTATAGTGCTGGCCTTTGCCTACTACTTTTTGGTTTGGACAGTTCTAATGTCCAAATAGTGGCTTGGTTTTCAAAAGGGCAGATACTTATTTGAATATGAGTAAGGATATTATGCCTTTACTATCC
Organism: Mandrillus leucophaeus; assembly: GCF_000951045.1. NCBI lineage: Eukaryota > Metazoa > Chordata > Mammalia > Primates > Cercopithecidae > Mandrillus > Mandrillus leucophaeus. Next base: position 1,251,859 of record NW_012103499.1, read on the forward strand.
AAATGTAAAAAGTTTCCCACCCAAACTTCTGAAATTCACCTGGTGCTTGGGAGCTGTTGCTGATCATCTGTGCCCCTTATTGCAGCCCTACGCGGAACAGCAATAGCTCCCGCCAGGACATTACCTTGGAACCCAGCCCTACAGCCCGAGTAAGTGTGTGTTTGGGTGGGTGGGTGTATGGGTAGGGTGTAAGCGATGAGGCAACAGGAGTAAAGGAGGGTTAGAGGGAGTGGGGAGAAAAGACGACTTCCTGATACCTAGCAATTGACCACTTCTTTCAACTTCTCCTCTGGTATTAGGCGGCTGTCCCTCTGCCTCCCCGGGCCCGCCCTGGCCGTCCTGCCAAAAACAAGAGGAGGAAACTGGCCCCATAGCAGCCATACCTGGAGCTGGATCTAACCCTGATTGGGGAGAGCTGAGTGCTGAGCCTTGGGAGCCCCTGCCAGCCACCTGCACCTGTGGACAGTGGGTGGGGGCACTACTCCCCACTCAGAGCACAAATGCAACTCCTTCCCTACAATCCCATCCTGAGCCATTGCAGGGGGCAGGGAAGTTCACCCCCTCCCCCCCAAGCCATGTCACTGAAAAGGCCTGGGGGGGGATGGTATATGGCCCTTTCCCCACCAGGCGCTAAGGGGAACACCCCCTTCCCCAGGTCTTTTATTTGTTTAAGTTATTTTTGCACAAATGACTCTTTTATATTTAATTCGATTTCATTGCCTCCCTTCTTAAAGCCAACAGGCTCAGTTTACAAACCTGTGAGCTACTGTTGGCTGCTGCCCTCCTTCCCAGTGAAAGGTACAAAGCAATAAGCATCATGCATCCTCCCCTTACCCCTCCAACACCCCTCTGCCTCTGGCTCAGGTTGCTCAAAGCACAGATCCCCTCTTACCCCTGTCCCCAGGTTTGAAACACATAGCCTCATTTCAAGGTGTAGCCAGGTTCCCCCCACTTTCCTCTGGGATATAAAAAAGGGGGTAAGGGGGCAAAGAGAGCCCTCTGGGCCTCTCCTCCCATACACACTACACTGCCCCTTCTCCCCCCATCAAAACGCTCAGAGACGTTGTGATGATGCGACTGAGGATTATGCAACGTGGTCCAACCGGAGCGGCCAGCATGACCAGCTGTCCAGGGGCTGCCTCCTGCCTTTTCTTTTGTAAAGACAAGACCCTTGGGAGTTTTAATTCTGTTTTGTACTTGCCCTATGGGGCCTCCACTGCTTTTCTATGGGAGACACTCTTAATTTAACAGATGAGAATATTTTGAACCTCTGGCTCTGGCTCTGTACTCATTTTTTATTTAGTTCTTTGGTAAGAACAGGTTACAATTTAAATCCATCTGTTGTAGTATAGAGTGGCTTAGACTGCCTGTTATGATGAATGCCTATGTCCTAGTGCTGCTTCCTCCCCAGGAAACACAGCAGAGGCCACACAGAGTACAACAGCATTTAATGGTCAGAAACAGTTGTACAGTATTAGAGTCAGCCACAGAAGCTGTGTTGGAGGACAAGACCCAATCCTTCCCCACACCAGGCAAAGCAATATTGGACATGAGCTGGCATGTGGCTGGGCCCACGTCCTTATCCCCCAGGCCTGAGGGGAGACCACCTTCTAATAACCAACCCCTAGCTACCACTCTATTCATCAGGGGAGGGGTGTAAACCCCACATGCAAGAAGAACCCTTGCCCCCAGTGTCAAATGGGATGGGGATGCTAGAGTTATAGTAAAGGGGAAACCCTATGTAAGCTGTTAACAGTTCACAGGGGTAGGGATTACCCCTGTTCTCCAGCTCCCAAATGTGCTCACTTTCCCAGCTTCTTCATCCGTTCATCAATGCTGGCAAAGTTCCCCTCAACTGTGGCCAGGTTTTCACGCATGGTTGTCTGCACCTACAAAGTGGTAGAGAGGTTTTACTCTTTGTCAGGTCCAGATGCTTAACTGCTACAAAGTGGTAGAGAGGTTTTACTCTTTGTCAGGTCCAGATGCTTAACTGGATGAGGACCTGAAGGAATTCTCTGAGAGAAGACAAGAAATGGAAGCAGTTTGTGGGCCACAGAGGGGGGATGTCTATAGCACCAATTTTCAAGCTACCCTTAAGAGTACCACAGACCAAGCTCTAGGTGTGCCAAGCAGACAGGACTCTTGAGAATTCCCATCCTGACTTCAACCAGAACAGTTTTTAAAAATCTGTTTTATGCAATGAGAGCTAAATAAGATTTTGTTGAAATGAGCGTTTCACTAGTTCAAAATGTTAGAAAACTGCTCTGGAGGAAGAGGATGTTATTCTAAGTCCTTATATATTTTTTCATTTATCTCAGTGATCCTGTGATTGATGCTGGTCTCTCGACTTTAATGCTCCTTTCAGCACTGAGAATAGTGCCTCCAACAGAAATTGTGGACTTGCGGCCAGGTGCAGTGGCTCACACCTGTAATCCCAGCACTTTGGGAGGCCGAGGCGGGTGGATCACTTGAGGTCAGGAGTTTGAGACCACCCTGGACAACATGGTGAAACCCCATCTCTACTAAAAAAACACAAAAATTAGGTGTGGTGGCGTGTGCCTGTAATCCCAGCTACTCAATAGGCTGAGTCAGGAGAATCGCTTGAGCCTGGGAGGTGGAGGCTGCAGTGAGCTGAAATCACGCCACTGCACTCCAGCCTGGGCAACAGAGCGAAACTCTTATCTTAAAAATAAAAAATAAAATAATAAAAAGAAATTGTGGACTTGCTGTGTGCCAGGCATTACTAAAAGAATGAAGGAACTAGGTGAGGCTCATTGTCCAGGGTCAGAAAGGAAGCAACAGAACCAGATTAAGGCCTGACTTCTAACTTCAAAGCCCAGATTCCTTCCAGTGTACTGTGCTTATCAGGGAGAGTAAAGCTGAGACGACAGAGGGAAAGAGTGGGGTTTTATAAGAAAACATGTTCACTAGCCCCTAACAATTTGCCTATATTATTTCACCTCATCTACATAACTCTGAGGGAGGTATAATTTCCCAAATGGAAAGATGGAGGTTCATAGGTTAAATAAGTTGTCGAAGGGCCTTCACATTGAAAACAGGATGGAGACTCCAGACCAACCCCCTGCCACAACACCATGCTACAAAATAGGCTACAGCAGAACCCTATAACACTAGAGAACCTAGTTTGTACATGCTAGAAAAAGGAGGCAGATCAACAAAGGGGCACACACCTGGGTCAAGAGGGTGGTATTGTCCTTCAGGGAATTAGCAATCATCTGCTGGGTGGTATCCAAGTGTGTCAGGAGCTGACCAAACTGCATGGCTATAAAAGTAAGAAAAGTATGGTTGAGACTAGAATCCAAGACGAAGGAGGGGACCAAAAGTTGCCCATTTTTCAACTTCTCTTAGCACTCCTCGCAGCTGGCCTCCCACCTTGCTCGTGCAGCTGCTTGATGGTGACAAGTCTCTGCACCAGCTCAGGGAGGGTGGAGGCAATGGGGCTCCAGCGCTGTATAGTTTCATATAGCTGGTGCACCTGAAGGGACACAATAGGGCCCACAGGGGATGACTGAGGCAGCCAGGTCAGTAAGCACAGGCTGCTACTTCACCATAGTGGGGAAAAGGATCAAGTGGGCAGAGGGAAGCACTGCCCTGACATTGCCAGCTGATAAGAGCTTATGAAGATGGGGACCTGAGGAGTCAGTGTGTTCTCATGCTTTGACACTGCTACTCGGAGAACCTGAGGGAGTGGGAAGGAGATGGGAAAGGTGTCTTCCTGACCTTGCTTTGTGTATCTGCATCTTCCACAGAGGCTTTATGCTTGGCAATCTCGTTCACCTTTCCCAGGACACTCTGAAAACACAGATTTTAAGGTTGATAGGGCATCCAGGGCTTCCAAAGTCCCAAGCTATCCATAATTTAATTTTCCCTCCATTTAATACCTGTAGCCGAGCCTCTACTTGATCCAAAACTGCAAGGTCCAGGGCGCTCACCTTTGCTTGCAACAGCTCTACAGTCTCCTGGGTATGAGAGTTGGGACAAGCATCATGAAGAGGAAAGGATCAGACTAGGAAGAGGCCTCCCATATTCCACTAAATTAATACATAGCTACAAACTCAAAAATAATCCTCAAAGCAAACCCAATCCCAATTATCCCCTCTGTAATCCAAACACTCCAGTTTCTTCCAAACTCACCATGAGACAGGCTCCCTGTAGACCTGCAGAAAGGGGATTCTGGTGGGAAAGGGAGGGAAAAAGTCAGTGGTCCTTGTATCTCCATGATTATCATCTTCTCCCATCTTTCCTGGTTCTAGCTGGGAACCCACTAGCTGATCCCTGTAACTGAAGCCCTTTGATGACTCCTCCCAGGCTTATGTGGAATGTCGTAGACCTTAAGGCCTAGAGTTGCAGGATCTAAGGCTCAGATTATGTACAGGAGAACACCTGACCTGAGCATCCTGATCACAACGTACAGCTGCCTCCAGCTCTGTCAGGCGCTTTTCAAGTTCTGCGACCTAGTGGGAGGAAGGAGGTGAGATTTGCCGTCTGCTTCCCTGCTGCTGCAGTGGGAGGAATACGATCCTGTTCTACTCTGCATGCCACTTGCCACCCCAAGGAACTCCTTTCCCTGGACACATACCTAGCCACAATCTTAAAATCTTAACCGAAGGTAGATGGGCAAGGGAAACATAGAGAATGAGGCCAGGTAAAGCGGCTCACGCCTGTAACCCCACCACTTTGGGAGGCCGAGGTGGGCGGATCACGAGGTCAGGAGATGGAGACCATCCTGGCTAACACGGTGAAACCCCATCTCCACTAAAAATACAAAAAATTAACCCAGCGTGGTGGTGGGCGCCTGTAGTCCCAGCTACTCGGGAGGCTGAGGCAGGAGAATGGTGTGAACCCAGGAGGCGGAGCTTGCAGTGAGCTGAGATAGCACCACTGCACACCAGTCTGGGCAACAGAGCAAGACTGTGTCTCGGGGAAAAAAAAAAAAAAAGAAAGAAAAGAAAGAAACATACAGAATGAGGAATCAGAAGAGGAATCAAGAGGAATCAGAGGAATCAGAAGCCTTCCCAGCACTCTCTCCTTGGAGAGAGACAGGAAAATCTCTAGGGCCACGTCTCCCCTTGGCTTCCCAACCAACGCTGTATCCACACTTACTTTGGCAGCTTGAGAGAACTTGTCCTGCTCAGGCCGAGAGTGTAGTTCATAAGTGACAAGGCTGCTATCTAGGGGAATCCCAGTGGTTTTTCCCCCTGAGCCACCTTTGCTGTTCTTCGTTGCTTCCAGCTGCAGCAGTAGGCGTCTAGTTAGGAGACCGAGTAATAATATCATGACTGGAAGGAGGAGGGTCAGTCACTCTCCCTCACTTTTGGCTCATAATCAGCATTAAGAAACATCTAGGCCACTTCTCTGCCACTTAGCACCCCTGTCAGTAGCTGGCTGAGTCCATCCACAACCCCAATCAGCAATGATTTTTCAACAAAGTAGGGTACCCACTTAGCCAGGGCGCCATCAGGGTCGGTAAGGTTGATTGCAGCATCTGGTCCCAGCAGCTTCTCCAGGTGGGAAGCAACCAGCTGCTGCTTCAGGGCTGCCAGCTGTTTAGCCAGCACCACAGGGGTCAGCTTCTCCTCTGTGGCTGACTCCTTCACTGTCGTCTAGTGTGAAAAAAGGTAGAATCGGGGGATGGCAAGAATGAATCAAAAAGCAAAAAACCAGGTCAAGCCCTTTACAGGTAGTTGTAGCTGGAGGTCACTGGGATGGTTTTTAGCGTGACAGACTGCCCACCTGTATGTTGCACTGCATACAGATGGATGCATATTTCTAAACTCTGGAAACCTTAGCCCCTTTATCAATGAGCTTAAGGAATCTTTCTATCTTTCTTTTGTTTTTCGAGATGGAGTATTGCTCTGTCGCCCAGGTTGGAGTGCAGTGGCATGATCTCAGCTCACGGAAACCTCCGCCTCCTGAGTTCAAGCAATTCTCCTGCCTTAGCCTCCCGAGTAGCTGGGACTACAGGCATGTGCCGCCACGCCTGGCTAATTTTTTGTATTTTTTAGTACAGATGGGGTTTCATCATGTTGGCCTGGCTGGTCTTGAATTCCTGACCTCAGGTGATCTGCCTGCCTTGGCCTCCCAAAGTGGCAGGATTACAGGCGTGACCACCGTGCCCGGCCAGGCAGGGAATCTTTCTCTTCTTGCTTGAGGTCTTCCTCTACTGTGTAAGTCACAACAGAGAGGGGAGAAGAGAGTTTGTAGTTACCTTGATTTTTTCAACTTCAGTTGTCAGCTCTTGGACCTCATGCAGTAGGCGCTGGTACTTTTGCTGGGGTGTCTCCTTCACTCCCAGACCCTCTCCAAGCTAGAGAGCAAGCACAGAGGGTAATGTTATACATCTCATTATAGGGAGCCTCAAGAATTCATCCACACCCTGGGCCTAAGTCATAAAGGTATCATATCCAATTGAGAATCCGCAACACCCTAGTACCAGAGAACTGAGGATAGCCAGAGGGCTGGAGGCTCTCCAGAACAAACAGCAGTGGGGCAGAGGTTCCCTGGCTGCATCCTGCTGCTTCCTCAGGAACAGAGGAGAAACAGAATTCCACCTGTATCCCTTGATCTCCCTACTACATGTCTGCTAGATAGGGTCACTACACCATTCCCATCAACACACACACACAACAAACCATCTCATATTCTCCAGATTCATATCCTGTCCTCTTGGTTTTTCCAATACGATCTGAGAAATCTGCCAAGAAAAGAAGATGGAACTGAAGACCTGATCTAGGCCCAAGGCAGTCGTGGTCTTAGGTGACAGTCCGGGCTTCCATAAAAGATCTCCATGAGGGACCCCTTCCCCTGAGCACAAGTCACTAAGACCTTAGGACAGGAAACCACTTCTCATGCTTACCCTCCAGTCTTCCCCCCACCCAACTTCCAGTCCAGTCTCACCAAGTCCCTTTGTCCCCACTCTCTTGTCCTTGAACTTGTCATAGGCAGCATTAGGATTGACAATGATGTGTTCCACACTTGTGCTTGTCAGCTCCTCCTGCAAGAACAGGGAGTTTAGGACATAGACAGACTCATTCCCACTCTAGAACTTACTCTATCCCACAAAATCCCCAAACCATTAGGTGACTGGGCCCTACTTGTCCAAGGGGAAAGAAGGGTGGCTCTATTCCAAGGTGCATACCCAGGCTCAACCTAGGAAACTGAAGCTTCCTGGTAAATTTGGAGCCTCAGTTGTATAAATATTAACACCCTCATTCAACTGGGAACAGAGGGAGAATAACCTCCCCACCCTCTCTGTACATAAGCCTTCCCATCCCCCCACCCTACCCCTCCCAGTTGTCTGGCACACACCATGCACTCAAGGCAAGAAACCAACCTGACCTCTTTTAACCTCCCCCTCCCAAAAGTAAATCTCCTTGCCCGCTGAGCAAGTTCATTTTAATGCTAACCTCCTATCCTTGCTAGAAGGAAAGAGGAGGGAAGGCAGATAATCAAGCCACTAACCCTGAGTGTGAATGTTAGGACTTTAAACCTGCTGAAGGTAAGACACAAGCTCTTAGTACAAAAAGAAGGCCAACAGAGGGCCTGACCAGAAGCCTGATTTCAGGCTGCCATGAGGCCAGCAAATTCAGGGATAGGGAGAAGGGGCAAGGGCTTACTGGATTATCTTTATGGGACATCTCAGAAGCAACTAACATAGGCAATATCTGCTTGCCAAGAGTATCCATGGGCAAGAGCCACATGTAAGCTCTGAAATGGAGACAGCCCAGCATCTCTTCAGAGATGCTGCAGCACCTGATTTTTCTCCCTGACTCCTCTGCCGTGCTTTCAGCACTGAAGTTCTTCCAAAAACAGGGGACACAGTAGGTGGTAAAAGAGACTTCACCCTAGAAACTGAAGCAGAGAGGTTCCCTCCTTACTAGGTATCTACATGCTGTTCAGATTCCAGTGACAACAGCAAGACTGCACCAAGCACTCCTGACTGCATGTCCCTTTTTCAATTGTCAGAAGCCTGACAGCTCCCAACAGAGTACTGATGGAAGAAGAAGGGAGACCCAGGAGTCCTTTTCTGTTGGGGATGACATTTCCACCATCTACAGGAGGAAGGCAAAATGAACCTTCCTTCTTTCACCTAGAACAATGGTTCTCACCCCAGGCTGCATGTTAGAATCACTTAGAAATTTTTTTTTTTTTTTTAAGAGACAGCCAGGCAATGGCGGCTCAAGCCTGTCTGTAGTCCCAGCACTTTGGGAGGCCGAGGCGGGTGGATCATTCGGAATTCGGGTCCAAGTGATCCACCCGCCTTGGCTTCCCAAAGTTCGGCCAAGGCGGGTGGATCTCAGGAGTTCAAGACCAGCCTGGGCAACAGAGGGAAATCCCATCTCTATAAAAAATATAAAATAGCTGGGTATTGTGGCACATGCCTGTGGACCCAGCTACTCAGGAGGCTGAGGTGGAAGGGTCACTTGAGCCTGGCAGGTGGAGGTTGCAGTAAGCAGAGATCATGCCACTGCACTCCAGCCTGGGCAACAGAGTGAGACCCTGTCTCAAAAAAAAAAAAAAGAAAAAGAGAGAGAAAAGAAAAAAAAAAAAAGAAAAAGGCCTGGGCCCACTTCTAGAGATTCTAATCTGGGGTAGGGCCAGATGTCCAGGTGATTCTAACCTACAGCCAGGACTGAGAACCTCTGCCTCTGTGTAGGTATGTGGGGAGAGGGTGTGAGGGGGACATGGTGGGACATCATTGAGAAAGAAAAGCAGATAGAAGGAAGCTCCTTCCTTCATTTCTGCTCTATTAGTCAGAGCAGGAATCTGTGTGGGTGGCAGCTTTAAAAATAAGGGAAGAAGGGGGAAAGGACAAATTATCAACTTTGATCTTTACCTCTTCCTCAGGGAATTACTGGGCAAAGGGGCACAAGCTATAGATCAAGGGAAAAAAAAGGACTCAATGTCCCATATGCCAGTGCCCAGGGGAAGAGACATTTGAGTCCCAAATGATTATCTCTTTAACCTGTTCTGAAATGTTACGGCCAGAACACCCACTCATCTAATAGCTGTGTGGTCTCTGGCCTCTTATCAAATGAGAAGAGCTCAGGCTAAGGATAGACAACCATCTTCTCGAAGTTCATACTCAGGAACATGCCACTTCTCCCTGTGAAAGCCCCAATCCAGGCCAATCCCACCCATCCTCTTTTGTTTAATCCTCTTAAAAAAGAGGAATGGGAGGCATAACCTACAGACCCAGGAAAAAAATCATAGCTACCATTTGTTAAGCCCTTATTATGGGCGGGCACTATGCAGATGGGAGCCTACTTTCTTATTTATGTTCCTAAGTAGTGAAAGCAGGGAGTAAAAGAGGGTCAACACACAGACGGTGAGTCTCAGAGGTTCTGGACAGTCACAGGGACAGACAGCATTTTCATTCCTGCTGTGGGAGAGTGTCCTGGGCCAGTTGGGCTACCTGGCGCTGGCATCCTCTGGAGCCTCTCCAAGGCTGTGGCCTAGGGGCACACTCTAGTCCTCCAGTAGCACCTACTCCAGCAGTATCTTGAAGATCTGGGGCATGAGTTGGGGGCAGTATAATTACAGTGACTTGTGAGATAGGAAAAGGCTGTGTGTGGGACTGAATAGAGGAACGAAAGATTTAGTAGAATCTAAAGGACAGAGAAACAACTGCTCATCATAGCACACCCCGTTAAAAAGCAGATGAAAGGTCAGGCTTCTTACCAGCTCCTTGTGGTTTCCCCAGAGGTGAGAAAATCAAAAGAGTTAAAAGGAAAGGGAGTGGGGGAATGGGGATGAGGGAGGGAAAAAAAAGACAAAATTGTTATTAGCAAATTGTCACATGCACTACATGACAGTCTTCAAACACACTGCACCACAGGGCCCCAGGGGAGCCTAGTGAAATTTAGGGGCCAAGAAATTTCAGCTGGGGTCACCATATACCCCAAGAGAAAGAACAGCATGAGACCCTTTTCCCTCTGGTGGTGAGGATGTCATGAAGCGTTGCCATTAACAGCAGCAGTTTAGGATCATCTGAAAACTAGGAGTTAGATGTTACAAGCCAGTGGCATGGAATAGGAAACTGGGGAGAGAAGGCTGAGGTGGCGGGGAAGCTATTAGAAATGGCAGAAGATGAAGCAGAAGTTAAAGAGATTCTTAGGACTTGTAGCTGATAGAGGGTCAATGATTCTCAGGAGAGGAGTTCCCCTTCTTAGTTCATGGCCCTTGTCTTCCTATCTCTTGGTTTCTCTAGCTGTGAAAAATCAGACATTTGGATGGCAGAATCAGTCGCAATGAGAGCGATCAGGTAGGAAGTCTGATAAGACTTTAGGTGAGACAGAACAAAATATGTCAGGTACAGATGGTGAGTTTAAGGAATGATGAAGTACCTAAGTATAGATCCATTCTCATTTCCTCCTGCAAGGGAAGAGGCAGGGCTGCTCCTGGTCCCTCACGCAGCCTGGCACGTTTGCCTCCACCTTGAGTGGCTGATAACTCACCCCGCAGCTCCGAGGGATCCAGAGCAATTCTGCCATGATGGGTCCAGGGGACATTAAGATTCACAGCTACCAGCGCATGTGCAGAACATGTTTCTTCAACCCTCTGTTCACAAGATTCACAGGGGTTGGAGGGTAGACAAGGGGGAAGAGTGAGAGTATTTCCAAGAGGCCTTATTTGAGTTTGGGCAACATAGATAAGGCTCCCACTTCGAGGCAAGGCTGGTTTAGAACTGCCAGGAGGGGATATCCAGTGGTATGCCCTGCCTTTCTAGGAGCTCTGCTGATGGGCAGATGGAAGTGTGGAAGGTTGAGGATGGTGTGTGCATGTGAAAAAACATGGTGGGATTAAAAACAAGTGCTTCCTTTCACCAGTATTTCATCCAGATACCTCTGACCCATAACCTCTCTGTTCCCTAGATGATGCTAGGGTCCCAGCCAAGATTCCTCTTTCCGCCAGGCACAGTGTTTCACGTCTGTAATCGCAGCACTTTGGGAGGGCGAGGCGGGTGGATCACTTGAGGTCAGGAGTTTGAGACCAGCCTGGCCACCGCGGTGAAACCCCATCTCTACTAAAAATACAAAATTAGCCAGGCGTGGTGGTGGGCGCCTATAATCCCAGCTACTCGAGAGGCTAAGACAGGAGAATCATGTGAACCCGGGAGGTGGAGGTTGCAGTTGAACCCAGGAGGCGGAGGTTGTAGTGAGCCGAGATCATGCCACTGCACTCCAGCCTGGGCAACAGAGTGAGACTCTGTCTCAAAAAAAAAAAAGATTACTCTTTCAGTTCAGGGTAGAGGTGGCTCCAGGTCCTGTCCTGTGGTCGAGGCTGGGATGTCTCTGCATAGAGTGGGCATAAGCACCCATAGCTGCACACATGCAAACACAAAGGAGAAGTACACACACTATACCTTTCTCTGATTTGTCCCACCAAGCTAAAACCAGCTTGGGAGAAACTCAAGGAGAAAGAGAAGACAATGGGCCATAAGCTCAAGTTCAAACCAAGTGGACTGGGCAGAATAGGGAGGACAGAAAATCAAAGAAAAGGAAAAGTAGTTTGCAGATAGTATATACCACCTCCAGCTCTGTCCTATGGGTGGGTTGAAGGATGATGAGATTTTAGGCATGATTCCTGCATAACCTGCAGTAGTACTAGTCACCTTGATTGGAAGATTTCAAGTGCCCTGACCCCGGGTGCCAGCTTACCTAGTATGTGACTCCCAGTCTCTTTCACTAACAGACTCCCAGACCCCCCAGGGCTGTTTGGCTAAGTAGCTATGCCTCAGAGGGCAAGATCTGAGGTTCTAAATCAGACAGGGAAAGTGGCCACTGCTATTCTCTGAGCCTATTCAGGCTATACACCAACACTGCAGCCAGGGTACTTCAAAATCATGATGACAAGGAAGATGGACAGAGCTGTAGAGTAAAACTGTCCGGGATGGATCAATATATTGCTGACCATCCATCCATCCATTGCGAAAGGAGGGGTGCAGAAACAGAAAGACTCACAAAAGCACAAATAATCCAAGTTATTATCTTACAATTGCATATAAACCTCCTTCTGATCCCATTTACATTTCTCTGAAGACCTAGCATAGGGGAATATTAAAATGAGTTTTTCCCAGAGATAATCCACATACAGCCAAGAACTGAGGACTGTGGATGTCATCCCTTTTGTTCTCTATCCTTGTCTAGCATAGCTAAAAGTCGTTCCATAAAAAATATCTTCATTTGATCTTAGTCTGAGGAGGAGAAAGGCAACTCTTTTCTAACTCCAGCCCCTAAATGCCTCATGTTCAAAAGCATTTATAGCCTCCATGCTTCTATCCCATCCTCCATTGGACAGTTTTACTCTGCAGACCTCACAAGGGGAAGAGACAATGATTCATGGATCATAGCTGTTTCTAACCCTTGATTAATGATCTTTAAACATAAGGCCATCAGGACCCTCAGTGACCCAGCCAGGGACTCACTGGAATTTAAAACGATTAGCTACAACAATAGCACAGTGGCAGAGCATTGCATGCGAGATGGCAGATGAAAAAAACATGCAGAGAAGAAGCATTGAATGGTCTTACTTGTGCAAACTAGTGTCCAGGCAAGGTGGTGAGGAGGGAGGATGGGGGAAGCATTAGGAAAAACTCAGGTAAGTTCAAGTGTGCCAACAGTCAATGAACACAATCAAGCATACTCCAGGATCTTCTAAACTGTAAGGAAGAGACCTACTGTTTCTCATCTCAGGAGTGTCCAGTAATATCTACCTTTTGGAGAAATGAAGCCTCTGCCAGGGCCACCTCAAACTATGGCTAGGTCATTTTTTCCCCTTTTACTGGGGGTAGTTACGCCATAAAGAGAGAAGCTAAATTGTTTCTAATGAGATTTTTCTTAATTTACTTCTCTTATTGCAGCAGTTCAAAAGCCATTAGCAGAAAGCCTTACCGACCCAAGGCAGGCGGTGGGCCCGGGGGTTAGGGTGGGGGTGTGTGTGGGTGGAATTCTATTTGGGAATTAGTTTTCCAAACATTTTAAGAAAAATCTCCAAGCAAGCCTATTGCCCCAATTAACCTGGCAGTGTCTGAAGTGCAAAGAGATCTTCTCAGATTGAGGAGGAAAGGGCTACAGCCTGCGCCCTTTCCTGGTCCATTCCTGTTCTAGAAGATTTTACTTCCTGATAAAATTGTTTTAAAGGGATAGTAGAAAAATCAGGATTGGCCAGGCACAGTTGGCTCACGCTTGTAATTCCAGCACTCTGGGAGGCCGAGGTGGGTGGATCACCTGAGGTCAGGGGTTCCAGACCAGTCAGCCAACATGGTGAAACCCTGTCTCTACTAAAAACACAAAAAAATTGCCGGTGTGGTGATGGACACCTGTAATTCCAGCTACTCGGGAGGCTGAGGCAGGAGAATCTCTTGAACTCGGGAGGTGGAGGTTGCAGTGAGCCAAGATCACACCATTGCACTCCAGCCTGGGCAAAAAGAGTGAAATTCCATCTCAAAAAAAAAAAAAAAAAAAATTCAGGATCATCTGTAGCAAACTTTAAATCTTTTATGCTTTCCTCCCCCATCCTCCCCACTATGGGAATCGGAAAATGTTTATGTTTAAGTTAAATTAGCAATTTAAATCTTTAAGGGATGTCTAAGGACATTTTTCCTTCAGTAGCCCAATTTCTTCCACAGTAGAGGAATCTGAGGAAGAAAGTTATGGAGCAGTGGGGTCGACACAACTTGACTATTCCTTCAGACAGAAATCTGGAGACCTGGCTGGCATGGTAGCTTACACCTGTAATCCCAGCACTTTGGGAGGCCAAAATGGCTGGATCACTTGAGGCCAGGAGTTTGAGACCAGCATGGCCAACATGGTGAAATCCCATCTCTACTAAAAATACAAAAAGTTAGCCAGATGTGGTGGCGCATGTCTGTAATTCCAGCTACTCGAGAGGCTGAGGCAGGAGAATTGCTTGAACTGGGGAGGCAAAGGTTGCAGTGAGCCAAGATTGTGCCACTGCCCTCTGGCCTGGGGGAAAGAGTGAGACTCTGTCTCAAAAAATAGAAAGAAATCTGGAGACCCCCTGAAAGGTTCCATAAGAGGCTGTCCATATTGGTTGTCTCTAGGGAAGAGAACTAAGTGGTGGTAGGCAGGGGTGGGAGGCAGATTTTTCACTACTTAGCCTTGAATCCTCTGTTCCCTGTGACCTACTTTAAAAACTGAGAAAATTAAAGTTGAAAATAATCTGAAGATTAAGGCAGAGAATGCTGTTGTCAGGGGTTAAGAAAGTGACTGAGGCTGGACACGGTGGCTTACGCCTGTAATCCCAGCACTTTGGGAGGCCAATGCAGGCGGATCACGAGGTCAGCAGATCGAGACCATCCTGGCTAACACGGTGAAACCCCATCTCTACTAAAAATACAAAAAAATTAGCCAGGCATGGTGGTGGGCATCTGTAGTCCCAGCTACTTGGGAGGCTGAAGCAGGAGAATGGCGTGAACCCGGGAGGTGGAGCTTGCAGTGAGCCAAGATCACACCACCGCATTCCACCCTGGCGACAGAGCGAGACTCCGTCTCAAAAAAACACACAAAAAAAGAAGGTGACTGAAAATCTCATGGTTCAGCCACAAGACAGGTCATGTGCACTGTCATTCATACTAGGTCTTGGGCAGGTAGGCAGGAAACAGACAGGCTGCTGCTGAGATCCCAGGCCTCATGGACATGACATTTCTAGATTATCTAAGCATACAATTCACTGCTCCTCAAATTGCATATTTACGTCAGTATTAAAAGCAGCGGCAGAGCCATTACTCAGCTGACTTCCCGAAAGCTGCAAGCCCCACAGGGACATGCTGGGGCCAGAGACATTAGCTGACATCAGGAAACATCTTGGCTCTTAGGGCTCCTGAAGCGGCTGAAGGTCTGCCCACCCCATTCCTCCCTAGTGACAGAGTCACTTAGCTGAGCCTTAGGTGACAGAAACAATTCGACTCTTCTTCTATTTGCCATTCAGCTCATATGCACTTCTATACTGGCACCCTGGGCAATGTGCCACAGGAAATGAACACTCACGGTATCCTCTCCTCATCAGCCACCCCACTAGATGCTACTAAAATAGGCTGTTCAGGCTCTGGGGGAGAAACAGCCACTCAGAGCTGCACAATCAGGTTCTTCCACACCTGGAATGGGTGTCATCTCCTTTTTACTAAGAGATATCCCAGTATCTTCAAACAGGAATGACAATATATTTTTTTTTGTTTAGAAAGGGGATTACTGTGAAACTACCTGTTTGTATCACAGTCAGCGACAAAAGGAAAGAGTTCTACTCATTATCTCACCATGAAGGGCAGAAGCCTAAGCCTAAGTTGAATAGTCTGAACTGTGGTAGTGCAGTAAAGTTCTCAGCATACAGCTGTCCCTTAGCAACTGTGGGAGACTGGTTGCAGGACCTCCCTTGATACTAAGCATATGTTCACATCTTCTGTATAAATTGGCATAGTATCTGCATATAGCCTACACATATCCTCTTGTATACTTTAAATCATCTCTAGATTACTTAAAATACCTAGTACAATGTAAATGCTATGTAAATAGTTGTTATATTGTGTTTTTAAATTTTGTATTCTTTTTTTTTTTATACTTTAAGTTCTAGGGTACATGTGCACAACATGCAGGTTTGTTACATATATATATATATATACATGTGCCATGTTGGTGTGCTGCACCCATTAACTCATCATTTACATTAGGTATATCTCCTAATGCTTTCCCTTCCCCTTCCCCCCTCCCCACAATAGGACCCAGTGTGTGATGCTTCCTTTCCTGTGTCCAAGTGATCTCATTGTATTCTTTTTATTGTTGTAATGTTTTTTTTTTGAGACAGAGTCTTGCTGTTGCCCAGGCTGGGGTGCAGTGGCGCAATCTCGGCTCACTGCAACCTCTACCTCCCGGGTTCAAGCAATTCTCCTGCCTCAGCCTCCCTAGTAGCTGGGACTGTAAGTGTTCGCCACCACACCTTGCTAATTTTTGTATTTTTTAGTAGAGACATGGTCTCAAACTCCTGACCTCAAATGATCCACCTGCCTTAGCCTCTCAAAGTGCTGGGATTATAGGTATGAGCCACTGCATCGGGCCTATTTTTTATTTTTAAAAAATATTTCCCATTCGTGGTTGGTTGAATCCATGGGTTTAGAACCCATAAACACAGAGAACCAACTGTACACACTCCTATTCTGTGAGGACAGAGGCAGCTTCCTATAAGATGCCTCTTGGAGTGACAGGTGCACACCCAGGTTCTTGAGCAACATCATCATCTGCATTATCTCCAAGATACTCAAGCTTGGGGGATAGATTGGCATGCCAGCAAATACGGAAGCCACAAGGACCACACCACTGGGAGAAGGGACAGAGAAGGTGTTTCCCACAATGTAAGAACCACTTCCACATGGGGGAGTCAAGTAAGAAATAAGTGAGTACGCCAAGCCATACATTGTAAGCCAGCAGTCAGCATTCCCCAGAACTAACAAGCCCCACAGACAATAGCCACAGGACTTACAGACAAGCAAACTGAGCCTGCATATTGCAATGACTCTTGGACACACCTTTACTGAGAACTCACATCACCAATGTGATCCCAGCGCAGCTCTCTTCAGAAATAATAGAACCTAAAACACATCCTATAAACACACCCCTTGGCACTTAAACAGAGTTTTTACTATGTTGATTTCCATTCACTCAATTTTGTTGTTGTTTTTTTTCCTTCTATACGTTTCCTATATGTATCCTAATTCCCCATTAGTCTGGGGCTCATTGGGGGCAGTGACATTTCTTCCTCTGCATTGCACAAAAAAAAAAAAAAAAAAAAAAACCCACAGAATGAACACATTCAATAAACCATGCTAAGTGTTTCCCCTCATAGTTAAAATGTGTCGGCACCTAATTACTCCATCCTCAGAGTTCTCAGATCTAAAAATGCAACCACAATCTCACCTCTGCTGATATGAAATTCTTCCTCAAATTTGTTTTACTCTAAAATCTCGGAATCACTTTCTTAATTCCTTGCCCAGTGGATACTGGGTATTCATATTTTAAAAGTATTTCTCTATATTTCAAAGTCTAGTTCTTGGTAGCAGTTTATTACAAGTGCCCAGGCTTCATGATTCATTTCCATGGGTTAGAACCCAGGGGCCTAAGTCACTAGCCCCAAATCTGTTTTGAGATATTTCAATTTTATTTAAAAGGTCCAAGGATCAGGGCTTTGCAAACAGATGTTGTTAGCTGTAATTCCACTGACATGACTCTCCCTCCTGCCGTTGCTCATTGGTGGCTGCAAGCCCAGCAAGGTCTTTTCAAGTCCTGCAACCTATATACCACCCAGGCTGGGGTTGGCATACCCGCTTATTGCTGTAGTTCCCCAGAGAAAGGGAAGGACCTGTCTAGGGGAGAAAGGTCAGAGTTCGGAGGAATCTGTGGCAGCACACATTCTTACCGCATCAAACTCCGCTTGATCATCCTCAGGCAGGTCGCTGGTTTCATAAACATCTGGCTCATTCCTGGCCTGCAGGTAGAAGCAGTGACCACCCAACCTCACTATCCAGCATCGCAACACCCCTTACTCCACTCCATTTAAATAAGCTAACGGAGAAGGCAGGGTGTGATGCCAGGGTTCTGTCCTTTCTCCTCCACCTGCCCCGTGAGTCAACAGTATGTCAATTCCCATGTCTCAAGGGGTAGGGATGACAGCGGAGACAACTGGGACCTGACAGTAAACGGTGAGTGTAAGTGATAGCAACGATGTTACCCTAAATCTAGAAGCGGGCAGGTCCTTGGCAATCACTACTGCCGAAGAAGGTGAGGGCTATCCTCCAATTAGGCCCTGTACACCACTACCCTGGCACAAGGATTGAGAGTGACTCAGGACCTTAGTACTCAAGGTCCTGTGTCCCAACCCGCACCTTGAGAAGCAGGCAGGGCAGCACAAAAGGTACACGCCAGGATTGTCATGGGAGTGGGAGGTGGGGGAGGGCACAGGTTCCCCCAAGGATAGAGCTCCCCATCTGGCACAAGAGGGTTCTGCCATGGTAACCTTTTCCTTGTCAGGAGGAAGGTAATCGCTAAGTGGTCTAGTGTGTGTGTCTGGGGTAGGGATGTGGGGGTCTTATGGAGAGATTTGGCGGGGGCATGGGCGGCGCTGACACGGATGGTGGAAACACCCGGGCACAAGCGGTCAGTACCCGGAGTCGATTTCTGGGCCGAGCTACCGGCGACTGCCGTAAAGGGGGCCTGGTGAGCCGTTCGGCGGCCCGGCCCAGTCGGGTCAGAAGAGTTCGGGGAGTGCTGCGGCCGGTCGGAGAACGAGCGGCGGGAGCCCTTGGACGGAAGATGGGCTGCAGGCGGGAGGGGTCGCGGGCTGGTTTCTGTTGGGGGTCCTTGGGAGGTCGGGGGCGCGGTCCTGGGAAGCCGGGGCCGGCCTTGTACTCACAATGCCGGGAAGGTCGGCGTATTTAGGGTCCGCCATGGCGGCGGCGAGACGGGGCTGGGGGACCGTTGCCTCGGAGGAGCCGGGGCCGGTGTTCGGATAGGGGAGAGGCTGGGTTCGGGTCCCGGGCTAAGGCGGCGGCAAAGGGAGCGGCAGATGAGCAGGAAGTCTCGCGACAGCAGTAGCACAGCAGAAGGGTAAAGCAAAAGTCGCGAGAACAGACCCGCTGCCACACCCCTGGAGAGGCCGGGACTGGGGAGAACGAGGCCAGGGAATGAGGTAATGGCCAAAGGACGCCGCCAAGGATTGTGGGATGTGTAGTTTTGGTGTACCGGAGCTTGGGCGGGGAGCGACAATAACGAACCTTGGGGAGCTATTTCAGCAAGTCAATGAAAGAACATTTATAATTCCTGTTTTGGGCTCCCAGGAATAAAATGACTAGATTAAATCATACAGCTAGTCATAAGTGACACAGCCAGGGTTTCAAAAACAACAAGTTTGCTTGATACTGTGTATTATAAAAACAAAATAAAAACAAGAAATAAAATTTAGTAAACGCTTAGTGTAAGTTAGGAATGAAAAAGTTAGGCAATCTTCTCAAGTAAGGGCTTTCAGATAATTTGAATTTTAGATAATAAGTAGGTGTGTGTGTGTGGTGTGTGGTGTGTGTGGGTGTGTGTGGGTATACTAACCCCCAAATAATTATGTATCTGAAATTCAACTTTGGGCATCCTGTTTTTGTTTTTTGTTTTTCAAATCTGGCAATCTTATCTGAAGTTCATAAATAGATAAGTGGTGTCTCCATGTCTGTCTGAACACTCTGTGTTCTTAACCGCTTTGTTAATAGTTCTCAGACTTTTATTTATTTTTCAATTTTTTCAATTTTGTGGGTACACAGTAGGTGTATGTATTTATGGGACACATGAGATATTTTGATACAGGCATGCAATGTGAAATGAGCACATCACGGAGAAGAGGGTATCCATCCTCTCAAGCATTTATCCTTTAAGTTACAAATAATCCAATTACACTCAAGTTATTTAAAAATGTACAATTGAGTTATTCTTGACTATAGTCACCCTATTGTGCCATCAAATAGTAGGTCTTATTATACTTTCTAATTTTTTGTACCTATTCACCATTCTTACCTCCTGTTCTCAGACTTTTAAATTTCATCGTTCAATAAAATTAAAACAACTACAAACCTTGAAGATTTACTGTCTTATCAAGTAAGTATATTACAAACAGAAAACCTACTGTTTACTGTCACAATCATTACTTAGTAGAAAAGCAGGAAGGACACACTCAGAATAAAAGATAGTCTTTTGAAACTTATCAAATCCAGCTTTATATTAAAAAACAACAACAACAACAACTCACCATTGTTCTTTTGGAGGTGAGGGCATACTCAGTGAACTTTTGTCTCTGACCAGTGACCCTCCATGGACTGGCATTTTGAAACCCCTTTACTAAAGATGCCACCTTGGAGGCCCTGGGGACCCAAGGATGGGATGTTTCCCAGGATGTTTCCTGAGCTTGCAGGATGCTGCAACACTTAGAAATTGTGCCAAACCAAGTGACTAGAGAGTTCCTGAATTCGGAACTCATTGTCTTTCTTTCTCCTGGCTCCTCCCCAAGCCTCTATCCCTTTCTCCATAGTCCTACCGCTTTCCTATCCCATTCATTATGTTGGACTCTTTTCTTTCAGTTCCCTTAAGATTCAAGGTGGGTTAGAGGTGTAGCCCCAATGTGGGAAGCCCCCTGAGTTCTGAGTAGTTAGGTCTTGTCTGGCCAGGCTATCAGCCTCTTGCTTTTGTCCCATAGTGTCTAAGTGACCTTAACCACTCATGAGACAATTGCTGAGCTGAATTTTCCTTTCCTCCTCCTTGTCCCATCCACCCTGCCCTTCCCCTTTGCCTAGAACCTCAACTCCTGCAGTCCAACTCTCTGTTGGCTAGCCTGTGACGTGGAGAAAAATCAATTTGGCCAGCTTCTTGGTGGTTCTTTCCAGGGGCTGCAGCAGGAGTCTGACCCAAAGGGAGAAAGGACAAGGAATCTCTGGGGCTTGGCATTTCTTTCGTTCTTCTTCCCCCACACCTTTTTTTTCTTTTTTTGGCCAGGGAAGGGGGCTGAAGTATTGGGACTGTATCCTCCAATGGTTACTGAGACGGGAAACACACACTCTCATAGGTACCTGAATTTGCCTGAAACCCAAATGCAGATGTTTGCCTTAGACTTCAAAGTCTCTCTGGCCTTCCCCATCCCCATCATTGCCCCTCCTTCACTGCTTTCTGACTCCCTTTCTCTTGCAAAAATGTTTCCTACCCATCATCATCCCATCCTCAACCTAGGACACAAAAATAAGTATTGTGTCTGCTTTTGAATTCCCATAACCCAGAATGGGAGTTTATCTTCCCTGAAACTGGGGACCTGCTGTGTACGTTGGGGAGACAGTAGAGTGCACCTTTGGATGTGGAAGGGGAAGGGAGTAGCGAGAACCTCCCATGACACTCCTCCCTGACACCCACCTCCATAGGAGTACAGGCAGCGATCCCCCAGAAAGCTGAGTGGGTTGGGAGTCCAGCTTCCCTGCGTGTGGGGCATGGGATGGGCGTAGGGGGAGAATGAGAAGTGTGATCCCAGTTTGGAGAGAGGCTAGTGACGGGTTGGGGGATGCCCTGGAATAAAGGGAGTGGGAGATCTGTTTGACCCTTTTCGCTACACAGGCGACAGGCCCACCTCGGTCCCCTTATCCCTTCCAGGGGGTGGAGTCTGAGGGAGGGACAAACAGATCGAGGGTATAGGGGTGGGATGCAGTGAGTTGGGTGGGGAAGGGTGGAGGGCAAGGTTATCTCCGAACGTTAGGGATGGGGGAGGAAGCAGAGGAGCAGTGAGGTTCCAGCCTTCGGGGGTCGACGTCGAGCCAGCCTCCCCAGCTGAGGGAGCCCCGCCCCCGCTCCTCCATCGCGGCCCCGCCCAGGCCCGCAGCGCGGCGCTGCAGCGCGAGGGGCGGAGAGGCAGAGCGCCCGAGAGGACCAGACGCCCAGGTCTCCCGCATCCCGCTGCCGCAGGAGAGAGAGAGCGCGCCCCGGCCCTGCTCCCCAGGCTTCGCCCGGGCGCCCTCAACTCTGCCCCCAGAGACTGAGCACCTGTCCTCCGCCTCAGCCTTAGCTGAGAGCCCTCTCCTCTGGAGCACACACCACCCCTGCAGCCCAAGAAGTGTTCCAGCTCCACGCCGGCGACCACCATGGCGGAGACCAACAACGAATGTAGCATCAAGGTGCTCTGCCGATTCCGGCCGCTAAACCAGGCTGAGATTCTGCGGGGAGACAAGTTTATCCCCATTTTCCAAGGGGATGACAGCGTCGTTATTGGGGTGAGTGTCGCCCAGGAGGGAATTCGGGGAGGGGGCGGGTGGCTAAATCTCCCCGCCTCCCGCAGAACCTTAGTCTCTGCCGGTCCCTCTGCGCCCGCTCCCCGCCGCTCATCCTTCATCCTCTTCCCCGCAGCCCCTCCTCTCCCCTGCATCAGGATGGCTGGGTGTGGCCTGACCAGGCCAGCGGCTGAGTCTCTGCAGAGTGGCAGGGGGCTGCTTTCCTACCTTCGGGAGACTCAACTCCCCTTTGCTGCTGTCTACAGCGTCTCCACCCGTTAGAACCAGTTCCATGTTTTTCTGATGTTTTCCCCTTCTCCACCCTCCCCCCCCAACCAAGAGAAAGCGCATCTTCCCTTTGTTATTGGCTCAGATCTCTACCCCCACCTCCCAAGAAGGTAAGGGGGAAGACTTTTGGGTGGACTAGAGGGGAGGTAAGCAGCCCAGGGTCTCTGCAGAGTGTGGATGGAAGTGGGCTCTAAGACCAAACCTTCCATAATTCCCTAAAGTAGTTATAGCCTGGATTTTTGTGTGTGTGTTGGGGGGAACAGGTCTGATGCAGGGTTTACCGGGAAAGAAATCATTGATGCCACACCCAATCTTGAGGGGAGCCTCTAGAATCCTAAGGTCAGGTCTGCCTTTCGTTCCCAGTTACAGCGGGAAGAGGGTTTCAGATTCCCCAACTGACCCCCTGAAAGAAAAATGCCCAAACCCTGAGATCCTAGTAAGTACTTGCTTATTCATCCTATCTCTTGAGGATCCAAGAGAAAGTAGCCGTCCAACTCTACCTCATCATGACAGCCCTACCCAAGGAGGATATCTTAAGGGAACTAATATTTACAGTGGGCCTGTTACTGTATGTATATTATTTAACCCCCGACACAGCATTCGAAAGTAGTATCAGTATTTCCATTTTACAGATGCAGAAATTGAGGCCCAAAGAACTTGAATAACTTTCTCAAGGTCATGCTGTTAATCCATGGATCTGAACCTAAATCTGTGACTGCAAACCTCCCATCTCTTCCTATCACATTGCCTACCCAGGTTTCTGTTCTGCACCTTTATCTGTAATGGCCCAAAGGGAAATTCTAGGCCTTGCCCACTCCCCCTGAGGTTGGTAGGGACCTCAGGCTGTGTGGGGAGAAAAGACCTGGGGTTGAGTCCTGTAGGGCTTGAGGGGTGCTGGGCCAGGAAACGAAAACTAGCTTGAGAAGGGAGGGGCATGTACGAGGGCAGTCAAGGTCAGAGGTGCTTCTTAAGTATCTTTATCCACAGTGCTTGGCACAGAGCACCTGGAAACATGCTTGTTAAAGGAATGAAAGAAAGAAGGGGAGGAAGCCTGGGCCTTCTGAGTCAGTGAGAATGGGACTTTGAATAAACATGCCTGGGGGAGACCTGCTTACTAGTCTCCAAGGGCCCCAGTCTGTCACCACCTTGCACCCTTACCCACACTGTTAACTCAAATGGATGCTTTTGTCTCTCTCTCTCTCTTTCTCTCTCTCTCTTTCTCTCTCTCTCTCTCTCTCTCTTTCCCTGTCTCTCTCTCTCTCTCTCTGTGTGTGTGTGTGTGTGTGTGTATTTGTCACATGGAGAGGGCCTCTGTTTCTTTTTGCTTCAGGGACCTCTCTGGCCCTGCAGACTGTTCAGTCTGACTGGGCTAAAAACAAAACAAAACAAAACAACCACCAAACAACTCCTGGATCAACTCGGGAGGACCCCTCTCAGAGTGTCCTGGAGAGCCAGCATTAGTTGTGAGAGTTGGAGCTTAAGATCCCCTTGAGACATAAAGGCTGACAAACAGGGTGGGGGTGATGATGGGGGGCAAAACTTTTAGGCCCTATTTCCGTGCTCTGGAAGGTTTTTCCAGTAAGTCTGAACCAACTCCTTTAGGCTCTCTGGGCCATCCTGGTGTAGTGGGATGGGGCAGGGGGTGATGTTGGGAAGAGGGGTGTGGTGTCGATCTATTGTTAGCCCAGCTAAACAGGAGAGACACACAGTGGGAGGTGGGCAAGGAGGAGAGATGAAAAGAAGCCCAAGGCCCCCTGCCAATTCAGATTCCATCTCAGCTCCACTGCTGGATCTTCCTTGTCTGTTTTGCCTGGTATCTGTAGGGCTGTATCTTTGTCTCGTTCGCTTGTATCTTCCCTCACCCTAGCCCTTCCTGTCAGTCTCTCACTTGAAGATAAATGCTTATGGGGGGCCATTTTGTCTCAGGCAACATCTTTGGAGTTTGCTTTTTCAGACTTAATATTCATTCATCATTTAGGGAATGAGGGCTACAGGGGGCATGATTTTTAGGAGACCCTTGAGGGTCCCAATAAGGGAAGGAAACTCCTACTCCTTTTTCTCTTTTCTCCTCTAGCTCTCTTTGGAGCCCACCGGGTTGGGAGCTGGCTTAGGAATTAATGGAGGAGGCTGCTTCAGGATGTCTGGGAAGGTTCGGGAAGAGTGAAGGTGGGAGAGAGAATCTTTCCCACTGCAGCCCCTACTCCTTCCTGTGACTGCTCTCCCCTTCGCCTCTGCAGCACTGCGGCTAGCGCTGAGCTTCAGAGTCCCTTCTGTTCATGGGCTTTGTTCTGCTTGTTAGAGGGTAGGAGAATAAGCTGGAGAGACAGCTCTGTGTGCCTTTTTTCTCCCCTACTCCTCTGACTTCTTCCAGGAACCTGGGGGATGGGGCTTAGCCAAAGTAAATGGCCTGAGTCATAGTAGAAGGGTGTCTGGGTCACTATGTGTGGTGCCCATCTTGTTTTGCTTTTGCACACTCAGAATCCAGTGTGACTTTTTCGCCAGACCCATTTAAGTGTCTCTCTGTCTTCCTCTGCCTTGGTCTTTCTCAGCAGTGTCCCAATGCCTGCTGTCTGGGTGGATGCATGTGTACCAGATGTGGGAGGGATGACAGTGAAGAAACACATATGTACATACACACTCTTTCTCTTTCCCCTTCATTCAAGTGTACACAGCTACCTCCCTCAGGTCTCCCGATGGTTAAGTGGGTTCTTAATGCAAGAAGCTAGGACCATTGTGTACCTCACTTGGCAAAGCTAGGTTGGGACCCGCAGGGTTATTAGAGCAGAATCAGTATTGTTTGGGGTGGCCTGGGATTTGATATCTGAAGTGGGGAGCAGGGCTCTCCCTTGCTTTGGAGGAGTCTCATAAAGAAAAATGGAGACGAGAAGTAACGTTCACAGTGGCCAGTGTCTTTCCAGCATTACCATGGCAACAATCCCCACGGGTGTCACTATGGAAATCAGGCCTGGCACTTGAAGTTCAGCTTATACCAAGTGCTTTACTGAGGGTTGAACAGGTTGGTCATCTTTGGACCCCTGATCTTAAACCCCCAGCCCCAATTAGCTTTAGTCAGCACACATGATAGAAAAGTACAGAAAGGTACTGGGATACACAAATGGAAGAGGAGACATCAGGGAGGCTCCGAGTGTGATTAAAGGAGAACAAAGAACCCTGGACTGTGGGACTCTGAAGAGAGGCCCTTCAGAGAAGGCTATAAGGAACACTTTGACTGCTGGGGATGGGAGAGAGATTGGATCTCGGGGACATTCCTAAGAGGAGGAGAGACTCTGTGACTATTTCTCATTAACAACTCACAGAGTCTTCGATTACCTACAGGTAGAGAGGGTGGATGGGAGGATTACATACTTCTGAAAATGGGATTGAGGTTGGAAAAAGGGAGTGATGAAAGGCTTTAGTTCTGTCTGGAAATACTTGGGAAAATGCCCAAATGTGAGGAGGGGAGATATGGAGGAGGGGAAAGAAAAGCCTTGATAAGGCTCTGTCACAGTGTTGGTGGCATTTCAGTTCTTTGGATCGATTTGTCTGGAATCAGATTGCTTGAATTTGAAACTGTGCTCTACCATTTCTCAGCCATGTGACTGTGGGGAAGCTACCTGACCTCTTTGAGCCTGTTTCATCATCTATAAAGTGGGAATAATAACAGTATCTATGTCCTAGGATTACTGTGAACATTAAATGAGATAATGCATATAAACTGCTTTGTAA
The DNA here is from genome assembly GCF_000951045.1 of Mandrillus leucophaeus. Lineage (NCBI taxonomy): Eukaryota > Metazoa > Chordata > Mammalia > Primates > Cercopithecidae > Mandrillus > Mandrillus leucophaeus. The sequence continues at coordinate 1,277,684 of NW_012103499.1, forward strand.
CACGGCAGACAAACAGTAAACCCTCAATAAGAGTTAGATATTATCACTATTTTATATGCTATCTCCCCACAAGCTAGCTTTGACAAAATTGGGAAGTGGGTAATACTTTTCCTTTTTACTAATTGTTTCATCCAAACCTCCAGATCCCAAGTATCTTCTTGCTCCCTTCTTTGTCAATATCTATGTTTATTCAACAAATATTTATGAAGTGCATCTGTCATAGTCCTCTATATGGTGCTATAAAGGAATATCCCAGGCTGGGTAATTTATAAAGAAAAGAGGTATATTTGGCTAACAGTTCTGCAGGCTGTGCAAGAAGCATGGCACCAGCATCTGCTCTGGTGAGGGCCTCGGGAAGCTTCCAATCATGGTGGGAGGCAAAGAGGGAGCAGGAGTCACATGGTAAGAGAGGGAACAAGAGGGAATGCAAGAGGTGCCAAGCTCTTTTTAACAGCCAGCTCTCACATGAACTCATAGAGTGAGAACTCACTCATTACCATAGGGAAGGCACCAAGCCACTCATCAGGGATTTACCTCCTTGAGCCAAGCACTTCCCACCATGCCCCGCCTCCAGCATTGGGGATATCAAATGTCAACATGAGATTTGGGGAGGACAAACATCCAAACTACATCAGCATCCTATAGGCCAGGGACTGTGTTTGGTGTTGGGGATTTAAAGGGAATCCCTGCCTTCAGGAAAATCTGGATCAAGGTTGTGATCCACAGTCCATGGAGTGGCCCGGGCAGAGGCAGGGGAGAGGAACATCAGATATGGCTTTTGCTAACTATCTATATACTCTCCCAGATTCTGATAAGAAACCTCCCACAACATACTACAGTCTGGTTCAGAGTAATTGTGTGTTATAAGATCTGTAAATAATGGTGGTGCTTCCCATGTCTACAGGCAGGAAAAGTGGAAGACCACTGGTCTAGTTATTTTCATGAAAAGATCAGTTTACTCTGGGCACACTGCCCATGGGTTAGCCCTGCTGTACAAGGAGCAGTAATTAAAAAAAAAAAAAATCAGACAAAATTAATTCATCCTGAGTATAATCAATAGAAAATCAAAAGAAATGTACAAAACTTAGCTGGGCGTGGTGGCAGGTACCTATAAACCCAACTACTCAGAAGGCTGATACAGGAGAATTGCTTGAACCTGGGAGGCAGAGGTTGCAGTGAGCCGAGATTTCGCCACTGCACTCCAGCCTGGGCAATGGAGCAAGACTCCATCTCAAAAATAAATAAATAAATAAATAAATATTAAAAAAAGAAATGGACTGGACACGGTGGCTCACGCCTGTAATCCCAGCACTTTGGGAGACTGAGGCGAGCAGATAACGAGGTCAGGAGTTCGAGACCAGCATGGCCAACATGGTGAAACCCTGTCTATACTGAAAATACAAAAATTAGCCGGGTGTGGTGGTGGGTGCCTGTAATCCCAGCTACTTAGAAGGCTGAGGCAGGAGAATCACTTGAACCTGGGAGGCCAAGATTGCAGTGAGCCAAGATCATGCCGCTGTACTCCAGCCTGGGTGAAAGAGCGAAACTCCATCTCAAAAAAAAAAAGAAAAAAAAAAGAAAAAAGACATTTACATTTTAAAAGGAATAAAAACGTCTTAAAGAAATAAAGAGCTAGGCTTGGAATTTTAGAGCCCAGCCAAGAATAGAGAAGTAGGTAGCAGGCCTTCCCAGAACTCCTGAAATCATATCACTTGTCACGTGGCTTTCCCTGTTCAGGAGATTACTAAATGCACCAATTTTTAGCTCTTGGGTATCTTTTAGACTCACAAATCTGAGAACCTCTCCCTTCTTCCCTCTCTGCTCTTTTCTTTCTTCCCAGCCTAGACTGATGTAAAGGGGTTCCTGATGAGAAGGGGCTATAATTGGCTTCAGCATTTGGAGAGCGCTCTCCATTTTAATGCATCTGTGGAGCCTTCTAGAATCCTGTAACTGGGAATATTTTGAGGGAGTGTGTGTGGGGGCTGGGGTGGGGTGGTTGGTGTGTTGGTGCCCATGTTTGTGGGGGGAGGGGAGGGGCAAGGTTGGCTTGAGAGTTACATTTAATCCCCTTTGGCTGGATGCCTGGCTTTGTGAAGCATGGATAGAGATTGTTGGTGGAAAAAGAGATGAGAAAGCCAGTCTCATCTTTTCACATTTTTCTGCCTGTTTTATATTCTGGCTGCACTGGCAGCTGATTAAATTATGCCCACCCAGGTTAAGGGTGGGTCTGCCTTTCCCACTCCACTGACTCATATGTTAATCTCCTTTGGCAACACCCTCACAGACACACCCAGGATCAATACTTTGCATCATTGAGTCCAATCAAGTTGACACTCAGTATTAAACATCACAAGTCCACCCCTTGTCAACTTGAACCCATACACATCTCCTGAGATCATACAAATCTTCAAATAAGGACAATAATAAGGTCATAATACGCCTAATATAATACAACTATCCTTCGTACAACCGGAAATGCACCAATCCCCAACTCAAATGCTATTACATAAAGTTAACAATACTTAAATGCTAATATGAAGTCAATAAGTGTATGTCATATAATAAAGGAAAAAGGAAGTTAAAAAACAAAAGAGATGAGAGGTATTGGCCTGAGATAGACATATTTTGCTTGTTTCTATTTCTTGGCCACTGGGTGGGAGAAACATTGAGGTAGATTATAATTCAAGAATTAATCACAATTCAAAATTAAGGTAGATTTTTCTTTAATAATATTAAAAATAATGTAATTACGGCTGGGCGCGGTGGCTCACGCCTGTAATCCCAGCACTTTGGGAGGCCGAGACGGGCGGATCACGAGGTCGGGAGATCGAGACCATCCTGGCTAACACGGTGAAACCCGTCTCTACTAAAAATACAAAAAAATTAGCTGGGCGTAGTGGTGGGCGCCTGTAGTCCCAGCTACTCGGGAGGCTGAGGCAGGAGAATGGCCTGAACCCGGGAGGTGGAGCTTGCAGTGAGCTGAGATCGCGCCACCGCACTCCAGCCTGGGCGACTGAGCAAGACTCCGTCTCAAAAAAAAAAAGAAAAAAAAAATGTAATTACAACACTAATACATTTTAATTGTTAACAAAGTTAAAGACAAAGAAAAGGACGCAGAAGAAGCTAAAAATCACCCAATATCTTACCACCCCAAAAAAGCATTGTTATTAATAATAATTTGATGTATTTTGCCAGTGTTTTTCCCTGCATATATACATGTGTTAATTTTAATAAGATTATATCATAAACTATATATAGTTTTGTAACCTTTTCTCTCTAACAAAATATTATTACTATTTTGCCATTGTTAAATATTTTCACATAACTTTATTATTTTACAATTTTTTTTTTTGAGATTGCGTCTCATGCTGTCACTCAGGCTGGAGTGTGCAGTGGTGTGATCTCGGCTCACTGCAACCTCCACCTTCTGAGTTCAAGCAAACCTCTCACCTCAGCCTCCTGAGTATCTAGGATTATAGGCATGTGCCACCATACCTGGCTATATTTTACAATTTTTAATTTAACTTTCGAACGTCTTACCTGCACATGTGACAAAATGCAAAGGATATGAAAAGGTTTATATTGTTTCCTTCTCTTTCTTACCCTTCTTTTCCAGCCACACAGTTCCCCTTTCAGAAGGCAACTTCTTGTGAATCTATCCAAAAACCTACTATACATTTATAAGCAAATACATATATACATGCATACCTTTTTTTACACAAACGGTAGCATATTATACATCCATTCTGCACCTTTAATAACAAAAACAGCCTGGGCGTGGTGTCTCATGCCTGTAATCCAAGCACTTTGAGGCCGAGGCAGGCGGATCACTTGAGGTCAGGAGTTCGAGACAGCCTAGCCAACATGGTAAAACCTCATCTCTACTAAAAATACAAAAGTTAGGCCAGGTGTGGTGGCTCACCCCTGTAATCTCAGCACTTTTGGAGGCCAAGGCGGGCGGATCACCTGAGGTCAGGAGTTCGAGACCAGCCTGGCCAACATGGCGAAACCCCATCTCTACTAAAAATACAGAAATTAGCTGGGTGTGGTGGCAGGTGCCTGTAATCCCAGCTACTCTGGAGGCTGAGGCAGGAGAATTGCTTGAGCCCAGGAGGCAGAGATTGCAGTGAGCTGAGATGGTGCCACTGCACTCCAGCTTGGGCGACAGAGCAAGACTCTGTCTCAAAAAACAAAAACAAAAAACAAACAACCCCAAGACAAAACACTGAGTCTTAGAGATCCTTCCTTATCAGCACATAAAGATTTATCTCATTCTTTTTTGGTTTTTGGGTTTTTTTTGTTTTTTTTTTTTCAAGACGGGGCCTCGCTCTGTTGCTCAGGCTGGAGTGCAGTGGTGCAGTCATGGCTCACTGCAGCCTCCACCTTCGAGGCTCAGGCCATCATCCTGCTTCAGCCTTCTTAGTAGCTGGGACCACAAGGCCCATGCCACCATGCCTGGCTTTTTTAAAAAAATTTTTGTACAGGCAGAGTCTCCCTATGTTGCCCAGGCTGGTCTCCAACTCCTGGTCTCAAGGATCCTCCAGCCTCGACCTCCCAAAGGGCTGGGATTACACCTCACATGAGCTATCTCATTCAACTGTATAATTTGTTGTAGGGATAGGCCATTATTTAACGAGGCCTCTGTTGGTGGACGTTAAGGGTTGTTCTAATCATCTGCTATCACAAACAGTTGAATGACCTTGTATAAATATTTTTTGCATATGTGCAGTATGTCTACAGGATAATTTTTTCGAAGTGGAGGTGATAAGGCATATGCATTTAAAAATGTGAGGCTATTTCCAAATTGCCTTTCATAGAGTTGGCTCCAATTTCTATGTACCCTCAGCAGTATGTGTGAATATCTATTTACTCACATTGTCACTAGTGTAATGCGTTGTCTATTTTATTTTGGCCACTTTCATAGGTAAAAATGGTGTTTCACAGTTTTAGTATGCATTTTGCTTATTAACAGTGAGGTCGAGCATTAATTAATATTAATTAATATGTTTTAATTAATGTTTAAGAGCCACTATAACATCATTTTATGATATTATAATTTATAATAGTGATATAATTTACATACAGTGTACAGATCTTAGGCAAACAGCTTGATGAATTTTATAACATATGTAGACACCTATGTAACCACTACACAGATCAAGATCTAGAATATTTCTGTCACTCCTGAAAGCTCCTTCATATCCTCTTCCTGTCAATACCACGTGTATGTTGTTATCACAATAGCAGGTAGCTACTATTTTGACTTCTAGTGCTACAGATAAGTTCTGTCCATTCTTGAACTTCATATAAAGGGAGTAATACAGTATGTGCTCTTTTGTGTTCAGATTCTTTCAACATGTTTTTGAGATATATTGACATTCCATTTATTAATATTCTATTATGACATATTTATTTTATTTTGTTTTTGAGACAGTCTCAGTTGCTCAGGCTGGAGTGCAGTGGCATAATCTTGGCTCACTGCAACCTCTGCCTCCTGGGTTCAAGCGATTCTTGTGCCTCAGCCTCCCAAGTAGGTGAGATTACAGGCATGCACCACTATGCGCGGCTAATTTTTATATTTTTAGTAGAGACAGGGTTTCACCATGTTGGCCAGGCTAGTCTCGAACTCCTGGCCTCAAGTAATCTGCCTGTCTTGGCCTCCCAAAGTGCTGGGATTACAAGCATGAGCCACCATGCCCAGCTAGTTATGGCATTATTTTAAGTAACAGTGAGGAATAAAATATATGTATATGCTATAATTTAATCCACTCCTTAGGTTAACCAGTCTCCTAAATGTTACTCCTTTAAGTAATTTCTCATTATTATAAGCAATGTGATGATAAACACCCTTGTAGCGAAATCTTGATTTCCATGATATCAATTGTTAGAAGTAGAGTTTCTGGATCAATGGATATGTAAAATTTAAGTCTTTTGAATATGCATTTTTGAATTGTTTTATGGATGTACTCACCAACCAGAAAATAATGAAAGTTCTCATTTTTTTGAACCCACATCTACACTAGGTATTACAATGCAAATTTTGTTTTCCAGTTTGAGTGGTGAAAAGAGATTTTACCATTACAGTTTCTTTTCTTGGAAAATGTTGAACATCTTCATAGTTACTGAACATTTGTATTTCTTCTTCTGTTGCTTGTTTCTAGTTCTTGTTCACCTTTTTCTGTTTAGTTTTTGTCTTTTTGTTACTAATTTATGAGAGTTTTTAAGGCGGGGCATAGTGGCTCACGCTTGCAATCCTAGCGCTTTGGGAGGCTGAGGTGGGTGGATTGCCTGAGCCCGGGAGTTTGAGACCAGCCCGGGCAACATGGTGAGACCCTGCCTCTACAAAAAATAAACAAAATTAGGCAGGTATAGTGGCATGTGCCTGTGGTCCCAGCTACTTGGGAGGATTGCTTGGGCCCGGGAGGTTGAGGCTGCAGTGAGCTATGATTTCGCCACTGTACTCCAGCCTGCATGACAGATGAGAACCTGACTCAAGAAAAAGAAAATAAAATAAAAAATAGAGACTTTTTGTTTGTTTATTTGTTTGTTTGTTTGATGCAGGGTGTCTCTCTGTCGCCCAGGCTGGAGTGCAGTGGCCCGGTCTTGGCTCACTGCAACCTCTGCCTTTTGAGCTCAGGTAATTCTCCCACCTCAGCCTCCCGAGTAGCTGGAATTACAGGCGTGCACCACCACACCCAGATAATTTTTGTATTTTTTGTAGAGATGGGGTTTCACCATGTTGCCCAGGCTGGTCTTAAACTCCTGACCTCAAGTGATCTGCCTGCCTCAGCCTCCCAAAATGCTGGGATTATAGGCATGAGTCACCGTGCCCAGCCCAGCAAGTGTTTTGTAAAAGGAAATTTTAGCACTGGAATCCTGGTACAGACTGTGAACAGTATGGACATTTAAATATTTAATAGAATGGTCCTCCAGAAAGGTTCTATCTGTTGGTACTTTACAGAGAGCACTTTTCTAACTTCTTTTCCTTAGTGGATTCTGTTTCTTGGGTTTCAGAGGCTTTCACCACAGAGAGACTAGATGAATATTTTAGGTAGGATTTTTTTCTATAAGCCAGATTTAATTTAATTTTTTAAATATAAAAAACATTTATTAGTTTTCTTTTATATAAAGAAATATAAAGAATAAAAGAATACACAATTATCTCTTCTTTGCCATTAAAACTTTTTAAAAATATAATGCTTGTACATAGTTTAAAAATGTAAACCATGCAGGATGCAAAATGAAAAATAAAAGCCTTTGTCTCAGTTTCTCTCCTCAAAGTAACCACTGTTAACACTTTTGTATAATTCCTTCTAGAAAAAAAATTCTGTATATACTCATGCAATGTTATTGCTATACCTAGAGCCACATCTCCAGCTCTAGCCATGGTTTATAACTTTCCTTAATTAGTTAAAACATATCTCCCAAACTCTGCAAACTCTGGCGTCTGTAGATCTTGAGGTTTACATTTCGGTTGGATAAAGATGGACTCTGTAATAAAACAATTTGACAAGTCAGTCACCTATGATAGAGAACAAGCATTGTCTCATTTACTCTTCCCAGAGATTTACCGCTAATGTGATTAGCCATCAAATATATTCATTGGTTAGCTCCCTAAGTTGTATTTTGTATCTTTATCATTCTTATTAGCACACGTGATATACAACACATTCCTGAATTCAACAAGGATTTGTAGATCTGAATGATTTGCTTTACAGTTCTTTCTTTTTTTCTTTTTTTTTTGAGATGAAGTCTTGCTGTTGTCCCCCAGGTTGGAGTGCAATGATGCGATCTTGGCTCACTGCAACCTCCACCTCCCGGGTTCAAGAGATTCTCCTGCCTCAGCCTCCTGAGTAGCTGGGATTACAGGTGCCCACCACCACACCTGGCTAATTTTTGTATTTTTAGTAGAGATGGGATTTCAGCATGTTGGCCAGGCTGGTCTCGAACTCCTGACCTCAGGTGATCCGCCTGCCTCGGCCTCCCAAAGTGTTGGGATTACAGGCGTGAGCCACCACACCCGGCCCAAATTAAAACTTGTTCTGTTCTTAAAGGGAGACCCACATATCTGATTGCATATATTCCTTTCACAAAGAGAGAGAGCTTGTGTTAATGTTTCCACAGAGGCTCTCAGTGTAGACTGAATTTCATTTACATGGTAGGGAACATGCTGTACATATATGTCACTAACTTTGCATCTTTCATTTAGTACATCTGAAGATCTTTCCATATTAGGGTATGTGGATCTGTTGAGGAAGATATTTCTAGCTTGAGATACTTTTTAGTGTTAATGAATTGTTCTTCACTTTTCATCTCCTGTGGCCCTATTGTCTTTTTTCATGTGATTTCCCAGGGAGGAGTTTGGGGTAGTGGAGTGCTCAATCATCATACCACAACTAAGATCCCCTAACGCAATCTCACTGTGCAATACTCCTCTACCACAGACACAACTCCTGGCATCAGTACCTTTAGTTTCTCTTATTCTCCCACATTTCTTTTCTTTGTTTTTGTTTTTGTTTTTTGAGATGGAATCTCACTCTGTCGCTAGGCTGGAGTGCAGTGGCGCAATCTCAGCTCACTGCAAGCTCTGCCTCCTGGTTTCATGCCATTCTCCTGTCTCTGCCTCCCGAGTAGCTGGGACTACAGGCCCTGCCACCACACCCGGCTAATTTTTGTATTTTTAGTAGAGACGGGATTTCACCATATTGGCCAGGCTGGTCTTGAACTCCTGACCTTGTGATCTGCCCTCCTAAGCCTCTTAAAATGCTGGAATTACAGGTGTGAGCCACCACAACCGGCCATTCTCCCACATTTCTGTTCATTAGGGGCATGGAAGAAAAGGGTGCCTTTCTCAGCTGCTGGAAGGAGGTTGTGGTATTTCTTTTCCCTCACATCCTGCCTGCTGATGTCTGATATCTTTTATTTTCATTCCAGGGGAAGCCATATGTTTTTGACCGTGTATTCCCCCCAAACACGACTCAGGAGCAAGTTTATCATGCATGTGCCATGCAGATTGTCAAAGGTAATAGATTTCTTTTTAGAATGTCTCTTCTCAGCACCCCATTTCCTACCCGACTTATCTCCACCAGTACTCCTTCTCTACTGTCTCTTCCAGATGTCCTTGCTGGCTACAATGGCACCATTTTTGCTTATGGACAGACATCCTCAGGGAAAACACATACCATGGAGGTGAGGGTTTTAGCTCTGGTGGTTGAGGGGCTAGGAGTGTTAATGAGTGTTAAGATCAGGGAATCTCAGTGGGGGAAGATCTAGGAATCAAGGATTGCCTGGTCCAGAGGCAGATAGATGGGTACAGAGGATGAACTGAAGGGCAATATTAGGGGAAGTGTAATGGAATCCCTTCAGCCCACTGCAGTGGATCATCCTTTCCACTACTCCAGTCTTCTTTGGATGTGGAAAAGCAATGGAAGTCCAAAGGGCTACTCAATTATCTCCTTGCTCCTCTAAAAGGCAGACATGGTGGTGACCATCTCCTAACTTAGGATGTTCTTCTTATTGACTCTTGCCTTGGTGTTGACCTGCATATATCTGAGTTGTCTCAATATCCCTGAGCCCCAGCTTCACTCTCAAATGCCTTCACTCGCCAGGGAAAGCTGCACGACCCCCAGCTGATGGGAATCATTCCTCGAATTGCCCGAGACATCTTCAACCACATCTACTCCATGGATGAGAACCTTGAGTTCCACATCAAGGTGACCAGGGCACGACAGCTGGGCATTCAGATAGGGACTGGGAGGGGAAGATCTAAAATAAACCCACTGAAGAGCCTGGGCTCCCCAACTTGACTCCCTTTCCGGTTACCACAGTTCTTTGTCAAGATGTTCTCTTCTGTTCTTTTCCTCCCACCACCACTGTTTGAGCAGGTCACATTAGTGTGGGGTTCCTGAACCAGATTTAAGATAGGCCCTCTTTACTTCACATTCCTTCTTTCTTCTTAACCAGGTTTCTTACTTTGAAATTTACCTGGACAAAATTCGTGACCTTCTGGATGGTGAGTGTTTTGCCCCAGTGGATGAAGGTGTGTGAGGAGGGTGGAGAAAAGAGAGCTCATACTGCACGTGAAATTAGGTACCAATTGACAAGAGATGCAGAGGGCACACAGCACCCAAGTCCTTTGGCTCCATTCGCCAGAATTACCAAAAACTGAGAAGGTCAGGAGATGGACTTAGGAGCCCAGGACTACATATAAACAGTTTGAGAGGATCTGGGGCTGGGGTGCAGGAGCCCTAAGGAGAAGGAGGAGGAACTGAGCCTTCAGCTCATGCAGGGAGTTTAGGCTTCACAGGGAGAGTCTTCCTTTAGCACAGAGAAGAAAACCACCATGTTAGCCGACTGCAAGGTGCAGGTGGGGGCGGTAGAAGTACTAGTCTTGCTCTCACCCTGCATTCTTTCAATTTAGTGACCAAGACAAATCTGTCTGTGCACGAGGACAAGAACCGTGTGCCATTTGTCAAGGTGAGAGTGGGTGTGGGGCACCTATGTGGGTCCAGTGTATTGAGAGTGTGGGTTGGGGAGGATCATAGGTCAGTGACTCTGAAGTTGGAGAGTGGATATCCTGGAGGAATGAGATGTGTCTAGGGGCCAGGGAGAGTCTAGGGGATCAGAGACTGTCTTGGCTGGGCATGGTGGCTCACGCCTGTAATCCCAGCACTTTGGGAGGCTGAGGTGGGTGGATCACTTGAGGCCAGGAGTTCGAGACCAGCCTGGCCAATATAGTGAAACCCCGTTTCTACTAAAAATACAAAAAATTAACTGGGCGTGGTGGCTCACGCCTGTAATCCCAGCTACTTGGGACACCGAGGCAGGAGAATCTCTTGAACCTGGGAGGCAGAGGTTGCGGTGAGCCGAGATTGCACCACTGCACTCCAGCCTGGGCGACAGAGTGAGAACCTGTCTTTAAAAAAAGGAAGAAGAAAAGAAAAGATACTGACTTGAAAGGTCATTGGTCAGTGTGCATGCAGTTTAATTTGCAAATCAAAGTTTAGTGGAAGACATGCCTGGGGGCTGTGGCTCATGCCTGTAATCCCAACACTTTAGGAGGCTGAGGTGGGAGGATCACTTGAGGAGTTCAAGATCAGCCTGGCCAACACAGCAAGACCCTGTCTCTTATTTAATTTAATTTTCTTTTTTTTGAGACAGAGTCTTGCTCTGTTGCCCAGGCTGGAGTACAGTGGCTCGATCTAGGGTCACTACAACCTCCCCATCCCGGGTTCAAGTGATTCTCCTGCCTCAGGCTCCCGAGTAGCTGAGACTACAAGCATGTGCCACCACGTCTGGCTAATTTTAGTATTTTTAGTAGAGACAGGGTTTCACCATGTTGGCCAGGCTGGTCTCAAACTCCTGACCTCAGGTGATCTGCCCACCTCAGCCTCCCAGTGTGCTGGGATTACAGGCGTGAGCCCCTGCAACACTGTTTTTTTTTTTTTTTTTTTTTTTTTTTTTTTTGAGACAGAATTTCTCTCTCGTTGCCCAGGCTGGGGTACAATGGTGCCTGATCTTGGCTCACTGCAACCTCAGCCTCCTGGGTTCAAGCAATTCTCCTGCCTCAGCCTTCTGAGTAGCTGGAATTACAGGCATGTGCCACCAAGTCTGGCTAATTTTGTATTTTTAGTAGAGACGGGATTTTGCCATGTTGGCCAGGCTGGTCACGAAATCCTGACCTCAGGTTATACACCCGCCTTGGCCTCCCAAAGTGCTGGGATTACGGGCGTGAGCCACCGTGCCCACCGCTGTTTCAAAAAAGTAGTAAATACACAAGATAAAAATAAATACAAAGTTGGGCGCGGTGGCTTACACCTGTAATCCCAGTACTTTCGGAGGCCAAGGCAGGCGGATCACGAGGTCAGGACTTTGAGACCAGCCTGACCAACATGGTAAAACACCATCTCTACTAAAAATACAAAAAGTAGCTGGGTGTGGTGGCAGGCGCCTGTAATCCCAGCTTCTTGGGAGACTGAGGCAGGAGAATCGCTTGAACCTGGGAGGTGGAGGTTGCAGTGAGCCGAGATCTCGACACTGCACTCCAGCCTGGGCAACAGAGCTCCATCTCAAAAGGAAAAAAAAAAATAATAAAAATAAATAAATAAATACAAACTTAAAAAACAAAGCGTATGGGTCACTGTCCATTTGTCCCCCACAGGGTTGTACTGAACGCTTTGTGTCCAGCCCAGAGGAGATTCTGGATGTGATTGATGAAGGGAAATCAAATCGTCATGTGGCTGTTACCAGTGAGTGAGGAGACAAGGGGATCTCTCGAGTCTGAGGATCCACCTGTGTTCTGTGTCCTTTGGGGTGGAGGGACTCAAAAGTGAGCAAGGAAACACTGTGCCCACAGAGGAGGAGGACCCTTTGTCTGTAGGACCCTGCTGCCTGGGAGATGTGGCAGCAGGGCTAGTTCTGGTGGGTGCCTTCTCTGTGGGTGGGCGGGGCTGGGGTCAGTGGAAGCCTGGGGCTGAGGACCTCAGTTCTGCAGAGTGGTGCAGTTCCTGTTTCTCCCTTGCTCCTGCAGACATGAATGAGCATAGCTCTCGGAGCCACAGCATCTTCCTCATCAACATCAAGCAGGAGAACATGGAAACGGAGCAGAAGCTCAGTGGGAAGCTGTATCTGGTGGACCTGGCAGGGAGTGAGAAGGTAGGGGGTCCTGTGGATATGGGGTGGGTGGAAGCCTTGGTTCTTTTCTTTTTTTTTTTTTGAGACAGAGTCTCACTCTGTCACCCAGGCTGGATTGCAGTGGCACCATCTCGGCTCACTGCAACCTCTGCCTTCTGGGTTCAAGTGATTCTCCTGCCTCAGCCTCCCAAGTAGCTGGGATTACAGGTGCCCGCCACCATGCCTGGCTAATTTTTTGTATTTTTAGTAGAAATGAGATTTCACTATGTTGGCCAGGCTGGTCCTTGGCTCTTTTTTTTTTTTTTTTGAGACGGATTCTTGCTATGTCACCCAGGCTGGAGGAGTGCAGTGGCACACTCTCCGCTCACTGCAACCCCCGCCTCCCAGGTTCAAGTGATTCTCCTGCCTCAGTCTCCCAAGTAGCTGGGATTACAGGCTCCCGCCACCAAGCCCGGCTAATTTTTGTATTTTTAGTAGAGACAGGGTTTCACCATGTTGGCGAGGCTGGTCTCGAACTCCTGACCTCATGATCTGCCTGCCTCAGCTTCCCAAAGTACTGGGACTACAGGCATGAGCCACTGTGTCCGGCCAGCTGTTTTTTAACTAAAAAATGATTTGTATTGGGATATAATTCACATACCATAAAGTTCACCATTTTAAAGTGCAATTCAGTTGTTTGTAGTATGTTCCTAAGGTTGTACAACCATTACACTATCCAATTCTAGAACACTGTCATCATCCATTCACAGTCACTCTCCATTTTCTTTTTTTTTTTTGAGACGGAGTCTCGCTCTACCACCCAGGCTGGAGTGCAGTGGCCGGATCTCGGCTCAGTGCAAGCTCCGCCTCCCGGGTTTACACCATTCTCCATTGTCTCTTAACCCCATCCCCTGTCAATTTCTAATCGACTTTCTGTCTCTATGGATTTGCCTATCCTGAACATTTCATATAAATGGGATCATATGGCTGGGCACAGTGGCTCACACCTGTAATCCCAGCACTTTGGGAGGCTGAGGCTGGTGGATCACCAGCCTGGCCAACATGGAGAAACCCCATCTCTACAAAAAATGCAAAATTAGCCAGGCATGGTGGCACATGCCTGTAATCCCAGCTACTCAGGAGGCTGAGGCAGGATAACCTATTGAACCTGGGAGGCGGAGGTTGTGGTAAGCCGAGATCGCACCATTGCACTCCAGCCTGGGAACAAGAGTGAGACTCTGTCTCAAAAAAACCCAAAAAAACAAAAAAGCAAAACGGAATCATATAATATGTGGCAGGCATTAGGGGCAATGTGGTGTTTGACAAGAGAGTTTAGGGGAACAGAAGAAGGGCCTTCCCCAATCCCAGCCAAGGATCTCTTTTACTCCATCTTCTTCCCCGTTCCTTCCTTTCTCCGTGGACTGAGCCCTGGAATGAGGTAGTGACAGCCCTCTCCATGTGCAGCTGCTCATACACACTTATCTCTTACTGCCCTGGTAGGTCAGCAAGACTGGAGCAGAGGGAGCCGTGCTGGATGAGGCAAAGAATATCAACAAGTCACTGTCAGCTCTGGGCAATGTGATCTCTGCACTGGCTGAGGGCACTGTGAGTGATCCTTAGGTCCCCTCACCCCTCAAGCCCCACCCTGTTTCCTCCCCCACCTGCTAATGCCACCATATAATCATGCCCCAATTCATGGGTTGCTTGATCCCCGGGTGACACCACTATTCTTTCTGATTCCCTGTTGAATTTTATTTGTTTATTTCTGATTCATGGTCTCCTTCCTCCCCCAGAAAAGCTATGTTCCATATCGTGACAGCAAAATGACAAGGATTCTCCAGGACTCTCTCGGGGGAAACTGCCGGACAACTATGTTCATCTGTTGCTCACCGTCCAGTTACAATGATGCAGAGACCAAGTCCACCCTGATGTTTGGGCAGCGGTCAGTGGCAGGGTCCCCAGAGGGATCCCTGGTACCCAGCTTCCCATCCCAGCCCCTGCGGCTCTCTCCTCAGGGTCACCCAAGTCTAATGTACGTCTCATATCTTTGTTCCTCTTCTCCTCACCCAGGGCAAAGACCATTAAGAACACTGCCTCAGTAAATCTGGAGTTGACTGCTGAGCAGTGGAAGAAGAAATATGAGAAGGAGAAGGAGAAGACAAAGGCCCAAAAGGAGACGATTGCGAAGCTAGAGGCTGAGCTGAGCCGGTGGCGCAATGGTTAGAGATAGATAGATGGGAGTGAGGGGCAGTGGGAGGAGGAGGAGGAGGAGGTGGCTTGGGAGCCAACTCTGTTTGGGTGATGTTTCTGGCCAGTTCAGTCTCCAGGAAGAAGGACTGTGTTTCTGGACAGGTGCAGTAGCGCAGTCATGAGGGAAGGGAGGGGCCTGACTACCTACCTCCCAGACTCCCAAAAGGTAGAAGGTCCACCTGGCAAGAGAGTTCAAGGGCCCAGAGGTCTTGGCATGCAGAATGAGAAGGAAGAACTCGTGGATGCAGCTTCTTCTCCCATCCCTCACCTTGTCCTGCCCCTTTGCAGGAGAGAATGTGCCTGAGACGGAGCGCCTGGCTGGGGAGGAGGCAGCCCTGGGAGCTGAGCTCTGTGAGGAGACCCCTGTGAATGACAACTCATCCATCGTGGTGCGCATTGCGCCCGAAGAGCGGCAGAAATACGAGGAGGAGATCCGCCGCCTCTATAAGCAGCTTGACGACAAGGTGAGGGTGGCCAGGCAGGGCACTGAGACACGCCGGGTGGGATGAGAGGTAGAGGATCAAAGAAAATCACTTATATTGCTTCTTCCTGGTTTTAAAAGGGATAAATGCTCATGCTTGAAATGTGGAAAAATGAATATAAATGTATAGAAGAAAATTAAAATCATCCACTATTCAGAGATAACACTTAACACTTTTTGTTTTTCTCTGTACATATACCATGCAATTGAGATATACTGTATATGTAATTTTTAAAAAATTTTTTTTCTGAGACAGAGTCTTGCTGTGTCACCCAGGCTAGAGTGCAGTGGCACGATTGTGGTTCACTGCAACCTCTGCCTCTCGGGTTCAAGTGATTCTCCTGCCTCAGCCTCCAGAATAACTGGGATTACAGGCACGCGCCACCATGCCTGGCTAATTTTTGTATTTTTGGTAGAAATGGTATTTCACCATGTTGGCTAGGCTGGTCTCAAACTCCTGACCTCTGGTGATCTGCCCGCCTCAGCCCCCCGAAGTGCTGGGATTACAGGTGTGAGCCACCGTGACCAGCCTGTATATGTAATTATGTCAGCATTATATTATGCACGGTTTCCTACTTCGTTAATAATTCTTGGTCGGGTACAGTGGCTCATGCCTGTAACACCAGCACTTTGGGAGGCCAAGGCAGGTGGATCACCTATGGTCAGGAGTTCGAGACCAGCCTGACCAACATGGAGAAACCCTGTCTCTACTAAAAATACAAAAAAAAAAAATTTAGCTAGGTGTGGTGGTGCATCCCTGTAGTCGCAGCTACTTGGGAGGCTGAGGCCAAAGAATCACTTGAACCTGGGAGGTGGAGGTTGCAGTGAGCCGAAATTGTGCATTAGCACTCCAGCCTGGGCAACAAGAGCAAAACTCTGTCTCAAAAAAACAAAAAAAATGATGATAATAATAATTATTCATAAAAACATTTTTATTTTCATTTATTATTGTTATTTTGCTTTGAGAGAAAGATTCTTGCTTTGTTACCCAGGCTGAAGTGCAGTGGTGCAGTAATAGCTCACTGCAGCCTCAAACTCCTGGACTCAAGGAATCCTCCCCCACCTCAGCCTCCGAAGCAGCTGGGACTACAGGTGCACACCACCACAACCAGCTAATTTTTTTTTTTTTTTTTTTGGTAGAAATGGAGTTTCACTTTGTTGCCCAGGCTGGTCTCAAACTCCTGGCCTCAAGCGATCCTCCCGCCTTGGCCTTTCATTGCACTGGGATTACAGGCATGCACCACCAGGCTAGCTAATATTTTACATTTTTTGTAGAGACAGAGTTTCACTATATTGCCCAGGCTGGTCTTGAACTCCTGGCCTCAGGTGATCCTCTTGTAGGATATGGGGTTTCTAACTCAAAGCTTATACTGTCTGGATTTTTATTAGGATCCTGCCTCTACCCCCAAACTTCTTACATCTAAACTGGAAGGAGTAGCTTCCCTTCACCTGTCTTTCCCTGTTGCCTCCAATAGGATGATGAAATCAACCAGCAAAGCCAACTCATAGAGAAACTCAAGCAGCAAATGCTGGACCAGGAAGAGGTAACAGGAGGGAGGGCAGGACCTGAGAGCAAAAGGGTTCTGTTCATCCCTGGAAGGCATGGAATAGACCTTTTTAAAATCAGATGGAAGAAGGGGCTTTGTGCTTAGGGATTAATCACTCCCGCAAGCAATAGAAGTCTGGGAACCTCACTGGGGCTTTTCTTTTCTTTTTCTTTTTTTTTTTTCTTTCTTTCTTTTTTTTTTTTTTTAGAGATGGAGTCTCAATTTGTTACCCAGGCTGGAATGCAGTGGTGCAGTCTCAGCTCACTGCAGCCTCGATCTTCCAAGGTCAAGCAGTCCTCCTGCCTCAGCCCCCTAAGTAGCTGGGACTACAAGTGCACCACCACACATGGCTAATTTTTGTATTTTTTGTAGAGATGGAGTTTCGCCACGTTACTCAGGCTGGTCTCAAACTCCTGAGCTCAGGCAATCCGCCTACCTAGGCCTCCCAAAGTGTTGGGATTACAGGCGTGAGCCACTGTGCCCGGCTGGGGCTTTTCTTAAAGCACAAATTTTAGAGTCTGGGGGCTTCTTCATTATTCATTCTGTTGCCCTATTTCTATGAAGCCTAAAGCCTACTTCCTCTTAACTCTTTATTTTGGGTGGGAGTGCTCAGCTTCCCAGACCCAAGGCCATAGAAGTGGTCACTGGCAGTGAGCTTTCCCACATGCCACTCCTCTCCCTTGAAGCTGCTGGTGTCCACCCGAGGAGACAACGAGAAGGTCCAGCGGGAGCTGAGCCACCTGCAATCAGAGAACGATGCCGCTAAGGATGAGGTGAAGGAAGTGCTGCAGGCCCTGGAGGAGCTGGCTGTGAACTATGACCAGAAGTCCCAGGAGGTGGAGGAGAAGAGCCAGCAGAACCAGCTTCTGGTGGATGAGCTGTCTCAGAAGGTGGTAAGTGGTGTACCAATGGCCCAACAGCTCCCTGACCACAGAACATCTCCCATGTTGAGGGAACCTCTGCATCCTTCCAGGGCTGTATGGTGGCTGCACCTCTGCCCTGCTGTTCAGTGCATTGTGAGTCCCTCCCCAACCCTGTCACTGCACTTTCCCCTCGAAGTCCCTCTCCCTTCCAGACTCTCTTGCAGGGCCTATGTTCTCTTCATAGCAGCCCTCAGGGTCTTGCTTGAAGGGAGAGGCCTCTGCCTGGGCTGGGCAGGGGAGCCGGAGGATGGCAACAGGAATGACCTGAGGGGCTGTCCCCAGGCCACCATGCTGTCCCTGGAGTCTGAGTTGCAGCGGCTACAGGAGGTCAGTGGACACCAGCGAAAACGAATTGCTGAGGTGCTGAACGGGCTGATGAAGGATCTGAGCGAGTTCAGCGTCATTGTGGGCAACGGGGAGATTAAGCTGGTGAGTGGTGAGAGACAGCAGTCTTGTTCAGGCTGGGCACTGGTGGAAGATGCAAGATGAGCCATCCAGGCCTTCGCAGATACTGAGAAAGGCAGCCAGAGAGCCAGGGAACATGCCTTTGAACCAGACCCAGGAAGACAGGTAGAGGCTTGCATAGACCCAATTGAAAAGATACATTCTAGGTTGGGTGCAGTGGCTCACGGCTGTAATCCCAGCACTTCGGGAGGCCAAGGCGGGCGGATTGCTTGAGGTCAGAAGTTCGAGACCTGACCTCACCAACATGGCGAAACCCTGTCTCTACTAAAAATACAAAAATTAGCCAGGCATGGTGACGTGTACCTGTAATTCCAGCTGCTCAGGAGACTGAGGTAGGAGAATCGCTTGAACCTGGGAGGTGGAGGTTACAGTGAAATGAGATCACACCACTGCACTCTAGCCTGGGTTATAGAGTTAGACTCTGCCAAAAAAAAAAAAAAAAAAAAAATTCTAAAGGGTACTGAATAAAGAAGCAATGGAGGCCAGGCATGGTGGTTCACGTCTGTAATCCCAGCATTTTAGGAGACTGAGATAGGCAGATCACTTGAACCCAGGAGTTCATGACCAGCCTGGGTGACACAGTGAAACCTTATCTTTACAAAAAATGCAAACAATTAGCGGGGCGTGGTGGCACATGCCTGTAGTCCCAGCTACTTGAGAGGCTGAGGTGGGAGAATCACCTGAGTATGGGAGGTTGAGGCTGCAGTGAGCCATGATTGAGCTACTGCACTCCAGCCTGGGTGACAGAGCCAGACCCTGTCTTTAAAAAAAAAAAAAAAAAAAAAAAAATGAGGCTGTACACGGTGACTCACGCCTGTAATCCCAGCACTTTGGGAGCCGAGGTGGGCAGATCACCTGAGGTCGGGAGTTCGAGACCAGCCTGACCAACATGGAGAAACCCTGTGTCTACTAAAAATACAAAATTAGCCGGGTGTGGTGACTCATGCGTGTAATCTCAGCTACTTGGGAGGCTGAGGCAGGGGAATCGCTTGAACCCGGGAGTCAGAGGTTGCAGTGAGCCGAGATTGCACCACTGCACTCCAGCCTGGGCAACAAGAGCGAAACTCCATCTCAAAATAATAATAATAATAATAATTGGGAGGCCAAGGTGGGCTGATAACGAGGTCAGGAGATCGAGACCATACTGGCTAACACAGTGAAACCTCGTCTCTACTAAAAAAATACAAAAAATTAGCCGGGCATGGTGGCGGGTGTCTGTAGTCCCAGCTACGCAGGAGACTGAGGCAGGAGAATGGCGTGAACCTGGGAGGCGGAGCTTGCAGTGAGCAGAGATGCACCGCTGCACTCCAGCCTGGGCAACAGAGCGAGACTGCGTCTCAAAAAAAAAAAAATAATAAAAAGAAGTAGCAACAGAGCAGTGTTTACAGCAGCAGTTAGAGGTGGGGCATAGATACAGAGTTAAGAATGAAATATGCAAATCTGTGGGTGTGAGAATAATCTGGGTGATTGAGCAGATCAAAATAAAATCATGTTGCTTTATAAGATTTATTTATAAGTGGGGGACTGTCAGAATTGGATTTTTTTTTTTTTTTTTTTGAGACGGAGTCTTGCTCTGTTGGCCAGGCTGGAGTGCAGTGGTGTTATCTTGGCTCACTGCAACCTCCGCCTCCTCAGTTCAAGTAATTCTCCTGCCTCAGCCTCCCTAGTAGCTGGGACTACAGGCACACACCACCACTCCCGGCTAATTTTTTGTATTTTTAGTAGAGACAGGGTTTCACCATATTGGCCAGGCTGTTCTCAAACTCCTGACCTTGTAGTCCACCCACTTCGGCCTCCCAAAGTGCTGGGATTACAGGCATGAGCCACCGAGCCCAGCCTAGAATTGAATTTTTTTTTTTGAGATAGAGTCTCACTCTGTCGCCCAGGCTAGAGTGCAGTGGTGATCTCAGTTCACTGCAACCTCCGCCTCCTGGGTTCAAGCGATTCTCCTGCCTCAGCCTCTTGAGTAGCTGGGATTACAGACATGCGCCATGATGCCTGGCTAATTTTGTATTTTTAGTAGAGACAGGATTTCACCACCATGTTGGCCAGGCTGGTCTTGAACTCCTGACCTCAAGGTGATCCACCCACCTCGGCCTCCCAAAGTGCTGGGATTACAGGCGTGAGCTACTGCACCCAGACAGACTTGGATTTTTAAATGCAGGCAGAGGAATTTAATGTGAAATGCCAGTGATAGAGAGCTGCTAAAGGTCGTTTGGAAAATACCAATCCCATTTGAGTCCCTGCATACGTGGGTGTGTGTGGGTAGGTAAAAGGTGGGAGGGAACGGATAAAGCTTCCCAGCAGCCAAGAAGCATCTCTTCCTCCTTTACTCACCCTTAGCCAGTGGAGATCAGTGGGGCCATCGAGGAGGAGTTCACTGTGGCCCGACTCTACATCAGCAAAATCAAGTCAGAAGTCAAGTCTGTGGTCAAGCGGTGCCGGCAGCTGGAGAACCTCCAGGTGGAATGTCACCGCAAGATGGAAGTGACTGGGCGGGAGCTCTCATCCTGCCAGCTCCTCATCTCTCAGGTGAGTGCCTAAGTTTGAGAACCTTCAGATGCCATGGGAGAAAGAAGGCTACTCTGGGGTTATGGCTAAAACTCCTAACACCCAGGTGGGTGTCAAAAGTTCTGGGGTCAAAGTTCTGGGGTCAAGTGAAAGCAAGGACAGAAAAGCTGGGGTGGCAGGGGTGCAGATCAGGGCCAAAAAAGTAAAGGCTCAGGGCGGGTACTGCCCCCTGAGCCAAGGGAGCTAAAGGAAGAGCCCCATAGGAATGGCCCCCAACCCCGCACCCTCATAGGAAGTGTAGCAGGAGGGAGGGCTGCGAGCAGAGCTGGGGTTGGAGATCTGTGCGGCCTGCGGTTGTGTTCTTTGCTCCATCTTCTTCCTCTCACCAACTTTCTCCCACCAGCACGAGGCTAAGATCCGCTCACTTACGGAATACATGCAGAGCGTGGAGCTAAAGAAGCGGCACCTGGAAGAGTCGTATGACTCCTTGAGTGACGAGCTGGCCAAGCTCCAGGCCCAGGGTGAGGTCTTCTTACTCCTCCATCCCACCATCCAGGGCAGAGAAGTCAGAAACATCAAAAGAAATCACCCCAGTGATCACTCACTCAAAGCATTAGCTTGAAATCATGGATGCCAACTCATATATTAGCCAAGATTTTGCATGTAGCTCATTTTACATGAACCATACACCCTTGTTCTCTGTTCCTGCTATATCAAATTGGACAGTCCTAACACAGAAGAACACCCCTGTGGGCCCATCCCCAGTCCTTCCCGGAGTTCTGGTCACAACATGAAGTTCTTTCTGAAAGAAGTAGGTTTGATGTCAGGTGTCTTCCCCTCTTTCCCTTAGAAACTGTGCATGAAGTGGCCCTGAAGGACAAGGAACCTGATACCCAGGATGCAGATGAAGTGAAGGTGAGTGGGGAAGGTGTCAGGGATAGTTGGGGCCTGGTGTGGTGAAAGCTGTGCTGGCTCTCACAGAGCTTGTTTCTGGGAGTCTGGCCTTTGAGCTTGGGGTGGGATTGTTTGCAGAAGGCTCTGGAGCTGCAGATGGAGAGTCACCGGGAGGCCCATCACCGGCAGCTGGCCCGGCTCCGGGACGAGATCAACGAGAAGCAGAAGACCATTGATGAGCTCAAAGAGTAAGGGTTCCCAAGGGCGACTCCAGCCCCTCCCAGTCCTGTCACCTTGCTGTGCCAACTCACATGTCCCCTCTGGATCTGATTCTTTAACATCCGTGTGTCATTCCCTCAACAATGCCACAACTTTGTAGCCCCACCTCAGGAGATACATGGAATAAGGACTAGTCCCTATCCTTGAGGCTCCCAGGATTAGAGAGGTCAGGGTTCCTGGCTCTGTCATGGAGATGGTGGCCTGAGTCTGCCCCTGGTATCTGAAACGGGACACATCAATTCTAACTGGACTCACTCGTTCAAGAAGGAAGATGTTTGAAGAGCTGGTCTTCCCTTCCCCCTCATTAACATCTTTTTCCCCGCTCTCCATTACCTCCTGATGCTCTGTAGCCTAAATCAGAAGCTCCAGTTAGAGCTAGAGAAGCTTCAGGCTGACTACGAGAAGCTGAAGAGTGAAGAACATGAGAAGAGCACCAAGCTGCAGGAGCTGACGTGAGTGGCATGGATTTGCCTGTAAGCCCACAGCCTTGTAAGCTCAGAACTGCGAACTCAGACATGCTTGCAGAGGCAGGATACACACGCAGACATGATGGGGTGACTCGTGGGAAAAATATGATGGGGTAGGGAAGGAACAAAAAGGACACTCTCAGCAATGACTGCCGTTGAGTATTCACAGTATGGAAGGAGGTTTATGATGTTCTATTCAGTGTAAAATGCAGATTACAAAACCATATGCATGGTATGATCCCATAAAATGGATACATGGATATATAGGCATAGAAAAAAGAGTCTGGAAAGATGGACACTAGAAGGTTAATGTTGGTTTGATCTGTGAATAGTAGAATCATAGGCTTTTTATAAAAACTCGGCTTATCTCTCTCTTTAAAATTCTTTTCTAATTTCTGCACAGCAAATAGGCTGGCTGTGATGGCTCACACCTGTAATCTCAGCACTTTGGGAGGCCGAAGCAGGTGGACTGCTTGAGCTCAGTAGTTCAAGACTAGCCTGGGCAATGTGGCAAAACCCTGTCTCTACTAAAAATACAAAAATTAGCTGGGCATGGTGGCATATGTCTGTGGTCCCAGATGCTTGAGAGGCTGAGGTGGGAAGGATCCCCTGAGCCCAGGAGGTTGAGGCTACAGTGAGCCATGATTGTACCACTGTACTCTATCTAGCCTAGGTAACAGAATGAGACCCTGTTTCAAAAAGGAACAATAATAGTAATACTTAAATGGAGATAAAAGTAATAGAGGAAGAGGCAGGAGGAAGGAGAGTCCTGAGGGATCTTTCCATTTCCCTTATTTCTCTTGCTACAGATTTCTGTACGAGCGACATGAGCAGTCCAAGCAGGACCTCAAGGGTCTGGAGGAGACAGTTGTGAGTGGTTCCCTTCTGTGCCAAATTCACAGGACTGGGGAGTGGGAAGGCTTCATTTCTTCCTAACCCTATTCCTCCTGCCCTTTTTCAGCCATTCTGTAGCATAATCAAGACACATTTTTTGCTAAAGGATGAGTGACTCACTATAGAAACTGGAGGTTCCTATAATTCTGGAGGAATAGGACAGACATGGTATCTGGCTATTCCCAATTTTTCATCATTCTTTCCAGGCCCGGGAACTCCAGACCCTCCACAACCTTCGCAAGCTGTTCGTTCAAGACGTCACGACTCGAGTCAAGAAAGTGAGTGCTGTCCTTGGGGTCTTATCAGCCCCCACATCCTCCTCCCATCCTTAGGTTTCTCCCTCCCCTGTTGCCCCCTATGGGACTGGGTTGGCCTGGTCTTGGTGGGATCTGTTTGGCCTTGGGACAGCTGCGTCTTTCCTTCTATCTGTTCTCAGAGTGCAGAAATGGAGCCCGAAGACAGTGGGGGGATTCACTCCCAAAAGCAGAAGATTTCCTTTCTTGAGAACAACCTGGAACAGCTTACAAAGGTTCACAAACAGGTAAGAGGCTGCTGAAGGAGTGAAGAGAACTTTTGAGGCCAGGTACCTAGGATACCAAATCCTCAGAGGCCCCTTGGATTCAGGAAAATCTAGTTGCATTTTTTCCTTACTGTTCGCTTTTACTTTCCCTACTAATCCCTTCTTTATACAATATTTGGTCCACTTTTACCTTGTTCTTTGTTTCATGCCTGTATTCCCTTCTCAAAGTTTCTAACCCACCTCTGCTCAAAGTGGAATTCCCTCGGCCTACCTTGGAGGGAGAGGTTGAAACTGACAAAGTCATGGACTGTACATATACAGGAGGGAAACTGGTTAGACATTACCCAGAGATGGAAGGCAGGGAGACGAGAAGAAGCAAGGGAGTTGGGCTTCCTTCCTGGAGAGAACTCCATCGTCTAGGTCTGGGGCAGGCATGCAGGGACATTAAATGATGTCCCTGGCCAGGAACAGTCGTGCACGCCTGTAGTCCCAGCACTTCAGGAAGCCGAGGCAGGCGGATCACTTGAGCACAGCAGTTCAAGACCAGCCTGGGCAACACGGCGAAACCCCATTTCTACAAAAAATACAAAAATTAGCCCGATGTGGTGGTGCACACCCATAGTCCCAGCTACTTGGGAGGCTGAGGTAGGGTGATTGCTCGAGCCCAGGAAGTAGAGGCTGCAGTGAGCTGGGATCATGCCACTGCACTCCAGCCTAGGTGACAGAGTGAGACCCTGTTTCAATTAAAAAAAAATGATGTCCCTGAGATGGTCCAGCCAGCCCCTGGTTGGGGCCCCAGTCAAAACTCCTGTGTATTAAGTTGCTGCCTCTCTGTCCCACTCCTTGCTGCTGCGGTTCTTTAGGTGGATGACTGGGTTTCAAAGGTATGGGGTGGGGAGGCAGAAGGGCAGTCCAAAGGAGTCAGGACAGGAAATGTTTGGTGTGTGCTGGGCAGGGGCACTCTCACTAGCACTAACTATCTGAGCCTTGAAGACAGGCTCAGCAAGCTGTCAACGGGTCCTTTTAACTAATTCATAAAATAAACCCTAACCTATACTTCATTCCTTTCCTTTCAAATCTACCTTAAGATTCCATTTAAACTTACATTCTCACTAGCCTAGCACTTAAACTTCTTTTCCTCCCAGTATAATGCCCAGCCTATATAGTAAATATTCAGTACCTTTTTTTTTTTTTTGGTAATGAATCCCAAACCTGTGCCCAGTGATAATATACAGAGTTTATTTATTTTATTTAGGCCTGCAGAGGGCTTTGCTGCGATTTTTTTTTTCCTCTGTTTATTATGAAACTGAGTAACAAAATTATAGAAAAGTTGAAAGGCAGATAGGAAACATTTGAAATCAATTCTGTCATTCGATTTTCCTTCCTGCATTCACTTTCCCTCTCCGTCCAGATCCGTATTATATTGCTTAAAACACACACACACACACACACACACACACACACACACAGACACACACAAAGTGTATGTGTGCCACTCTGGGCCTCTCTGCCTATGGGAAAGCCCTGCTCCATGGAGCAAGCCCCCAAAAAATTTTCCACAAAAAAACACAACCACACGCTGTTTCCTTTATCTTCATTGAAGCCTCTGCCTCTGTTCAAAATCCCAAAAAACAAAAATGACTCACCTATAGGATAAATAGAGGACTCACTACAGTTTCCTACCTCAGCAGACACAAGAGTAAAAAGGAAAAGGAGATAAAAACTTCTCAGTTAACAGAATCTTAACAGCCAGCACTATAGCCCTATTATCAATTAAACTAACGTATTGTCACAGCAAAACATTGCTTATACTCCATAATTGTCCAAATGGAAACTGCATGGAAAAGTTTCTAGCTTGTCCCCTTGAGCCCGCGGTGTTCCCTGCTACGCTGATTTACCTGCTGTCTTCCAAGGCCCTGCTCCTTTTGCAACCTGTAGTGCCCCCAGTCATTGTGTGGAACCTATAAAAAGATCAGGAAGTCTTTTCTGGCTGCAGGGTGGTTGCTACCACGCTGTAGCTTAATTTCATTGGGGGAGGGATAACCCAGGAAGTCCCTGAATGTGAAGGTAATGAGTGCAAATGTTTGCAAGACCTCAAACATTTTCTTTCCTTCCTATGGGGCGGGCTCTGCCTGTCTGTGTGTGTATATCGGGGGCTCCTGAATTCCAGCTTCTGCTCCTGCACTGCAGCTGCCATGCACCCATTCTCCTCAATGCCACAGCCACCAAACTGCTACTGTGCCCCTGCTGCCCCACCTTTGCATGCCCACAAAGCCCTCTCTGGGGAAGGGGGTCCTCATCCCCATGGTTGCCCTGGGGCTATTGGTCTGGCACATGCTGGGAGATGTCGGGGAGGCCAGATGGAGACGGGACAAGGCACTGCCACAAGAGTTCTGGGCTGCAGTGGAGATGGCAGGTTTTACTGCCTAAAAAATTATATAACTTTTTAATGCCTGGCCACCCACCATTCACTCTGGGGGAAGGAATGAGCTGGAGAGAACAGTCCATTACATAAAGGCAATGAGGCCTTTTGAGGAAATGACATGGTCTCTGTCTTCTCTGACCCCTGATTTTTCTTTATTCTCTCTCCTCACCCCTGTCCCGTACACTCCTCTGGGTGACTGTCTTGGGTCACTTGCCTTCCTTTCCACTTCTTCCCTTTGGCTTGTCCTATAGCTGGTACGTGACAATGCAGATCTGCGTTGTGAGCTTCCTAAATTGGAAAAACGACTTAGGGCTACGGCTGAGAGAGTTAAGGCCCTGGAGGGTGCACTGAAGGAGGCCAAGGAGGGCGCCATGAAGGACAAGCGCCGGTACCAGCAGGAGGTGGACCGCATCAAGGAGGCCGTTCGCTACAAGAGCTCGGGCAAACGGGGCCATTCTGCCCAGATTGGTGAGTAGGTGTTAGCAGGCAAGGTGGGAGTATCTCCTGAAGCAAATTTAGCAAATTACTAATTGCCAAGCAACTAGATTATTGCTTCTTACATACCCCTAGCCTCATCCCACATCCCCCCAAAAAGTAAAAAAGTGATAATGTTACAAGCAACTCAGTTCAACCCCAGCTAAATGACCTCAGGGACCGGGGCAAATGCAGGGTCATAGCCTCCTCATGGTTGTTTTCTTTCTTTATTGCAGCCAAACCTGTCCGGCCTGGCCACTACCCGGCGTCCTCACCCACCAACCCCTATGGCACCCGGAGCCCTGAGTGCATCAGTTACACCAACAGCCTCTTCCAGAACTACCAGAATCTCTACCTGCAGGCCACACCCAGCTCCACCTCAGATATGTAGTGAGTGACCACAAGTGTGGGCTGGAGTCCCACCCAAGGCTCACTGGACCCTGGAAGGCATAGGGTGGGGTCAGTTATTGGTTGTGGCTTAATTATTTTCCTAAACCCTTTCTCAGCTTCATGCCTATGATTAGAAGGTGGGTGTCTGCCCTCCCAGCCTGTGGCCATGTTTGTTGTCCTCTGCTCTCTGGGGATGGGGAAGGCTGAGCAGCTCTATCGCTGAGGGTGAGTGTGGATTAGTGGTCCTCAGACTAATGGAGGGTGGGTGCCAGAGGCTGCCTCTTTCCTCTGCTCCATCCAGCTTTGCCAACTCCTGTACCAGCAGTGGAGCCACGTCTTCTGGCGGCCCCTTGGCTTCCTACCAGAAGGCCAACATGGACAATGGTGAGTGAAAAAGATGGGTAATCCCACCTTTGGGGTCCTCAGGGCTAGTTGAGGGGCATAAAAGTAAGTGACTTTAGTCTACAAAAAACACTAACTGAACCTTTCTGGTGTGCCAAGGCTTCAAATAAAAAAAAAAACACATATAGCCAGGTGTGGTGGCATGCACCTGTAGTCCCAGTTACTTGGGAGGTTGAGATAGGAGGATTGCTTGAGCTCAGGAACTTAAGGCTGAAGTGCACTGTGATTACACCTGTGAACAGCCACTGCACTCAGCCTGGGCTCTAAAATAATAATAATAATACATATGAACAAAAAGTGACCCTTTACCTACAGCCTGAGCACTGCCCAGCCCTTTAGGTCTCAGGCTGCCTCAGAGTGAATTCCTCCTATTACCATGCCAATCCCAGCCCTTACCTTCCAGTTCCCTTTTCCTCTCCTTAGTGAGGGGCTGGGGAGACTTTTTCTCAAACAAAATAATGATATAGCTTGGGATAATTAAGGAGAAAGTGTCACAGCTTATCTTTTTCTCTAAGGGATTAAGATGGGAGAGGGTTTGGGCGAACTGTTTCTAACACCCAATCTCCTTTTTTCTTCTTCTAATCCTGTGTTCTCAATGATGATCTCTTCAGGAAATGCCACAGATATCAATGACAATAGGTACAACAGTCCCCACTACCCCTGGGTTCTCTGGGTGGGACTAGAAGAAATGATTAAATTTCCCTTGTGCCCCACTTGGAGGTTCCTGGATCCCTGGGGGAAGGAGGAGGGAGTGAGACTCATTCTTTTCATCACTGTGTTGTCCAGGAGATCCAGTCACTCCCCTGCCTCAGTGCAGAATATCTCCCCTCCTCCAATCCCATCTTGCTTCTTCCTATTCCAGTGATAAGGTCTGGGTGAAAACATCATGGGCATCTGATGACTGGGTTTCTCGCCTACCTTTGGGAGCCTTGTGACATTGGACAAGTCATTTACGTCCCTCTGGCCTTGAATTTCCCTGCATTCCTGTAAAACGCAAATAGTCCCTGCCCTTTGTGATCTCACAGGGATGCTCTCAGAGCAGAGTAACGATGATGACAGGAATACTTTCATTTCTGTGGAGCTGATCATGGTGGGTGTCTTCCTCCAGGAGTGACCTGCCGTGTGGCTATGAGGCTGAGGACCAGGCCAAGCTTTTCCCTCTCCACCAAGAGACAGCAGCCAGCTAATCTTCCACACCCACGGCTGCGTACCTGCACTTTCAGGTAGCGTCAGGCTGCTTCCTCGGACCAGCCTCAGGTTGCTTCCCTTCTTGCTGACAGCCTCTTTGGTTCTCCGGCTGCTGCTGCTTCTTTTTTTTTTTTTTTTTTTACCACCTCAAAACTTTTACTATGTAGTTACCCCTCAACTCCTGCTTTCCCCTGCTGGGGGCTATGCCTGTGCTGCCCCATGTAATCTGGACACTGACCTGCCGTGCCCCCTTTTGCTTTCCCTTAGGCTACAGCGGTAACCACAGTACTGTCTTTGTGCCACTAGGGGTCACTGTCATATGTCCAAAGAAGTGAGCTTGGCCGCTGTAGATGAGAGCCACACAGGGGTGGTAGACCGCAGATCTATCAAGAGACCCTGGGGGGCCATCTCAACCCCACCTGTTCCTCCACCCTGAAATAATTTTGGATGGATAGGTGTTTTTGGAACTAAGGCATCTCCAGCTAAGGCGATGTTTGCTTTACGCCTGCACCTGTGTCCCATCCTCCTCCCATCTGTATATGCCACCAGTAAGCTTTAGGAAGCTGCCCACGAAGTCAGTCAGCGCTCCCCTCCCATCTTGCTCAGTGGAGGTGGAAAAGCCCCTCTTTTTCCTCATCTGTCCCCAGGTGTCTCCTTTAGCAGCACAGGAACCTTCTTTGTTCTTGTGTGTCACCAGGTTTCTCACCAAGGTTGCTTTGGGGCCCAGAATTGGCACAGAGAACATGGCCAGTCTCTTACTGGGCTGAATCTAAGCTGAGCCCTCTCCAGGGGTTTCCCAGAATAGTAAATCAGGCACACACAGACAGAAAAGCCTGAGAAGCAGAGAAGTAGGAATGTGGAAGAGGTGTTGGAGAGGCCTAGGGATGGAGGTGCAAGCCTGGGTTGTGGGGGGCAGTGGTAGGGGGGTCTACTTGTTGGTGTTGAAGGAACAGGACAGTAAACCAAAGTGTGTGCAGATGCCACCTGGTCCTGTTCTCTGGTTGAGCTACAAGCTGGGCCCTCACACCCTCTTTCTCTTTCTTTCCCAGTTTCTAAGAGGGACTGAGGCCTCTTCTCTCAGCATGCTGCAAACCTGTGGTCTCTGATACTAACTCCCTCCCCAACCCCTGTTGTTGGACTGTACTATGTTTGATGTCTTCTCTTACTTACTCTGTATCTCTTTGTACTCTGTATCTATATATCAAAAGCTGCTGCTATGTCTCTCTTCTGTTTTATTCTCTAAGTATCTACTGATGTATTTAGCAATTTCAAAGCATAGTCTACCTTCCTTATTTGGGGCAATAGGGAGGAGGGTGAATGTTTCTTTTTTCTCATCTACTCGTCTCACACTGAGTGGTGTTAGTCACTGAGTAGAGGTCACAGAGATGACAAAAGGAAAAATGGGAGCTAGAGGGCTGTGACCCTTCACACACACACACACGCACACACAAACATGCACACACATGCACACACGCACACAAAGCCTTAAGCAGAAGAATGTCTTAGCATCATAAGACAGAGAAATAGACTCTTCCTCCCTCCTCTTTCACATATAGCACAGGGGAAGGTAAAATGGAAGGGCTGCTAATTGAGACATATAATTTTCTTCATACACCCCTCACCTTAATCAAAGGATTCAGGTGTTTACCTCTGCCCTACAAAGTCTGCCTTTTGCCTCCCTCTTCCTGTTTTCCCCTGGACTGAGAAATGGGTTGTTCACGGGACCATTTCCCTTTTTCTTCAAAGCTCCTTTTGATATTCCCTGCCCTAGAGCTTGTGACCAGAACTCAGAGTTGATTTAAAATATTTTGAAAAATGGAGGAGGCAGACTGCTCCCAGCAGTCAGTCAGTGGCTGCTCATCTCTCCATGGAGATGGTTACAGGCAGGTGTAGTCAAAATGATTGATTCCTTAGGTTTGTGGGTGAATAGGCTGGGAAATTTCTGAGTTTTTTTTTTTTTTTTGGTCACAGTGCCCTCAAGTGGAAGCGATGAGCTGGATTTCTTTCTCATTCCATACTGGGCGGCATGCTCCTCCCATCTCCACCTTTGGTTTGGGGGCTTCCAGCTCATTGGCAAAATCTCTCTCTCTAGTTGCCATCCTTTCAAGCTGGAGCCTGACTTTTCCCCAATATACTTTTTTTTTTTTCTCCACAAAGAGTTCCTTCTCTAATGTCCCCATCTGGTATTAAGTGCACTTTAAAGAAAGGGGCAGGGTGGATTTTCAAGAGGCGGGGAGCTCTAAGGCTTGACCCTGAGGGCTCTTCTCCCAGCCATTCTCAGCCCATATGCAGCACCCCCCACACCGAAGAGGACTATTGTTTTAGTTTCACATGGTCCTTTCCTTCCACATGGTGCTAAGGTGGTTTTCTAGGTAACCGCAGGGATGGAGGTCACTAGCCAGTCCAAACCAGGAGAGAAAGTCTGGTGTCCTGATATCCAGTCTTTTCTAGGAGGAAGACCAAGATTCTCCAGCACCTGGGCAGCCTATCACCCAGCTTCTAAGTCAGGAAAGGAAGCTGAGTGGGAATGCCAGCCGGTAAGCGCAGGCTGCACTGGCCCATGACTCCTTCAAGGGAAAGAGGCCCTGCTCCCTTTACCTGCTGAGCTCCTTTTAGCAGTTAGGGAGAACTGCAGGGGGAAAAATACCAGTGGAGTGTGGAATGAATCCAAAGCAGTGATTATTTTTAAACGCTTTTCAAAACAAATCTTACGTAGAACCCCAATATAAAAAATAAAGTAATGCAGACCTGGGCAGTTTGCACTTTCTTTTTTTGGTGGAAGAATCCTCAGGGTCCTTAGGACTGACTGTTCAAAGCCTCCTCAGAGAATGAGCCCTTGAACAGTCCTACGAGACCCTGAGGATTCTGTGGAGTAGTTTGAAAACCATTGTTCTGAGGAAGGCAGTCCAATCTGGCTCCTCGCACTAAAGCTGCAACTCACAGAAAAGAGGGCAACGGTGGGGTAGACAAGCCACGCTGTCTCCAGACCCACTAGGGTAGAAGGAAGGTTCCTGTGGGCCTGTGGACTTAGGCTAACATTTGCTGCCAGCAGGGCACTTAAGAATCCAGGGGGTTTTATGTAATGTTGCCACCACATGGTTCTTTTAAAAACACATAAGAAAATGTGAGGGTGTAGCACAGATGAGGAGAGAGATGACACAGAGGGAGCAGCCTTCTCTTTAGCAAGATGTAAGGGAAATATAATTCACTTACATAAAAAAGAAACAACACACACGCAAACCCTTCACCAGAAGCTTCACACTACATCCTCCTCCTCCTCCTCCTGCTCCCCACCTTCACCGCATCCCTTTCAGAGCCAGGGTCACTGCAAGGGGCGCCTGGCCTGCCCACTCACATCTGCCAAAATTTTGCATGCCAGCGTGGAAGACAAACCAAACTGCACAACCCCCTGTGTGTATTTACTTGGTGTACATAGATATCTTTAAAATAAAATAAATTCATTGATGACTCTACATTGTTGTAAATATTCTTTATCCCTTCCCAATCTCACTCCCTTCCTTGGATGTAATGGAACTTGATAGAATATATCCTTCCAGATGTTTTTCTATAGACTTAGGCTTGGTTTTTTTCCCACTTGACAATATATCCTGGAGATCTTTTTATGTCAAATTGACCTCATTAAAATATAATTTTTCACATTTATCCTACAGTTCATTCAACCAGTCTACTACTGGTGGATATCTGCACTGTAATTTTTACCAAAAGCAGTATCTTGTTCTTTCATTTTTTACCCAGAGCAGCCTCAGTCCTGGCATCAATTCCTTCCCACTCTAGTGTGTCATCATCTCTCCACAGCCAACAGATCAATACTCCTGTCCCAAGATCATCCACTACAGTCACCCTTCCAATCCCCATTTTAAAGCATACTCTACCTCTCTTCTCTGCTCATACCTCAAAGCTTCTCAGATGGAGAAAACTGCACACCCAAAAAACTGGGGCAAATAAAACTGAAGAGTCTACAAACCTACCAGAACATTCGGTGCTGCTCACTTTCCTGTCTCCCAGAGCAAGCGTCTACACCCTTTCCACTCTCCTCTCTCAGGCAGCAACTTTGTCATCTAAGGCACTTGAGCCTAAAATTCTTTATCTTCCCCCCTGCCCACATGCACCTACACAATTACCTATCTGTGTGTGCACATATCCTTTCTTTGTCCCTTCTGACAAGTGATAAATCTCCTTTCTTTAGGCTAAAGTGAATCCCTTCTAGATATTTCATTCTTGAGATACTGATATAGAATCTCAATATATAAATATATAAAATATCTAAAACTGATAAACTGATGGAGACTTGAGGAGTTTGCAGCTTTTTTTTTTTTTTTTTTTTTTTTAAGAGTCTTGCTCTGTTGCCCAGGCTGGAGTGCAGTGGCACGATCTTGGCTCACTGCAACCTCTGCCTCTCAGGTTCAAGCGGTTCTGCTGCCTCAGCCTCCCAAGTATGGGGGACTACAGGCGCACACCACCATGCCCAGCTAATTTTTGCATTTTTAATAGAGATGGGTTTTCACCATGTTGGCCAGGCTGGTCTCAAACTCCTGGCCTCAAGTGACCCGCCCGCCTTGGTGCATCTTCTTTATTAATGCCTGTCTCAGTGATCTCATCTCCTTGTAAGGTCCCTCCCATAAAAGTCCCTCCCTTTACTATGTGTTTCGCTATCTTACTTGTTTTCTTAAAGCCAAATATCCGGAAACCATCCCAAGCGTCACATCCCCACTTCCTCACCCCCCATTCATTCCTTAGCCCACCTTGATCTGCTGCTTGTTCTGCTCAAAACTGCTTTTCCAAATGGCATTAATTACCAAATACGGTGGACATTTCTCTTGGACAACAGTCCTTGTTTCGCTTCACCTCTCCGTGACATATGACACTTCTTCAATCCTTCCTTCTTGAAACTCATCTCCCCTTGGCTTCTGTGACCCTGCTCTCTTGGCTCCCTGTACTTCCCTGGCCACCCTTCTGAGTCTTCCTCCCCAAGTCTCTTAAATGCTGCTCTATCCCAGGGCTCAGCCCTTGGTTCCTTCCTTGCTCTTTCTAAGACATGTCATCCATGCCTGCATATTCCACAACAATTCTTAAATCTGTATCCCCAGTCCAGACCATTCTGGTCAGCTGCAGGAGCATGTGTCCAACTGACCTAAGATGCCTCAAACATATTCCAGACCGAACTCACTTTCCTCTGAATCTGCTCCTTTTCATGTCACCATCGTCTCTTTGATGTCATCATCATCATTAGCCAGAAGCCTTAGACTCACTCTCAATGCCTCTCTTTTCCTTCAACCCCCACATTCAAATGAATTTTCCAAGTTGACATCAAACTGCATCTTTAGATGCCATCCCCTTCTTTCAAACACAGCAGCCACTGCTTTGGTTCGTTATCTGTCCCTGAACTTTTGCAATACTCAAGTCATCCTCCAGGAACATGCCTGAGTGGTCCTTTTTTTTTTTTTTGGAGACAGATTCTTGCTCTGTCGCCCAGGCTGGAGTACAGTGGCAGGATCTCAGCTCACTGCAACCTCCGCCCCCCACCCCTGCCCCCGGGTTCAAGCGATTCTCCTGCCTCAGCCTCCTGAGTAGCTGGGATTATAGGCGTGTGCCACCACGCCTGGCTAAATTTTGTATTTTTAGTAGAGTTGGGGTTTCACCATGTTGATCAGGCTGGTCTCGAACTCCTTGTAGGGTCCAGCCCTACGAGGCTTAGTGGGTGTTCTCCCTGTGTGCGGAGACAAGAGATTGTAAGAAATAAAGACACAAGACAAAGAGATAAAGAGAAAACAGCTGGGCCTGGGGGACCACTACCACCACCACCAAGATGCGAAGATGGGTAATGGCCCCGAATGGCTGGGCATGCTGATATTTATTGAATACAAGACAAGGGGCAGGGTAAGAAGGGTGAGTTGTCCAAGTGATTGATAAGGTCAAGCAAATCACGTGATCATGGGACGGGGGCCCTTCCCTTTTAGGTAGCCAAAGCAGAGAGGGAAGGCAGCATACATCAGCATTTTCTTCTATGCACTTACAAGAAAGATCAAAGACTTTAAGATTTCACTATTTGTTCTACTGCTATCTACTAAGAACTTCAAAGAGGAACCAGGAGTACGGGAGGAACATGAAAGTGGACAAGGTGCATGACTACTGAAGCACAGCACCACAGGGAGGGGTTTAGGCCTCCGGATGACTGCAGGCAGGCCTGGATAATATCCAGCCTCCCACAAGAAGCTGGTGGAGCAGAGTGTTCCCTTACTCCTCCAAAGAAAGGGAGACTCCCTTTCGCGGTCCACTAACAGGTGCCTTCCCAGGCACTGGTGTTACTGCTTGACCAAGGAGCCCTTAAGCGGCCCTTATTCGGGCATGACAGAGGGCTCACCTCTTGCCTTCTAGGTCACTTCTCACAATGTCCCTTCAGCACCTAACCCTATACCCACCGGTTATTCCTAGGTTATATTAGTAATGCAACAAAGAGTAATATTAAAAGCTAATGATTAATGTTTATACTAATGATTGATAATTGTCTATAATCATCTCTATATCTAATTTGTATTATAACTATTCTTTATTCTATTTTATTATACTGCAACAGTTTGTGCCTTCAGTCTCTTGCCTCGGCACCTGGGTAATCCTTCGCCCACAACTCCTGACCTCAGGTGATTTGCCCACCTCGGCCTCCCAAAATGCTGGGATTACAGGTGTGAGCTACCGCATCGGGCTTTTTTTTCTTTTTTTTTTTTGAGACAGAGTCTTGCTCTGTTGCCCAGGCTGGAGTGCAATGGCATGATCTCGGCTCACTGCAACCTCTGCCTCCTGGGTTCAAGCGATTCTCC